>NC_092237.1:39687565-39727565 GCF_036320965.1 Panulirus ornatus
GCCTTACATCCTCGATAAAAACTTTTCACTGCTTCTAACAACTTTCCTCCCACACCATATATTCTTAATACCTTCCACAGAGCATCTCTATCAACTCTATCATATGCCTTCTCCAGATCCATAAATGCTACATAGAAATCCATTTGCTTTTCTAAGTATTTCTCACATACATTCTTCAAAGCAAACACCTGATCCACACATCCTCTACCACTTCTGAAACCACACTGCTCTTCCCCAATCTGATGCTCTGTACATGCCTTCACCCTCTCAATCAATACCCTCCCATATAATTTACCAGGAATACTCAACAAACTTATACCTCTGTAATTTGAGCACTCACTCTTATCCCCTTTGCCTTTGTACAATGGCACTATGCACGCATTCCGCCAATCCTCAGGCACCTCACCATGAGTCATACATACATTAAATAACCTTACCAACCAGTCAACAATACAGTCACCCCCTTTTTTAATAAATTCCACTGCAATACCATCCAAACCTGCTGCCTTGCCGGCTTTCATCTTCCGCAAAGCTTTCACTACCTCTTCTCTGTTTACCAAATCATTTTCCCTAACCCTCTCACTTTGCACACCACCTCGACCAAAACACCCTATATCTGCCACTCTATCATCAAACACATTCAACAAACCTTCAAAATACTCATTCCATCTCCTTCTCACATCACCACTACTTGTTATCACCTCCCCATTTGCGCCCTTCACTGAAGTTCCCATTTGCTCCCTTGTCTTACGCACTTTATTTACCTCCTTCCAGAACATCTTTTTATTCTCCCTAAAATTTAATGATACTCTCTCACCCCAACTCTCATTTGCCCTTTTTTTCACCTCTTGCACCTTTCTCTTGACCTCCTGTCTCTTTCTTTTATACATCTCCCACTCAATTGCATTTTTTCCCTGCAAAAATCGTCCAAATGCCTCTCTCTTCTCTTTCACTAATACTCTTACTTCTTCATCCCACCACTCACTACCCTTTCTAATCAACCCACCTCCCACTCTTCTCATGACACAAGCATCTTTTGCGCAATGCATCACTGATTCCCTAAATACATCCCATTCCTCCCCCACTCCCCTTACTTCCATTGTTCTCACCTTTTTCCATTCTGTACTCAGTCTCTCCTGGTACTTCCTCACACAGGTCTCCTTCCCAAGCTCACTTACTCTCACCACCCTCTTCACCCCAACATTCACTCTTCTTTTCTGAAAACCCATACAAATCTTCACCTTAGCCTCCACAAGCTAATGATCAGACATCCCTCCAGTTGCACCTCTCAGCACATTAACATCCAAAAGTCTCTCTTTCGCACGCCTGTCAATTAACACGTAATCCAATAACGCTCTCTGGCCATCTCTCCTACTTACATAAGTATACTTATGTATATCTCGCTTTTTAAACCAGGTATTCCCAATCATCAGTCCTTTTTCAGCACATAAATCTACAAGCTCTTCACCATTTCCATTTACAACACTGAACACCCCATGTATACCAATTATTCCCTCAACTGCCACATTACTCACCTTTGCATTCAAATCACCCATCACTATAACCCGGTCTCGTGCATCAAAACCACTAACACACTCATTCAGCTGCTCCCAAAACACTTGCCTCTCATGATCTTTCTTCTCATGCCCGGGTGCATATGCCCCAATAATCACCCACCTCTCTCCATCAACTTTCAGTTTTACCCATATTAATCGAGAATTTACTTTCTTACATTCTATCACATACTCCCACAACTCCTGTTTCAGGAGTATTGCTACTCCTTCCCTTGCTCTTGTCCTCTCACTAACCCCTGACTTTACTCCCCAGACATTCCCAAACCACTCTTCCCCTTTACCCTTGAGCTTCGTTTCACTCAGAGCCAAAACATCCAGGTTCCTTTCCTCAAACATACTACCTATCTCTCCTTTTTTCACATCTTGGTTACATCCACACACATTTAGGCACCCCACTCTGAGCCTTCGAGGAGGATGAGCACTCCCCGCGTGACTCCTCCTTCTGTTTCCCATTTTAGAAACAGAATATATATATGTATATATATATATATATATATATATATATATATATATATATATATATATATATATATATATATATATATATATATATATATATATATATATATATATATATATATATATATATATGTATATATATATATATATATATATATATATATATATATATATATATATATATATATATATATATATATATATATATATATATATATATATATATATATATATATATATGCATGTATATTTTTTTATTTTTTTTATTTTTTTTTGCTTTGTCGCTGTCTCCCGCGTTTGCGAGGTAGCGCAAGGAAACAGACAAAAGAAATGGCCCAACCCACCCTCATATACATACGTCCACACACGCAAATATACATACCTACACAGCTTTCCATGGTTTACCCCAGACGCTTCACATGCCTTGATTCAATCCACTGACGGCACGTCAACCCCGGTATACCACATCGCTCCAATTCACTCTATTCCTTGCCCTCCTTTCACCCTCCTGCATGTTCAGGCCCCGATCACACAAAATCTTTTTCACTCCATCTTTCCACCTCCAATTTGGTCTCCCTCTTCTCCTCGTTCCCTCCACCTCCGACACATATATACTCTTGGTCAATCTTTCCTCACTCATTCTCTCCATGCGCCCGAACCATTTCAAAACACCCTCTTCTGCTCTCTCAACCACGCTCTTTTTATTTCCAAGCATCTCTCTTACCCTTACGTTACTTACTCGATCAAACCACCTCACACCACACATTGTCCTCAAACATCTCATTTCCAGCACATCCATCCTCCTGCGCACAACTCTATCCATAACCCACGCCTCGCAACCATACAACATTGTTGGAACCACTATTCCTTCAAACATACCCATTTTTGCTTTCCGAGATAATGTTCTCGACTTCCACACATTCTTCAAGGCTCCCAGAATTTTCGCCCCCTCTCCCACTCTATGATCCACTTCCGCTTCCATGGTTCCATCCGCTGCCAGATCCACCCCCAGATATCTAAAACACTTCACTTCCTCCAGTTTTTCTCCATTCAAACTCACCTCCCAATTGACTTGACCCTCAACCCAACTGTACCTAATAACCTTGCTCTTATTCACATTTACTCTTAACTTTCTTCTTTCACACACTTTACCAAACTCAGTCACCAGCTTCTGCAGTTTCTCACATGAATCAGCCACCAGCGCTGTATCATCAGCGAAGAACAACTGACTCACTTCCCAAGCTCTCTCATCCCCAACAGACTTCATACTTGCCCCTCTTTCCAAAACTCTTGCATTCACCTCCCTAACCACCCCATCCATAAACAAATTAAACAACCATGGAGACATCACACACCCCTGCCGCAAACCTACATTCACTGAGAACCAGTGGAAGGTATTAAGAATATATGGTGTGGGAGGCAAGTTGTTAGAAGCAGTGAAAAGTTTTTATCGAGGATGTAAGGCATGTGTACGTGTAGGAAGAGAGGAAAATGTATGTATATATATATATATATTTTTTTTCATACTATTCGCCATTTCCCGCGTTTGCGAGGTAGCGTTAAGAACAGAGGACTGGGCCTTAGAGGGAAAATCCTCACCTGGCCCCCTTCTCTGTTCCTTCTTTTGGGAAATTAAAAAAAAAAACGAGAGGGGAGGATTTCCAGCCACCCGCTCCCTCCCCTTTTAGTCGCCTTCTACGAAACGCAGGGAGTACGTGGGAAGTATTCTTTCTCCCCTATCCCTAGCGATAATATATATATATATATATATATATATGTATATATATATATATATATATATATATATATATATATATATATATATATATGTGTGTATATATATATATATATATATATATATATATATATATATATATATATATATATATATATATATATATATATATATATATATATATATATATATATATATATGGGAAGGTGATAACAAGTAGTGGTGATGTGAGAAGGAGATGGAGTGAGTATTTTGAACGTTTGTTGAATATGTTTGATGATAGAGTGGCAGATATAGGGTGTTTTGGTCGAGGTGGTGTGCAAAGTGAGAGGGTTAGGGAAAATGATTTGGTAAACAGAGAAAAGGTAGTAAATGCTTTGCGGAAGATGAAAGCCGGCAAGGCAGCAGGTTTGGATGGTATTGCAGTGGAATTTATTAAAAAAGGGGGTGACTGTATTGTTGACTGGTTGGTAAGGTTATTTAATGTATGTATGACTCATGGTGAGGTGCCTGAGGATTGGCGGAATGCGTGCATAGTGCCATTGTACAAAGGCAAAGGGGATAAGAGTGAGTGCTCAAATTACAGAGGTATAAGTTTGTTGAGTATTCCTGGTAAATTATATGGGAGGGTATTGATTGAGAGGGTGAAGGCATGTACAGAGCATCAGATTGGGGAAGAGCAGTGTGGTTTCAGAAGTGGTAGAGGATGTGTGGATCAGGTGTTTGCTTTGAAGAATGTATGTGAGAAATACTTAGAAAAGCAAATGGATTTGTATGTAGCATTTATGGATCTGGAGAAGGCATATGATAGAGTTGATAGAGATGCTCTGTGGAAGGTATTAAGAATATATGGTGTGGGAGGAAAGTTGTTAGAAGCAGTGAAAAGTTTTTATCGAGGATGTAAGGCATGTGTACGTGTAGGAAGAGAGGAAAGTGATTGATTCTCAGTGAATGTAGGTTTGTGGCAGGGGTGTGTGATGTCTCCATGGTTGTTTAATTTGTTTATGGATGGGGTTGTTAGGGATTTAGATGCAAGAGTTTTGGAAAGAGGGGCAAGTATGAAGTCTGTTGGGGATGAGAGAGCTTGGGAAGTGAGTCAGTTGTTGTTCGCTGATGATACAGCGCTGGTGGCTGATTCATGTGAGAAACTGCAGAAGCTGGTGACGGAGTTTGGTAAAGTGTGTGGAAGAAGAAAGTTAAGAGTAAATGTGAATAAGAGCAAGGTTATTAGGTACAGTAGGGTTGAGGGTCAAGTCAATAGGGAGGTGAGTTTGAATGGAGAAAAAACTGGAGGAAGTGAAGTGTTTTAGATATCTGGGAGTGGATCTGGCAGCAGATGGAACCAAGGAAGCGGAAGTGGATCATAGGGTGGGGGAGGGGGCGAAAATTCTGGGGGCCTTGAAGAATGTGTGGAAGTCGAGAACATTATCTCGGAAAGCAAAAATGGGTATGTTTGAAGGAATAGTGGTTCCAACAATGTTGTATGGTTGCGAGGCGTGGGCTATGGATAGAGTTGTGCGCAGGAGGATGGATATGCTGGAAATGAGATGTTTGAGGACAATGTGTGGTGTGAGGTGGTTTGATCGAGTGAGTAACGTAAGGGTAAGAGAGAAGTGTGGAAATAAAAAGAGCGTGGTTGAGAGAGCAGAAGAGGGTGTTTTGAAGTGGTTTGGGCACATGGAAAGGATGAGTGAGGAAAGATTGACCAAGAGGATATATGTGTCGGAGGTGGAGGGAGCAAGGAGAAGAGGGAGACCAAATTGGAGGTGGAAAGATGGAGTGAAAAAGATTTTGTGTGATCGGGGCCTGAACATGCAGGAGGGTGAAAGGAGGGCAAGGAATAGAGTGAATTGGAGCGATGTGGTATACCGGGGTTGACGTGCTGTCAGTGGATTGAATCAAGGCATGTGAAGCGTCTGGAGTAAACCATGGAAAGCTGTGTAGGTATGTATATTTGCGTGTTTGGACGTATGTATATACACGTGTATGGGGGGGGGGGGGGTGGGGCCATTCCTTTCGTCTGTTTCCTTGCGCTACCTCGCAAACGCGGGAGACAGCGACAAAGTATGAAAAAAAAAAAAAAAAATATATATATATATATATATATATATATATATATATATATATATATATATATATATATATATATATATATATATATATATATATATATATATATATATATATATATATATATATATATATATATATATATATATATATATATATATATATATATATATATATATATATATATATATATATATATATATATATATATATATATATATATTATCCCTGGGGATAGCGGATTAAGAATGCTTCCCAGGTATTCCCTGCGTGTCGTAGAAGGCGACTAAGAGGGGAGGGAGCGGGTGGCTGGAAATCCTCCCCTCTCTTTTTTTTTCAGTTTTCCAAAATAAGGAACAGAGGGGACCAGGTGAGGATATTCCAAAAAAGGCCCAGTCCTCTGTTCTTATCGCTACCTCCCTAATGCGGGAAATGGCGAATAGTTTATAAAGAAAAAAAAAAAAAAAAAATATATATATATATATATATATATATATATATATATATATATATATATATATATATATATATATATATATATATATATATATATATATATATATATATATATATATATATATATATATATATATATATATATATATCATACAAACCTCCAACACCCAGGATCGAACCTGGGACCCCTTGTGCAAGAGGCAGGCATGCTAACCGATAGGCTAAGTGACTGTATAATAGGAAACAACTATTCGAAATTCTAAGTACTCGAATACCCTTCGTCTCACGATGGTGAGCAACGGGGTCTATCGGTTGTTTCCGAACAGAACACATAGCCAGCTGATTGCGTTTTACCGAACCTGACTGTACAACGCGGAGTTATATGAATACGAATAAAGTGTATATGAACGCGCACCTTCATAGAACATACAAACCTCCAACAGCCAGGATCGAACCTGGGACCCCTTGTGCAAGAGGCAGGCATGCTAACCGCTAGGCTAAGGGACTGTATAATAGGAAACAACTATTCGAAATACTAAGTATTCGAATACCCTTCGTCTCACAATCGTGAGCAACGGGGTCTATCGGTTGTTTCCGAACAGAACACATAGCCAGCTGATAGCGTTTTACCGAACCTGACTTTACAACGCGGAGTTATATGAATACGAATAAAGTGGATATGAACGCGCACCTTCATAGAACATACAAACCTTCAACAGCCAGGATCGAACCTGGGACCCCTTGTGCAAGAGGCAGGCATGCTGACCGCTAGGCTAAGGGACTGTATAATAGGAAACAACTATTCGAAATACTAAGTACTCGAATACCCTTCGTCTCACAATGGTGAGCAACGGGGTCTATCGGTTGTTTCCGAACAGAATACATAGCCAGCTGATAGCGTTTTACCGAACATTACTGTACAACGCGGAGTTATATGAATAGACCCCGTTGCTCACCATTGTGAGACGAAGGGTATTCGAGTACTTAGTATTTCGAATAGTTGTTTCCTATTATACAGTCCCTTAGCCTAGCGGTTAGCATGCCTGCCTCTTGCACAAGGGGTCCCAGGTTCGATCCTGGCTGTTGGAGGTTTGTATGTTCTATGAAGGTGCGCGTTCATATACACTTTATTCGTATATATATATATATATATATATATATATATATATATATATATATATATATATATACATATATATATATATATATATATATATATATACGTATATATATATTTTTTTTTGCCGCTGTCTCCCGCATTTGCGAGGTAGCGCAAGGAAACAGACGAAAGAAATGGCCCAATCCACCCCCATACACATGTATATACATGCACGTCCACACACGCAAATATACATACCTATACATCTCAATGTACACATATATATATATATATATATATATATATATATATATATATATATATATATATATATATATATATATATATATATATATATATACACACAGACACATACATATATACCAATGCACACAGTTCACACTGTCTGCCCCTATTCATTTCCATCGCCACCTCGCCACATATGGAATACCATCCCCCTCCCCCCTCATGTGTGCGAGGTAGCGCTAGGAAAAGACAACAAAAGCCCCATTCGTTCACAATCAGTCTCTAGCTGTCATACAATAATGCCCGAAAACCACAGTTCCCTTTTCACATCCAGGCCCCACAAACTTTCCATGGTTTACCCCAGACGCTCCACATGCCCTGATTCAATCCACTGACAGCACGTCAACACCGGTATACCACAGCGATCCAATTCACTCTATTCCTTGCCCGCCTTTCACCCTCCATCTTTCACCATCTTTCCACCTCCAATTTGGTCTCCCACTTCTCCTCGTTCCCTCTACCTCCGACACATATATCCTCTTGGTCAATCTTTCCTCACTCATTCTCTCCATGTGCCCAAACCATTTCGAAACACCCTCTTCTGCTCTCTCAACCACGCTCTTCTTATTTCCACACATCTCTCTTACCCTTATATTACTTACTCGATCAAACCACCTCACACCATACATTGTCCTCAAACATCTCATTTCCAGCACATCCACCCTCCTACGCACAACTCTATCCATAGCCCACGCCTCGCAGCCATACAACGTTGTTGGAACCACTATTCCTTCAAACATACCCATTTTTGCTTTCCGAGATAATGTTCTCGACTTCCACACATTCTTCAAGGCTCTCAGGATTTTCGCCCCCTCCCCCACCCCATGATTCACTTCCGCTTCCATGGTTCCATCCGCTGCCAGATCCACTCCCAGATATCTAAAACACTTCACTTCCTCCAGTTTTTCTCCATTCAAACTCACCTCCCAATTGACTTGACCCTCAACCCTACTGTACCTAATAACCTTGCTCTTATTCACATTTACTCTTAACTTTCTTCTTCCACACAATTTACCAAACTCAGTCACCAGCTTCTGCAGTTTCTCACATGAATCAGCCACCAGCGCTGTATCATCAGCGAACAACAACTGACTCACTTCCCAAGCTCTCTCATCCACAACAGACTTCATACTTGCCCCTCTTTCCAAAACTCTTGCATTTACCTCCCTAACCACCCCATCCATAAACAAATTAAACAACCATGGAGACATCACACACCCCTGCAGCAAAACCTACATTCACTGAGAACCAATAACTTTCCTCTCTTCCTACACGTACACATGCCTTACATCCTCGATAAAAACTTTACACTGCTTCTAGCAACTTGCCTCCCACACCATATATTCTTAATACCTTCCACAGAACATCTCTATCAACTCTATCATATGCCTTCTACAGATCCATAAATGCTACATACAAATCCATTTGCTTTTCTAAGTATTTCTCACATACATTCTTCAAAGGAAACACCTGATCCACACATCCTCTACCACTTCTGAAACCACACTGCTCTTCCCCAATCTGATGCTCTGTACATGCCTTCACCCTCTCAATCAATACCCTCCCATATAATTTACCAGGAATACTCAACAAACTTATACCTCTGTAATTTGAGCACTCACTCTTATCCCCTTTGCCTTTGTACAATGGCACTATGCACGCATTCCGCCAATCCTCAGGCACCTCACCGTGAGTCATACATACATTAAATAACCTTACTAACCAGTCAACAATACAGTCACCCCCTTTTTTAATAAATTCCACTGCAATACCATCCAAACCTGCTGCCTTGCCGGCTTTCATCTTCCGCAAAGCTTTTACTACCTCTTCTCTGTTTACCAAATCATTTTCCCTAACCCTCTCACTTTGCACACCACCTCGACCAAAACACCCTATATCTGCCACTCTATCATCAAACACATTCAACAAACCTTCAAAATACTCACTCCATCTCCTTCTCACATCACCACTACTTGTTATCACCTCCCCATTTGCGCCCTTCACTGAAGTTCCCATTTGCTCCCTTGTCTTACGCACTTAATTTACCTCCCTCCAGAACATCTTTTTATTCTCCCTAAAATTTAATGATACTCTCTCACCCCAACTCTCATTTGCCCTTTTTTTCACCTCTTGCACCTTTCTCTTGACCTCCTGTCTCTTTCTTTTATACGTCTCCCACTCAATTGCATTTTTTCCCTGCAAAAATCGTCCAAATGCCTCTCTCTTCTCTTTCACTAATACTCTTACTTCTTCATCCCACCACTCACTACCCTTTCTAATCAACCCACCTCCCACTCTTCTCATGACACAAGCATCTTTTGCGCAATCCATCACTGATTCCCTAAATACATCTCATTCCTCCCCCACTCCCCTTACTTCCATTGTTCTCACCTTTTTCCATTCTGTACTCAGTCTCTCCTGGTACTTCCTCACACAAGTCTCCTTCCCAAGCTCACTTACTCTCACCACCCTCTTCACCCCAACATTCACTCTTCTTTTCTGAAAACCCATACAAATCTTCACCTTAGCCTCCACAAGATAATGATCAGACATCCCTCCAGTTGCACCTCTCAGCACATTAACATCCAAAAGTCTCTCTTTCGCGCGCCTGTCAATTAACACGTAATCCAATAACGCTCTCTGGCCATCTCTCCTACTTACATAAGTATACTTATGTATATCTCGCTTTTTAAACCAGGTATTCCCAATCATCAGTCCTTTTTCAGCACATAAATCTACAAGCTCTTCACCATTTCCATTTACAACACTGAACACCCCATGTATACCAATTATTCCCTCAACTGCCACATTACTCACCTTTGCATTCAAATCACCCATCACTATAACCCGGTCTCGTGCATCAAAACCACTAACACACTCATTCAGCTGCTCCCAAAACACTTGCCTCTCATGATCTTTCTTCTTATGCCCAGGTGCATATGCACCAATAATCACCCATCTCTCTCCATCAACTTTCAGTTTTACCCATATTAATCGAGAATTTACTTTCTTACATTCTATCACATACTCCCACAACTCCTGTTTCAGGAGTACTGCTACTCATTCCCTTGCTCTTGTCTTCTCACTAACCCCTGACTTTTCTCCCAAGACATTCCCAAACCACTCTTCCCCTTCACCCTTGAGCTTCGTTTCACTCAGAGCCAAAACATCCAGGTTCCTTTCCTCAAACATACTACCTATCTCTCCTTTTTTCACATCTTGGTTACATCCACACACATTTAGGCACCCCAATCTGAGCCTTCGAGGAGGATGAGCACTCCCCGCGTGACTCCTTCTTCTGTTTCCCATTTTAGAAAGTTAAAAAATACAAGGAGGGGAGGATTTCTGGCCCCCCGCTCCCGTCCCCTCTAGTCGCTTTCTACGACGCGCGAGGAGTGCGTGGGAAGTATTCTTTCACCCCTATCCCCAGGGATAATATACATATATATATATATATATATATATATATATATATATATATATATATATATATATATATACACATACACACACATACACACACACACGCACATATACACACACACACACACACATACATATATATACATATGAAAAATGTAAGAAACAATTTAGAAAACTGAAACTTCTTGCTTGAAATGAAAAGAAAAAATGAACGTCACATAATGGTTCAACCTCTGGCTATGGAAAAAAGGAAATGTTTAATTTATTTACACAAAAGTCAATAGTAGTTCTCATCAATTTAACCACTGTATCAATAAGCTTCAGTGTCTAAGCTACATTTTTTCCAATTTCACTATTTTCTTGTCAAAGCACCATGTATGAAAACAATCACTCCAGTAACACAACTATAAACATTTACTTCCCCTTTCAAAAAGTTCTGGGGAAGTCTGTCTCGATACACTGCAGGACACTACCACCTGGCGAGGTTTGTGTTGCAATGGTTTTTGATTCACAAACGTAGTAGCATCACTGTTGGCCAAGGTAGTTCCGTTGGCGAAGAGTAGCTCATGAAACATGTCGGAAAGCATGCTACTGCAGGCAGGAGTGAAGGCTGATGCAAACTTCAGATGGCAAAGAAACTGGAGGCACCAGCATTTGGAGAGTCTAGCATAGACGCCAGGGAAGTTGGGCTGGGCGCATCCTTCACCCCAAGACACTACGCCGATCTGTATCATATGACTCTGGCTGCTGTCACCGGGAGTGAAAAGGGGACCGCCAGAGTCTCCCTGGCAGGAGTCCTTGCCACCCTCGTCCAGGCCAGCGCACAACATTTGATCGGTTATGGCATCTGAGTCTACATATATATATATATATATATATATATATATATATATATATATATATATATATATATATATATATATATATATATATATATCCCTGGGAATTGGGGAGAAAGAATACTTTCCAGGAATATTTCTTCATGTGTCGTAGAGGGCATCAAAGGGGGACCAGAGCGGGGGGCCAGAAAACCCTCCCCTACTTGCATTTCAACTTTCTAAACGGGGAAACAGAAGAAGAAGTCACGTGGGGAGTGCTCATCCTCCTCTAAGGTTCAGATTGGGGTGTCTAAATGTGTGTGGATGTAACTAAGATGAGAAAAAAGGAGAGATAGGTAGTATATTTGAGGAAAGGACCCTGGATATTTTGACTCAAGAGTAATGGGGAAGAGTTTCTTGGGAGTAAAGTAAGGAGTTAGTGAGAGGACAAGAACAAGGGAAGGAGTAGCACTACTCCTGAAACAGGAATGGTGGGAGTATGTGATAAAGTGTACGAAAGTAAACTCTAGATTGATGTGGGTAAAACTGAAATTGGATGGAGAGAGATGGGTGATTATTGGTTCTTATGCACCTGGGCATGAGAAGAAAAATCATGAGAGGCAAGTGTTCTGGTAGCAGCTTAGTGAGTGTGGTAGTAGTTTTGATGCACGAGACCGGGTTATAGTGAGGGGTGATTTGAATGCAAAGGTGAGTAATGTGGCAGTTGAGGGAATAATTGGTGTACATGGAGTGTTCAGTGTTGTCAATGGAAATGGTAAAGAGCTTTTAGATTTATATGCTGAAAAAGGAAAGGTAATTGGGAATAATTGGTTTAAAAAGAGAGATCTAAATAAGTATACGTATGTAAGTAGGAGAGATGGCCAGAGAGTGTTATTGGATTACGTGTTAATTGATAGGCGCGCGAAAGAGAGACTTTTAGATGTTAATGTGCTGAGAGGTACAACTGGAGGGATGTCTGATCATTATCTTTTGGAGGCGAAGATGAAGATTTGTTGAGGTTTTCAGAAAAGACGAGATAATGTTGAGGTGTAGAGAGTGGTGAGAGTAAGTGAGCTTGGGAAGGAGACTTGTGTGAGGAAGTACCAGGAGAGACTGGTACAGAACGGAAAAAGGTGAGAACAAAGGACGTAAGGGGAGTGGGCGAGGAATGGGATGTATTTTGGGAAGCGGTGATAACTTACTCAAAAGATGGTTGTGGCATAAAAAGCGTGAGAGGTGGGCAGATTAGAAAGTGTAGTGAGTAGTGGGATGTAGGAGTAAGATTATTAGTGAAAGAGAAGAGAGAGGCATTTGGACGATTTTTGCAGGGAAATGATTAAAATGACTGGGACATTTATAAAAGAAAGAGGAAGGAGGTCAAGAGAAAGGGACAAGAGGTGAAAAAGAGGCCAAATGAGAGTTGGGGTGAGAGAGTATCATTAAATTTTAGGGAGAATAAAAGATGTTTTGGAAGGAGTTGAATATAGAGCCCAAGACAAAGGAACAAATAGGAACATCAGTGAAGGGAGCTAATGGGGAAATGGTAACAAGTATTGGTGGTGTGAGAAGGAGATAGAGTGAGTATTTTGAAGGTTTGTTGAATGTGTTTGATAATAGAGTGATAGATATAGGGTGTTTTGGTCGAGTTGGTGTGCAAAGTGAGATGGTTAGGGAGAATGATTTGGTAAACAGAGAAGAGGTGTTAAATGCTTTGCGGAAGATGAAAGCCGACAAGGGAGCGGGTTTGGATGGTATTGCTGTAGAATTTATCAAAAAAGGGGGTCATTGTATTGTTGGCTGGTAGGTAAGGTTATCTAATGTATGTATGACTCATGGTGAGGTGCCTGATGACTGGCGGAATGTTTGCGTACTGCCTTTGTACAAAGGCAAAGGGGATAAGATTTTCTTGAGTATTTCTGGGAAATTATATGGGAGGGTATTGACTAAGAGGGTGAAGGAATGTACAGAGCATTAGACTGGGGAAGAGCAGTGTGGTTTCAGAAGTGGTAGAGGAAGTGTGGATCAGTTGTTTCCTTTGAAAAATGTATGTGAGAAATACTTAGAAAATCAAATGGATTTGTATGTAGCATTTATGGATCTGGAGAAGGCATATGATAGGGTTGATAGAGATGCTCTCTGGAAGGTATTAAGAATACATGGTGTGGGAGGTAAGTTGTTAGAAGCAGTGAAAAGTATTTATCGAGGATGTAAGGCATGTATACGTGTAGGAAGAGAGGAAAGTAATTGGTTCTCTGTGAATGTTGCTTTGCAGCAGGGGTGCATGATGTGTCCTTGGTTGTTTAATTTGTTTTATGATGAGGTTGTTAGGGAGGTGAATGCAAGAGTTTTGGAAAGAGGGGCAAGTATGCAGTCTGTTGTGGATGAGAATGCTTGGGAAGTGAGTCAGTTTTCGTTCGCTGATGATACAGCGCTGGTGGCTGATTCGTGTGAGAAACTGCAGAAGCTGGTGACTGAGTTTGTTAAAGTGTGTGAAATAATAAAGCTGAGAGAAAATATGAATAAGAGTAAGGTTATTAAGTACAGTAGGGTTGAGGGACAAGTCAATTGGGAGGTAAGTTTCAATAGAAAAAACTTGAGGAAGTGAAGTGTTTAAGATATGTGGGAGTGGGTTTGGCAGCGGATGGAACCATAGAAGCGGAAGTGAATCATAGGGTGGGTGACGGGGCGAAAGTTCTGGGAGCGTTGAAAAATATGTAAGTCTAGAACGTTATTTTGGAGAGCAAAAATGGGTATGTTTATGGGAATAATGATTCCAAAAATGTTATATGGTTGCGAGGCGTATGCTATAGAGTTGTGCGGAGGAAGGCTGGATGTGCTGGAAATGAGACTTTTAGGACAATATGTGGTGTGAGGTGGTTTGATCGAGTAAGTAATGAAAGGGTAAGAGATATGTGAGGCAATAAAAAGAGTGTGGCTGAGAGAGCAAAAGAGGGTATTTTGAAATGGTTTCGTCACATGGAGATAGTGAGTGAGGAAAGATTGACCAAGAGGATATATGTGTCAGAGATGAAAGGAACGAGAAGTGGGAAACCAAATTGGAGGTGGAAAGACGGAGTGAAAAAGATTTTCAGTGATCGGGGCCTGAACATGCAGGAAGGTGAAAGGCGTGTAAGGAATAGAGTGAATTGGAACGATGTGGTATACCGGGTCGACGTGCTGTCACTGGATTGAACCAGGACATGTGAAGCGTCTGGGGTAAACCATGGAAAGTTATGAGGGGCCCGGTTGTGGAAAGAGAGCTGTGCTTTCGGTGCATTATACATGACAGATAGAGACTGAGTGTGAATTAATGTGGCCTTTGTTGCCCTCTCCTAGCGCTACCATCGCGCATTTCCAGCCACCACGAAACTTTCCATGGTTTACCCCAGACTCTTCACATGCCCTGATTCAATCCATTGACAGCACGTCGATCCCGGAATACCACATCGTTCCATTTCACTCTATTCCTTACACGCCTTTCACCCTCCTGCATGTTCAGGCCCCGATCGCTCAAAATCTTTTTCACTCCATCTTTCCACCTCCAATCTGGTCTCCCACTTCTCGTTCCATCCATCTCTGACACATATATCTTTGTCAATCTTTCCTCACTCATTCTCTCCATGTGACTAAATCATTTCAAAACACCCTCTTCTACTCTCTCAACCACACTCTCGTTATTACCACACACCTCTCTTACCCTTTCATTACTTACTCGATCAAACCACCTCACACCATCCACATATTGTCCTCTAACATCTCATTTCCAACACATCCACCTCCTCCACACAACTCTATTTATAGCCCACGCCTCGCAACCATATACCATTGTTGGAACCACTATTCCTTCAAACATACCCATTTTTGCCTTCCGAGATAATGCTCTCACCTTCCACATATATTTCAATGCGCCCAGAACTTTCGCCCCCTCCCCCACCCTGTGACTCACTTCCGCCTCCATGAGTCCATGCGGTGCCAAATCAATTCCCAGATATCTAAAACACTTCACTTGATCCAGTTTTACTCCATTCAAACTTACCTCCCAATTGACTTGTCCCTCAATCCTGCTGTACCTAATAACTTTGCTCTTATTCACATTTACTCTCAGCTATCTTGTTTCACACACTTTACCAAATTCTGTCACCAGCTTCTTCAGTGTCTCACCCGAATCTGCCATAAGCACTGTATCATCAGCGAAAAACAACTGACTCACTTCCCAAGCTCTTTCATCCACAACAGACTGCATACTTGCTCCTCTCTCCAAAACTCTTGCATTCACCTCCCTAACAACCTCCATCCATAAACAAATTACACAACCATGGAGACATCATGCACCCTTGCCGCAAACCGACATTCACTGAGAACCAATCACTTTCCTCTCTTCCTACTCGTACACATGACTTACATCCCCGATAAAGACTTATCAATGCTTCTAACAACTTTCCTCCCACACTATATATTTTTAACACCTTCCATAGAGCATCTCTATCATATGCCTTCTCCAGATCCATAAATGCTACATACAAATCCATTTGCTTTCCTACGTTTTTCTCGCATACATTCTGATACCACACTGCTCTTCCCCAATCTGATGCTCTGTGCATGACTTCACCATCTGAATCTATACCCTCCCATATAATTTCCCAGGAATAGTCAATAAACTTATAGCTCTGTAATTTGAGCACTCACTTTTATCCCCTTTGTCTTCGTACAATAGCACCATGCATGCATTCCGCCAATCCTCAGGCACCTCATCATCAGTTATACATACATTACATAACCTTACCAACCAGTCAACAACACAGTCTCCCTCTTTTTCAATAAATTCCACTGCAATACCATCCAAACCTGCTGCCTTGCCGGCTTTCATTTTCCGCAAAGCTTTTAATACCTCTTCTCTGTTTACCAGCTCATTCTCCCTAACCCAATCACTTCGCACACCACCTTGACCAAAACAACCTAAATCTGCCACTTTATCATCAAACACATTCAACAAAACTTCAAAATACTCACTCCATCTCCTTCTCACATCACCACTACTTGTTATCACCTCCCCTTTATCCCCATTCACTGATTTATGTGCTGAAAAAGGACTGATGATTGGGAATACCTGGTTTAAAAAGCGAGATATACATAAGTATACTTATGTAAGTAGGAGAGATGGCCAGAGAGCGTTATTGGATTACGTGTTAATTGACAGGCGTGCGAAAGAGAGACTTTTGGATGTTAATGTACTGAGAGGTGCAACTGGAGGGATGTCTGATCATTATCTTGTGGAGGCTAAGGTGAAGATTAGTATGGGTTTTCAGAAAAGAAGAGTGAATGTTGGGGTGAAGAAGGTGGTGAGAGTAAGTGAGCTTGGGAAGGAGACCTGTGTGAAGAAGTATCAGGAGAGACTGTGTACAGAATGGAAAAAGGTGAGAACAATGGAAGTAAGGGGAGTGGGGGAGGAATGGGATGTATTTAGGGAATCAGTGATGGATTGCGCAAAAGATGCTTGTGGCATGAGAAGAGTGGGAGGTGGGCTGTTTAGAAAGGGTAGTGAGTAGTGGTGGGATGAAGAAGTAAGAGTATTAGTGAAAGAGAAGAGAGAGGCATTTGGACGATTTTTGCAGGGAAAAAATGCAATTGAGTGGGAGAAGTATAAAAGAAAGAGACAGGAGGTCAAGAGAAAGGTGCAAGAGGTGAAAAAAAGGGCAAATGAGAGTTGGGGTGAGAGACTATCAGTAAATTTTAGGGAGAATAAAAAGATGTTCTGGAAGGAGGTAAATAGGGTGCGTAAGACAAGGGAGCAAATGGGAACTTCAGTGAAGGGCGTAAATGGGGAGGTGATAACAAGTAGTGGTGATGTGAGAAGGAGATGGAATGAGTATTTTGAAGGTTTGTTGAATGTGTCTGATGACAGAGTGGCAGATATAGGATGTTTGGGTCGAGGTGGTGTGCAAAGTGAGAGGGTTAGGGAAAATGATTTGGTAAACAGAGAAGAGGTAGTAAAAGCTTTGCGGAAGATGAAAGCCGGCAAGGCAGCAGGTTTGGATGGTATTGCAGTGGAATTTATTAAAAAAGGGGGTGACTGTATTGTTGACTGGTTGGTAAGGTTATTTAATGTATGTATGACTCATGGTGAGGTGCCTGAGGATTGGCGGAATGCGTGCATAGTGCCATTGTACAAAGGCAAAGGGGATAAGAGTGAGTGCTCAAATTACAGAGGTATAAGTTTGTTGAGTATTCCTGGTAAATTATATGGGAGAGTATTGATTGAGAGGGTGAAGGCATGTACAGAGCATCAGATTGGGGAAGAGCAGTGTGGTTTCAGAAGTGGTAGAGGATGTGTGGATCAGGTGTTTGCTTTGAAGAATGTATGTGAGAAATACTTAGAAAAGCAAATGGATTTGTATGTAGCATTTATGGATCTGGAGAAGGCATATGATAGAGTTGATAGAGATGCTCTGTGGAAGGTATTAAGAATATATGGTGTGGGAGGAAAGTTGTTAGAAGCAGTGAAAAGTTTTTATCGAGGATGTAAGGCATGTGTACGTGTAGGAAGAGAGGAAAGTGATTGGTTCTCAGTGAATGTAGGTTTGCGGCAGGGGTGTGTGATGTCTCCATGGTTGTTTAATTTGTTTATGGATGGGGTTGTTAGGGAGGTAAATGCAAGAGTCTTGGAAAGAGGGGCAAGTATGAAGTCTGTTGGGGATGAGAGAGCTTGGGAAGTGAGTCAGTAGTTGTTCGCTGATGATACAGCGCTGGTGGCGGATTCATGTGAGAAACTGCAGAAGCTGGTGACGGAGTTTGGTAAAGTGTGTGGAAGAAGAAAGTTAAGAGTAAATGTGAATAAGAGCAAGGTTATTAGGTACAGTAGGGTTTAGGGTCAAGTCAATTGGGAGGTGAGTTTGAATGGAGAAAAACTGGAGGAAGTGAAGTGTTTTAGATATCTGGGAGTGGATCTGTCAGCGGATGGAACCATGGAAGCGGAAGTGGATCATAGGGTGGGGGAGGGGGCGAAAATTTTGGGAGCCTTGAAAAATGTGTGGAAGTCGAGAACATTATCCCGGAAAGCAAAAATGGGTATGTTTGAAGGAATAGTAGTTCCAACAATGTTGTATGGTTGCGAGGCGTGGGCTATGGATAGAGTTGTGCGCAGGAGGATGGATGTGCTGGAAATGAGATGTTTGAGGACAATGTGTGGTGTGAGGTGGTTTGATCGAGTAAGTAACGTAAGGGTAAGAGAGATGTGTGGAAATAAAAAGAGCGTGGTTGAGGGAGCAGAAGAGGGTGTTTTGAAATGGTTTGGGCACATGGAGAGAATGAGTGAGGAAAGATTGACCAAGAGGATATATGTGTCGGAGGTGGAGGGAACGAGGAGAAGAGGGAGACCAAATTGGAGGTGGAAAGATGGAGTGAAAAGGATTTTGTGTGATCGTGGCCTGAACATGCAGGAGGGTGAAAGGAGGGCAAGGAATAGAGTGAATTGGACCGATGTGGTATACAGGGGTTGACGTGCTGTCAGTGGATTGAATCAAGGCATGTGAAGCGTCCGGGGTAAACCATGGAAAGCTGTGTAGGTATGTATATTTGCGTGTGTGTACGTGTGTATATACATGTGTATGGGGGTGGGTTGGGCCATTTCTTTCGTCTGTTTCCTTGCGCTACCTCGCAAACGCGGGAGACAGCGACAAAGTATAAAAAAAAAAAAAAACATTCAACAAAACTTCAAAATACTCACTCCATCTCCTTCTCACATCACCACTACTTGTTATCACCTCCCCTTTATCCCCATTCACTGATGTTCCCATTTGTTCTTTTGTCTTACGCAGTTTATTTACCTCCTTCCAAAATATCTTTCATTCTCCCTAAAGTTTAATGATACTCTCAAACCAATTCTCATTTGCCCTCTTTTTCACCTCATGCACCTTTCTCTTGACTTCCTCCCTCGTTCTCTTATACATCTCCTAGTCATTTCCACTATTTCCCTGCAAAACTCGTCCAAATGCCTCTCTCTTCTCTTTCACTAGTAATCTTACTTCTTCATCCCACCACTCACCACCCTTTCTAATCTGCCTAGCTCCCACGCTTTTCATGTCACAAGCATCCCTTGCGCAAGCCATCACTGCTTCCCTAAATACATCCCATACCTCCTCCACTCCCCTTACGTCCTTTGCTCTCACCTTTTTCCATTCTGTAGTCAGTGTTTCCTGGTACTTCTTCACACAAGTCTCATTCCCAAGCTCACTTACTCTCACTACTCTCTTCATCCCAACATTCTCTCTTCTTTTCTGAAAACCTCACAAATCTTCACCTTCGCCTCCAGAAGATAATGATCAGACATCCCTCTAGTTGAACCTCTCAGCACATTAACATCCAAAAGTCTCTCTTTCGCGCGCCTATCAATTAACACGTAATCCAATAACGCTCTCTGGCCATCTCTCCTACTTACATACGTATACTTATGTATATCTCTCTTATTGAACCAGGTATTCCCAATAACCAGTCCTTTTTCAGCACACAAAACTACAAGCTCTTCACCATTTCCATTTATAGCACTGAACACCCCATGTACACCAATTATTCCCTAATCTGCCGCATTACTCACCTTTGCATTCAAATCACCCATCACTATAACCCTGTCTCGTGCATCAAAAATACTGACACACTTACTCAGCCGCTCCTAAAATACTTGCCTCTCATGATCTTTCTTCTCATGCCCAGGTGCATATGCACCAATAATCACCCATCTCTCTCCGTCCACTTTTAGTTTTACCCATATCAATTTAGAGTTTACTTTCTCACACTCTATGACATACTCCCATCACTCCTGTTTCAGGAGTAGTGCTACTCCTTCCCTCACTCTTGTCCTCTCACCAACCCCTGAATTTACTCCCAAGACATTCCCAAACCACTCTTCCCCTTTACCACTGAGCTTCGTTTCACTCAGAGCCAAAACATCCAGGTTTTTTTCCTCAAACATACTACCTATCTCTCCTTTTTTTCTCATCTTGGCTACATCCACACATATCTAAACACCCAAATCTGAGCCTTCGAGGATGATGAGCGTTCCTCGCGTGACTCCTTCTTCTGTATCCCCTTTTAGAAAGTTGAAATACAAGTAGGGGAGGGTCTCTAGCCCCCCGCTCCCGTCTCCTTTAGTCGCCTTCTACGACACGAGAGGAATCTATTTTTGTTATACATATTCTATTATATATATCTTTATTATATATATTCATTATATACATTTTTATTATACTTAATCGCCGTCTCCCGCTTTAACGTGGTAGTGCAAGCAAACAGACGAAAGAATGGCCAAAGCCCACATACGTACACGTGTATATACATAAACGACCACACATGCACATATACATACCTATTAAGTTCAACGTATACATACATATACGCAGAGAGACATATACATATATACATGTGTGCATACTCATACTTGCTGCCTTCATCGATTCATGTCGCCACCCCGCCACACATGAAATAGCACTCCTCCCCCGGGAGGTAGCGCTAGGATAAGACAAAAAAGGCCACATTCGTACACACTCAGTCTCTATGTGTTATGTGTAATGCACCAAAACCACAACTCCCTTTCCACATCCAGGCCCCGCAAAACTTTCCAGGCTTTACCCTAGACGCTTCACATGCCCTGGTTCAATCCGCGTTGACCCCGTTACACCACATCGTTCCAGTTCATTATTTCTTGCACGTCTTTCACCGTCTTCTATGTTCAGGCCCCAATCGATCAAAATATTTTTCACTCCATCTTTCCACCTTTAATTTGGTGTCCCACTTCTCCTCGTTCCCTCCGCCTCTGACACACGTATCCTCTTGGTCAATCTTTCCTCACTCATTCTCTCCATGTGACCAAACCATTTCAACACACTCTCTTCTGCTCTCTCAACCACACTCTTTTTATTACCACACATCTCTCTTACACTTTCATTACTTACTTGATCAAAACAAGTCACACCACATATTATCCTCATACATTTCATCCGCCTCCCTCCGCACAGTCTTATCTATAGCTCATACCTCGCAAAAATATAACATTGTTGGAACCACTATTCCTTTAAACATACCCATTTTTGCTCTACGAGATAATGTTCTCGCCTTCCACACATTCTTCAACGCTCCCAGAACCTTCTCCCCTTCCCCTACCTGTGACTCACTTCCACTTCCATGGTTCCATCCGCTGCTAAATCCACTCCCAGATATCTAAAACACTTCACTTCCTCAAATTTTTCTCCATTCAAACCTACCACCCAATTGACTTGTCCCTCAACCCTACTAAACTAAATTAACTTGCTCTTATTCACATTTTCTCTCAGCTTTCTTCTTTCACACGCTTTACCAAACTCAGTCACCAACTTTTGCAGTTTCTCGCCCGAATCAGCCATCAGCGCTGTATCATCAGCGAACAACAACTGAATCACGTCCCAAGCCCTCTCATCCACGACAGACTGCATACTTGCCCCTCTCTCCAAAACTCTTGCATTCACCTCCCTAACTACTCTATCCATAAACAAATTAAACAACCGTTGAGACATTTGTGCAACCCTACTGCGAACCTGACGTTCACATGGAACCAATCACTTTCCTCTCTTCCTGCACAAGCAAATGCCTTACATCCTTAGTAAAACTTTTCACTGCTTCTGGCAACTTACCTCTCACACCATACACTCTTGATACCTTCCACAAATCATTTCTATCCACTCTATCATATGCCTTCTCCAGATCCATAAATGATATTTACAAATCCATCTGTTTCTCTGAGTATTTCTCACATACATTTTTCAAAGCAAACACCCGATCCACATATCCTCTACCACCTCTGAAACCACACTGCTCTTCTCCAATCTGATGCTCTATACATGCCTTTACCCTCTCAATCAATACTCTCCCATATGATTTTCCAGGAATACTCAACAAACTTATACCTCTGTAATTTGAACTCTCACCTTTATCCCCTTTGCCTTTGTACAATGACACTATGTAGGCAATCCGCCAATCCTCAGGCACTTCACTATGAGCCATACATACAATGAATATCCTTACCAACCAATCAACAACACAGTCATCCCCCTTTTTCAATAAATTCCACTGCAATAACATACAAAACCGCTGCCTTGCCGGCTTTCATCTTCCGCAAAGCTTTCAGTATCTCTTCTCTGTTTACTAAACCGTTCTCCTTGACCCTTTCACTTCGCACACCACCGCGACCAAAACAACCTATATCTTGCAATGTATCATCAAACACATTCAACAAACCTTCAAAATACTCGCTCCATTCCTTTCTCACTTCACCACTAATTGTTCCTACCTCCCCATTAGCCCCCTTCACCGATGTACCCATTTGTTCTCTTGTCTTACGCACTTTATTTACCTCCTTCCAAAATATCTTTATTTTCCCTAAAATTCAATGATGCTCTCTCACCCCCAGCTCTCATTTACCCTCTTTTTCACCTCTTGCACCTTTCTTTGACCTTTTGCTGCTTCCTTTTATACATCTCCCAGTCCTTTGTACTACTTCCCTGCAAGAATCGTCCAAACGCCTCTCCCTTCTCTTACATTAACAATCTTACTTCTTCATTCCACTACTCACTACCTTTTCTAATCTGTCCACCTTCCACCTTTCTCATGCCATAAGCACCTTTGCGCAAGCCATCACTGCTTTCCTAGATACATCCCATTCCTCCCCTACTATCCTTACGTCATTTGCTGTCACCTTTTGCCATTCTGCACTCAATCTCTCCTGGTACCTCCTCACACAAATCTCGTTTCCAAACACACTTACTCTCACCACTCTCTTCACCCCAGCATTCTGTCTTCTTTTCTGAAAACCTCTACAAATCTTCACCTTTTCCTCCACAAGAAAATGATCAGAAATCCCTCCAGTTGCCCTTCTCAGCATATTAACATCCAAAAGTATCTTTTTACGCGCCTATCAAACAACACGTACTTCATTAACGCTCTCTGGCTATCTCTCGTACTTACATACGTATACTTATGTAAATCTCTTTTTAACGCAGGTATTCCCAATCATTAGTCCTTTTTCATCACAGAAATCTACAAGCTCTTCATCATTTCCATTTGCTACACTGAACACCCCATGTACACCAACTATACCCACAACTGCCACATTACTCACCTTTGCATTCAAATCACCCATCAGTATTACCCGGTCTCGTGCATCAAAGCTGCTAAGACACTCACTCTGCTGCTCCGAAAACACTTGTCTCTTATGATCTTTCTTCTCATGCCCAGGTGCATATGCACCAATAATCACCCATCTCTCTCCATCCACAATCAGTTTTACCCATATCAGTCTAGAGTTTACTTCTTACACTCTATCACATACTCCCACAACGTCAAGCTGCATACAAACCAACCGAAAAGTCTTTTGATTCTTTAGGTCTTAAGAAGATCTGTAAGACCACAGACACTCTTATCAAGCATGTGTCTCATTACCTTGAGTTTCTACTTGCTTTAAATATAAGAAGAAAAAATTACTAACTCTCCTCTTTATTCTTTGAAAATAATTCCCACAAGCTCACCTCCAAGCTTCTGGCTGCGTGAAAACCCACAGTTTCTTTCTCGACAGAAGGTTTGTTGATGAGAACAGATTATCCCATCTGAATGGAAGATATATACATGCAGACTTCCAGGAATAATGTGTATGTAAATGCAGGAGGGATATTTTCTCTCAGTTGTGACAGACTGAAATCAGGGCATGACAGCTTTGTGTTCTGCTGTTCTCAAATTGTAATCAACCCCTCATTACACAGAGGTTAACCGTCTTTATATAACAGAGCCCATTTTTTCAAGCAGACTTAAGTCAAATGTTTGCTTGGCGAGCCAACGCTTTCCAGTGTACATTTGATAAACATGTTTTGTTTAAGATTGTTATCAGCTTTCACGTCTCATTTATAATCTTTCATTTTCTTGTTCATATCCAGCGCGTTACTCGCATGCAAAAAACCTCAGTGCGTGTTTCTGAACAATAGTACTACCAATCATTTACTGTGATCACTCTATCAGTTTTACGTAAATAAGATTCCTGTATGACGAGCGGTATGTTACATCCTACCTACAGGGGATATGTAGATAAATAAAAGTATCTCCTTAAGATTAATGATTATATTCATAATTTTACAACATGATATTGGACACTTTCATATGTTCAGCTATCTACCTCGACCAGGTATATTGTCGCAGTCTGTCAATGGCATTTATCTTTTTGATTTAGTCACCTGTACTCCTTGTTAGTATTAATCCTTCCAGCTATCCGAGAGACTGTAGTGGACTTCACAGACCCTTACTACTTGGAATCCGCGACATTGATGTCCCCTGCACCCAAGGAGAAGAACCGATCCTTCGCAATCTTATCTCCCTTCACAATCGAGGTAATTTATGTCTCTTTCTTAGTTGTCGTGATCCCTTAGTGCACTCAGGACATTTAACTCCTCACCCACCCGATGGCTCACTTCAGTCACCATGGTTCCATATGCCGACATATCCACTCCCAGATATGTGAATGCCTTACTTCCTCCAAGTTCTTTTCATTCAAGCTCGTACCCCAAATAGCCTCTTTTTCGTTACTGCTAAACTACTAAGCGTGTTAAACGTTTCTGCTACTTGCTGTTACTCTCAACACTCTCTTTTCACACACTCGCCTAAACTCAGACTCAAGCTTCTGCAGTTTCTCACTCGAATCTGCCACCAGCGCCGTGTCATCAGCAAACAACTGACACACCTCCCACGCGCCCACCCATCCCCAATAGACTGTATACCTGCTCTTCTCTCCAAGATCTTTACATTCACCTCCCTCACATCTCATCCATAAAACAAATTAAACAACCTTGGTGACATCACGCACCCCTGCCGCAGACCCATCTTCACCACAAGCGCTCACCTCCCTATCTTCCAACTATCACACATGTTTCTAATACCTTACCACCCACACAATATATTCGCAACACCTTCCGTAGAGCACCTCTATCAGTTCGATCATACGCTTTCTCCTGATCCATAAATACCAAACACAGGTTCATCTATTTCCGTTAGTTTTCCTCACAAACATTCTCCAAAGTGAACGCCTAACGCCTAATCTACACATCCTCTTCCATTCCTGAACACACATTCCAAACGTGCATGCAACCACCTCCCAGTCACCACTCTCCCATACAACTCACCAACAACATCTAAACACCTTATACGTCTGTAATTCGAACATTTGCCGTTTTCCTTCCTCCTTGCCTTTATACAATGGCTCTATACAGGCATTCCGCCAATCCTAAGGCACCTCACTAAGACCCTTTTGTGAACTGAAAATCCTGACTAACCAATCAACAACACAATCATCCCCTGCTTTAAGAAATCTAACTGCTTTCCATCCACTCCTGCCGCTTTCCGCAATTCATCTTACGCAAGGCTTGACCACTTCCTCTTTTCATGAAACCGCTTTCCATGACTCTCTCACCCGCAAACCTCCATGTACAAAATATCCCACAACTATCACCCTGTCATCCAATTAACAACCATTCAAAATACCAACTCTACCTCCTCTTCACATCATTTCTGCCTGTTACCATTTCACCACTTTTTTTTTACATGTAATCATATGTGTGTTTCTTCTCTGTTTTTCTTCTTCAATTTGCGCATGGAATGTTGACTCAAGTTACCTTCAGTACATTCATAACCAAGGTTGAGCTGGTGACTATAACCATATTTGTAGTCACCACTCAGGCCAGCAGGCGTGGGCCCAGTACTGCACTTCCTAACCCAAGTCATCGGCACAAATATCTCAGTAGGCGTGCTAAAGTAGTCATCATCCTGGTGACAGTGCTAGTGAGTCTGCGGGTCATCCTCTTGACTTATAAGAAATTATCACTCGAATTGGTGTAACTAATTGCAGTGACTGTACTTGTGGGCCTGATACTATACCTGCTAATCTTTCGTTTTGTCAACACTTATCCCGGCTGGTTATATGATGACTCTTACAGTTGACCGTGCTAGTGGTCCCACTGCTGTAGCTGCTGACAAATAAAACCAGCTTTCCTCAATTAGCTTGGCAAATTTTCTCTATGGTAGTAATGCTATGTCACACGGTGTTTTCTGCACAACTATCTGTCCCGGGAAGCACGACAGTGTAACCTTCACCCTGGCAGGTGTGGCTGTGTATCTGCCTGGTGACTGTGTACACTTTACCCTGGCAGGTGTGGCTGTGTATCTGTCTGGTGACTGTGTACCCTTCAAACTGGCAGGTGTGACTGTGTATCTGTCTGGTGACTGTGTACCCTTTACCCTGGCAGGTGTGGCTGTGTATCTGCCTGGTGACTGTGTACCCTTCAAACTGGCAGGTGTGACTGTGTATCTGTCTGGTGACTGTGTACCCTTTACCCTGGCAGGTGTGGCTGTGTATCTGCCTGGTGATTGTGTCCCCTTTACCCTGGCAGGTGTGGCTGTGTATCTGCCTGGCTACTGTGCTGGTGGGTCCGCTTCTTTACATGGTGAGCCGCCTGCTGGTGGTGCACCTGGACGAGGAAGACAGTGTCCACTATTCCCTACAAAGCTTCAGCTTCAACATGTTCAGGAACCTGATGAATCAATGCAACCTCATCATCTCCCGCCGCTGGTCCATCCGCTTCTTATTCATCTCCTGGTACCTCTTCTCCTTCTACTTATATGGTGAGACCGGGTCAAGAAGTCTGAAAGACTGTACAGTACATATACATATTTGATTGAAGGCTCATATAGTTCTATAATTTCATTTAACATGTAATTTTTCTATATGTGGCACGCCATGTTTCGTAGCGACCATCTACCTCATCAGGTGCCAGTTCTTAACAAAGTTCTCTAAATCCCAACATCACTCTTGGTTCCCGCCGTAAAGCACGACTCTTCTAGGCCAAGCACAGTCTGCTATGTCTGGTAGTAACACTTGTAAGGAAGAGTGATTAAGGAGGGTCAGGTGGCGGGGGTTGACCTGGGTAGCTGGGTGTGCCTTGAACGGCTTTATTTTGTGTTTTGGTGTTTTGTCCTTTCATGATGATCTGGTTGATGCTAGGATATGCTTTGAAATTGCCTGGGGACAAATTAAAGTTCTTAGTTTTAGCAATTAAGACAGATTCAATGACGTTACGTGTGCCATAATCAGCAGAGGAGTATAAAATAGCAGGGATTCTCAAGATCTATGAGGTGATCATTTTCATGATAATGTTTAGCGATCGCATTTCTGTGGTCATCCCCCTGATTATATATAAGAATATCAAGACCCACGCATTTAAGCTAAGCTTATTTATTCTTCTTGCCCATCGCATTATCAGACGTTTCCAATTCTTCTCCATCCAATATCACTAAACTGCCTATTTGTACATAGCTCGTTGGGAACTAGCTTTTGATTATTCTTATATAAACACAGCCAAGATGTAAAGGTAAGCTACAGTTAAAGAGACGAGATATAACCCTGAAATATATCTAAATGTAAATTTTTTCCAGAAGAGGGAATCTTATGCTGAAAAGTGGGACAGAGTTTGAGGACCCACATTTTGAGGAACATTGTAAGACACAAAAGGAGAATAACTGTGATCAGAAGCCCTAAAATTAACCGGAAGTGACCCTCAGTTTCTCCCATGGCTTTAGACAACAAATGGCTTCCTTGAAGCTGTTGGATTATGAAAAGATTTATCATAGATTTCCTAAAGTTTGAACCACAATTATCTCTTATAGTTTCAGCCCTGTCTATAGTTTCAGCTTTCCCTTCCTGATGGGTTTTCACATGAGACTCCGGTTTCCCCAAGAAATACTTTTCCTTCGGTTCTTTAAGAACTATCACCGTCCTATTTCCTTCCCATAGTTCATTTAAGCAACACTAGATTTAAGCAACACTAGATTTAAGCAACACTAGATTTAAGCAACACTAGATTTTCTTAAAGTTTCTGATTTTTTTCGTGTGCGATGATCTGCGACTGTAGCATAGAGTTTCAAATATCGGTTCTTCCTGTTGTAAAATCATTGCAATTTGATACTGAAAAAGAATCAAAAAAGCTTTTATCAAAAGCTTACCTGTAAGAACACTGTGCACACGGATAAGTCAATTTTCAAGAAGCACTTCCATAATATTGGCTAACTTCCAACACTACATAGAGGATTGATCTACGTCATCAAAGTTATGTAGCAACTTAGTATACCTCACATCAAAACGTTAAATGTTTCTCTGGTGTACGTTACATAACACAAACACCAACTTTGTGGTTCCACCTTCTGCTGTCCACCACAGTCAGAATCCTGTGCCTCACCACGTCTTTGTCTCTCTCATGTTCTTCCGCTTCAAGTTGCCTATATCTTAACTGAATCTCTCTCTCTCTCTCTCTCTCTCTCTCTCTCTCTCTCTCTCTCTCTCTCTCTCTCTCTCTCTCTCTCTCTCTCTCTCTCTCTCTCTCTCTCTCTCTCTCTATCTATTTATCTATCTATCTATCAATCTATCTCTTTCTCTGGCCATTTTTCTTCTCAATTCCAAAACCATTCAAATACTATCTTGGGCAACCTTCCCCTCCTAAAACCCACAGCACTGTACTCGGGGACGCTGACGGCGGCGCTGGCCATCACAGCGTACGAGAAACC
Source organism: Panulirus ornatus (assembly GCF_036320965.1). Taxonomy (NCBI): domain Eukaryota; kingdom Metazoa; phylum Arthropoda; class Malacostraca; order Decapoda; family Palinuridae; genus Panulirus; species Panulirus ornatus. Next base: position 39,717,122 of record NC_092237.1, read on the forward strand.
CATCGACTCAATCCACGAGCTGGCCCAGGCCCACAGGGACGGCTACACCATCGGCACTCTGAGGGACAGCAACTTTGTGGAGGCCTTCAAGGTGACTTACGAAGGCTACAGTTCAAGTTCACTAAATATGAATGATATCCACATATCAGGCACAACATACTTTGAGTTCTAAAAACCATAAAATTTGATACTTTGAGTTCCTGATATTTGAGTTTTAAAAGTATGAATTCTAATACAATGAGTTCTTATTGGTTGACTTCAAAAACTATGAATTCTAATACACTGAGTTCTTGATCTTTGGTTTCTAAAACTATAAATTCTAATACCTTGAGTTTTTAATCTCTGAGTTCTAAAACTATAAATTTTGATACCTTGAGTTCTTAATCTCTGAGTTCTAAAACTATAAATTTTAATACCTTGAGTTCTTAATCTCTGAGTTCTAAAACTATAGATTTTAATACCTTGAGTTCTTAATCTCTGAGTTCTAAAACTATAGATTTTAATACCTTGAGTTCTTAATCTCTGAGTTCTAATTCTGTTTAGCAAAAACTTGTATTATTCTGTCATGCTATATATACACCATATCATGTAACACTTGTTCAGTAGAGGCTCTCCTTAAATTGGTCCACCTTGTCTGTTGTCATATGAAAATGAGTCATCTATTCACAAGGAAATTTCAGAGGGGAAACTTGCCGGAAATTCCTAAAATTGTCACGACAAATCGCATCATGCAATAAATGCAGGAGTGCATTTTACGTGTGTGTGTGTGTGTGTGTGTGTGTGTGTCTGTGTGTGTGTCTGTGTGTGTGTGTGTGTGTGTGTGTGTGTGTGAGCAACTACCAAGTATTTAATCATGATAGGCTGAGCCTTGAAAAGACTGATGGATGACCTTAGTCTACTGTGGATAAGCAGCACATCACAAACCACTGTCATTATTCATAATTCTTAACATTAAGATATCTCTCGTCTTAGCTGTTAGCTCAAGTGATATCTCTCGTCTTAGCTGTTAGCTCAAGTGATATCTCTCGTCTTAGCTGTTAGCTCAAGTGATATCTCTCGTCTTAGCTGTTAGCTCAAGTGATATCTCTCTTTCACGAAAAGTGGAGTCAGGCTTATCACCAAGTTACAAATGCAAGGTGATTTACTCACTTATGTAACTCTGTTAAGGAAAAGTGACATTCAGATGAAAGTTACTGATGTCACAGAATGAGAACCAACACTCTGACGGTCAAGATAAGGACTGGTTAGAAATCATCAGATCTGCAAATGTAGTGACTGGGTTATTTACTGCAACGCTTTGGTGACCGTAAGTTATCATGAGTGGTTCATTGTACTCAAGCACCACGCCTTCTCAGTGTTCATACCAACGCATCAACGGTGCTGAAAAGGAATGACACCAAAAGATAGAACAGTAATTCACAGCTATAGGGTAAGCAATGGACACATCTAAATCATTATTATACAGAAAATACGATGATCAGATTACATCTCATGTTGTGAAGAAAGTCTCCATGTCTAGCATGTTTGTAATCACGTATGAAAATTCCTAAACAACATTTGTGTTCGGAGAAGAAATGCACCATAAACACCCGTGTGTGACATTCTGCAGGGGCAGCAGTACGGAATAATGGGCCTGGTTGATACACACACACACACACACACACACACACACACACACACACTCGTACACACGGAGATTCAGTCAACACGACATATGCTGACTGTAGTAACTGCATTAAGCCTTCTTACTTTTATCAATCGCCAGTTTGAACTAATGATCAATAGTGACACGCAAATAGATGCCAGAGACGAAGATTATTTCACAGAGTTTATAATCATCTGACAAATGAAAACGTATCATTCGTGACAGAACCTGTCACAGTGTCGGGTTCCTTGATTCATTATCTAGATGATCCCATACCTTCACAAGTCAATTTATTCGCGTTTTTGCAAACGATGAATTATGTAAATAATGATGAGAATCATGAATGGTTTACTTACATATATATTCATTGAATACAATCTCTCTATCCATCTTTACTTCGAGTGAATCTGTTTCTTCAGTAAAACCATCTGTCACACACACACTCGTTACCAATCGTCACGTAGGCGTTACAACAGTTTCCTTGTGGTACTCACCACACAGCGTATCGTCACCACTCATCAGATTTCTCCCTGACACTACAGCTGCACACGATGATCACCACAACACCTCAGACGTCCATCGCACCCAATTTTTGGTGGATGCTTCACGAATCTTGCATTCCTCCTATACTTCATCAGGACATCACCATGTGATAAAGACAGTTAGATGCTACACTGGGTCTAAGATAAAGTTATCATTTTTTCGTGTCACCTGAGATTAAGTGACTATATCCACTGCGGCTTTGTATAACTACAGTTCCTGCCACACTAACATATCTCGTCATCCACGAACTTCCCAAGTCTTGCGGAACTGATTAGCCAAACCCCATCACGCTGTTGTAACATTAGGTGACATTTTTCAGACTGCGGACAGTGGGATCTACCAGGAGATGTGGCAACTGTTCAACCATGAAGACCCCGACCAGAGTTTCCTGTCTACAGAAAAAGCCATTAAAATGGTAAGGCATTGACATGGGGTTCCATGGCTTTCTCTAGAGCACTGACATGGAAGCTCCATGTTTTCATCTAGGACAATTCTTTAACCAGGAAAGTTATTATAGCCTTTTGGTAAAGAGTGATCGTTCTGAATGTAGTTATCATGTCACAGGAGAGGAAAGGAAGGGGTTCATTAGATGGTAGATTATGACGTTCTTCGCATTCATGTTGATAAAAGTAAGGTATTGTTGTAAAGATAGAATTTAGCATTACTTTCCACTTTGCTGTAATCACCACTGTGCTTTAATCCAGCTTTGCTATACTAACCATTTTGATCTATTTTCCACTTTCCTCTACTCCCTACTTTGTTATATTTCCCACTTTACTATACTCCCCACTTTGCTATACTCTCAACTTTCCTTTTTTTTTACCCTATTTCCTATACACCCCACTTTGCTATACCTTCCACATTGCCATAGTACTCTCATTGCTCTATTTCCCACTTTCCTATATTCCACTTTCCTGTACCCCTTACTCTACTATACCCCACACTTTCCTGTACCCCACACTTTGCTATACCCCTCACTGTGCAATCTCTCACATTTTCCTATACCCCACTCTTTGATATACCCCACACTTTCTTAGAGAAATAAACTGCAATATTTTGTACACAATGTACAACAGACACAAACTTCAATCACGTTTTGAGTACCTATTGATATCTATTAATCATAACTTTGCTATTGATCTTATGACAGGAAAGCTGTTGGTAGTATAGTAATACATAGTACTAGAAATGCAACTGGGCAGGAGCCGTGGGAAAAACATTCGAAAACGTACGCGTCATTTCCATCTTGCGATTACAAAAGTAAAGTGGTAAGATATTGCTAGATTTAAAATCATATAAACAATTTCTATGGTGTAGCTGTTAGCGTTGGCGACCTTAGGCTTTGCTCAATAAAATGCGTACCTGGCTTAGGCAAGAATATATATATATATATATATATATATATATATATATATATATATATATATATATATATATATATTCCTCGCTTGTCGTAGAAGGCGACTAGAGGGGACGGGAGCGGGGGGCCAGAAATCCTCCACTCCTTGTATTTTTTAACTTTTTAAAATGGGAAACAAAAGAAGGAGTCACGCGGGGAGTGCTCATCCTCCTCGAAGGCTCAGACTGGGGTGTCTAAATGTGTGTGGATGTAACCAAGAGGTGAAAAAAGGAGAGATAGGTAGTATGTTTGAGGAAAGCTACCTGGATGTTTTGGCTCTGAGTGAAACGAAGCTCAAGGGTAAAGGGGAGGAGTGGTTTGGGAATGTCTGGGGAGTAAAGTCAGGGGTTAGCGAGAGGACAAGAGCAAGGGAAGGAGTACCAGTACTCCTGAAACAGGAGTTGTGGGAGTATGTGATAGAATGTAAGAAAGTAAATTCTCGATTAATATGGGTAAAACAGAAAGTTGATGGAGAGAGATGGGTGATTATTGGTGCATATGCACCTGGGCATGAGAAGAAAGATCATGAGAGGCAAGTGTTTTGGGAGCAGCTGAATTAGTGTATTAGTGATTTTGATGCACGAGACCGGGTTATAGTGATGGGTGATTTGAATGCAAAGGTGAGTAATGTGGCAGTTGAGGGAATAATTGGTATACATGGGGTGTTCAGTGTTGTAAATGGAAATGGAGAAGAACTTGTAGATTTATGTGCTGAAAAAGGACTGGTGATTGGGAATACCTGGTTTAAAAAGCGAGATATACATAAGTATACGTATGTAAGCAGGAGAGATGGCCAGAGAGCGTTATTGGATTACGTGTTAATTGACAGGCGCGCGAAAGAGAGACTTTTGGATGTTAATGTGCTGAGAGGTGCAACTGGAGGGATGTCTGATCATTATCTTGTGGAGGCTAAGGTGAAGATTTGTATGGCTTTTCAGAAAAGAAGAGTGAATGTTGGGGTGAAGAGGGTGGTGAGAGTAAGTGAGCTTGGGAAGGAGACTTCTGTGAGGAAGTACCAGGAGAGACTGAGTACAGAATGGAAAAAGGTGAGAACAATGGAAGTAAGGGGAGTGGGGGAGGAATGGGATGTATTTAGGGAATCAGTGATGGATTGCGCAAAAGATGCTTGTGGCATGAGATGAGTGGGAGGTGGGTTGATTAGAAAGGGTAGTGAGTGGTGGGATGAAGAAGTAAGATTATTAGTGAAAGAGAAGAGAGAGGCATTTGGACGATTTTTGCAGGGAAAAAATGCAGTTGAGTGGGAGATGTATAAAAGAAAGAGACAGGAGGTCAAGAGAAAGGTGCAAGAGGTAAAAAAGAGGGCAAATAAGAGTTGGGGTGAGAGAGTATCATTAAATTTTAGGGAGAATAAAAAGATGTTCTGGAAGGAGGTAAATAAAGTGCGTAAGACAAGGGAGCAAATGGGAACTTCAGTGAAGGGCGCAAATGGGGAGGTGATAACAAGTAGTGGTGACGTGAGAAGGAGATGGAGTGAGTATGTTGAAGGTTTGTTGAATGTGTTTGATGATAGAGTGGCAGATATAGGGTGTTTTGGTCGAGGTGGTGTGCAAAGTGAGAGGGTTAGGGAAAATGATTTGGTAAACAGAGAAGAGGTAGTAAAAGCTTTGCGGAAGATGAAAGCCGGTAAGGCAGCAGGTTTGGATGGTATTGCAGTGGAATTTATTAAAAAAGGGGGTGACTGTATTATTGACTGGTTGGTAAGATTATTTAATGTATGTATGACTCATGGTGAGGTGCCTGAGGATTGGCGGAATGCGTGCATAGTGCCATTGTACAAAGGCAAAGGGGATAAGAGTGAGTGCTCAAATTACAGAGGTACAAGTTTGTTGAGTATTCCGGGTAAATTATATGGGAGGGTATTGATTGAGAGGGTGAAGGCATGTACAGAGCATCAGATTGGGGAAGAGCAGTGTGGTTTCAGAAGTGATAGAGGATGTGTGGATCAGGTGTTTGCTTTGAAGAATGTATGTGACAAATACTTAGAAAAGCAAATGAATTTGTATGTAGCATTTATGGATCTGGAGAAGGCATATGATAGAGTTGATAGAGATGCTCTGTGGAAGGTATTAAGAATATATGGTGTGGGAGGCAAGTTGTTAGAAGCAGTGAAATGTTTTCATCGAGGATGTAAGGCATGTGTACGTGTAGGAAGAGAGGAAAGTGATTGGTTCTCAGTGAATGTAGGTTTACGGCAGGGGTGTGTGATGTCTCCATGGTTGTTTAATTTGTTTATGGATGGGCTTGTTAGGGAGGTGAATGCAAGATTTTTGGAAAGAGGGGCAAGTATGAATTCTGTTGGGGATGAGAGAGCTTGGGAAGTGAGTCAGTTGTTGTTCGCTGATGATACAGAGCTGGTGGCTGATTCATGTGAGAAACTGCAGAAGCTCGTGTGTGAAAGTGTGTGAAAGAAGAAAGTTAAGAGTAAATGTGAATAAGAGCAAGGTAATTAGGTACAGTACGGTTGAGGGTCAAGTCAACTGGGAGGTAAGTTTGAATGGAGAAAAACTGGAGGAAGTAAAGTGTTTTAGATATCTGGGAGTGGATCTGGCAGCGGATGGAACCATGGAAGCGGAAGTGGATCTTAGGGTGGGGGAGGGGGCGAAAATCCTGGGAGCCTTGAAGGATGTGTGGAAGTCGAGAACATTATCTAGGAAAGCAAAAATGGGTATGTTTGAAGGAATAGTGGTTCCAACAATTTTGTATGGTTGCGAGGCGTGGGCTATGGATAAAGTTGTGCGCAGGAGGATGGATGTGCTGGAAATGAGATGTTTGAGGACAATATGTGGTGTGAGGTGGTTTGATCGAGTAAGTAACGTAAGGGTAAGAGAGATGTGTGGAAATAAAAAGAGCGTGGTTGAGAGAGCAGAAGAGGGTGTTTTGAAATGGTTTGGGCACATGGAGAGAATGAGTGAGGAAAGATTGACCAAGAGGATATATATGTCGGAGGTGGAGGGAACGAGGAGAAGAGGGAGACCAAATTGGAGGTGGAAAGATAAAGTGAAAAAGATTTTGTGTGATCGGGGCCTGAACATGCAGGAGGGTGAAAGGAGGGCAAAGAATAGAGTGAATTGGATCGATGTGGTACACCGGGGTTGACGTGCTGTCAGTGGATTAAATCAGGGCATGTGAAGCGTCTGGGGTAAACCATGGAAAGCTGTGTAGGTATGTATATTTGCGTGTGTGGACGTATGTATATACATGTGTATGGGGGTGGGTTGGGCCATTTCTTTCGTCTGTTTCCTTGCGCCACCTCGCAAACGCGGGGGACAGCGACAAAGCAAAGAAAAAAAAAAGTATACATATATATATATATATATATATATATATATATATATATATATATATATATATATATATATATATATATATATATATATATATATATATATATATGTTGAATTGTATATGTATATATATGTGCGTGTATGGGCGTTTGTGTATACATATGTGTATGTGGGTGGCTGAGAAGTTCTTCTGTTTCCTTGCGCTACCTGGCTGATACGGGAAACAGTGATCAAGTATAATAATGATAATAATAATAATAATAATAATAATAATAATAACAATAATAATGATAATGATAATAATAATAATAATAATAATAATGATAATAATAATAATAATAATAATGATAATGATAATAATGATAACAGTGATTATGTAGAGAATGAGTGAGGAAAGATTGACAAAAAGGATATACGTGTCAGAGGTGGAGGGAAGAATGAGAAGCAGGAGACCAAATTGGAGGTGGGAGGATGGAGTGAAAAAGATTTTGAGCGATCGAGGGCCTGAATGTACAGAAGGGTGAAAGACATGCAAGGAATAGAGTGAATTTGAATGATGTGGTATACCAGGGTCGACGTGCTGTCAATGGATGTATATATATATATATATATATATATATATATATATATATATATATATATATATATATATATATATATATATATATATATGTGTATGTATATGTATATGTGTATATATATATATATATATATATATATATATATATATATATATATATATATATATATATATATATATATATATATAAATATATATATATATATATATATATATATATATATATATATATTATCCCTGAGGATAGGGGAGAAAGAATACTTCCCACGTATTCCCTGCGTGTCGTAGAAGGCGACTAAAAGGGAAGGGAGCGGGGGGCTGGAAATCCTCCCATCTCGTTTTTTTTTTTTTTTTCTTTTAATTTTCCAAAAGAAGGAACAGAGAAGGGGGCCAGGTGAGGGTATTCCCTCAAAGGCCCAGTCCTCTGTTCTTAACGCTACTTCGCTATCGCGGGAAATGGCGAATAGTATGAAAAAAAAAAAAAAAAATATATATATATATATATATATATATATATATATATATATATATATATATATATATATATATATATATATATATATATATATATATATATATATGTATATATATATATATATGTATATATATATATATATATATATATATATATATATATATATATATATATATATATATATATATATATATATATATATATATATATATATATATATATATATATACATATATATATATATATATATATATATATATATATATATATATATATATATATATATATATATATATATATATATATATATATATATATACATACCAGTTGCTTCATCGTCAGTCTGCTGTTGAAGACCAGCTTCGTACAGCAAAGAAACTCGTATTCATTACTCTTGTTATTATGATAGTAATCCTTATTTTGCTGATCATGGCCACCAACAGCATGACCTCTAGCCTCCTCATGCATTCTGCTACCATGCATAATAATGATGTAATACGAGGTCAAGTCTTGCACACTGGACAGGGAAACCAAGAAGAACTATAGCATCTTTATGGGGTGAAAGAATACTTCCCACGTATTCCTCGCGTGTCGTAGAAAGCGACTAGAGGGGACGGGAGCGGGGGGCCAGAAATCCTCCCCTTCTTGTATTAACTTTCTAAAATGGGAAACAGAAGAAGGAGTCACGCGGGGAGTGCTCATCCTCCTCGAAGGCTCAGAGTGGGGTGACTAAATGTGTGTGGATGTAACCAAGATGTGAAAAAAGGAGAGATAGGTAGTATGTTTGAGGAAAGGAACCTGGATGTTTTGGCTCTGAGTGAAACGAAGCTCAAGGGTAAAGGGGAAGAGTGGTTTGGGAATGTCTGCGGAGTAAAGTCAGGGGTTAGTGAGAGGACAAGAGCAAGGGAAGGAGTAGCAATACTCCTGAAACAGGAGTTGTGGAAGTATGTGATAGAATGTAAGAAAGTAAATTATCGATTAATATGGGTAAAACTGAAAGTTGATGGAGAGAGGTGGGTGATTATTGGTGCATATGCACCTGGGCATGAGAAGAAAGATCAAGAGAGGCAAGTGTTTTGGGAGCAGCTAAATGAGTGTGTTAGTGGTTTTGATGCACGAGACCGGGTTATAGTGATGGGTGATTTGAATGCAAAGGTGAGTAATGTGGCAGTTGAGGGAATAATTGGTATACATGGGGTGTTCAGTGTTGTAAATGGAAATGGTGAAGAGCTTGTAGATTTATGTGCTGAAAAAGGACTGATGATTGGGAATACCTGGTTTAAAAAGCGAGATATACATAAGTATACTTATGTAAGTAGGAGAGATGGCCAGAGAGCGTTATTGGATTACGTGTTAATTGACAGGCGTGCGAAAGAGAGACTTTTGGATGTTAATGTGCTGAGAGGTGCAACTGGAGGGATGTCTGATCATTATCTTGTGGAGGCTAAGGTGAAGATTTGTATGGCTTTTCAGAAAAGAAGAGTGAATGTTGGGGTGAAGAGGGTGGTGAGAGTAAGTGAGCTTGAGAAGGAGACCTGTGTGAGGAAGTACCAGGAGAGACTGAGTACAGAATGGAAAAAGGTGAGAATAATGGAAGCAAGGAGAGTGGGGGAGGAATGGGATGTATTTAGGGAATCAGTGATGGATTGCGCAAAAGATGCTTGTGGCATGAGAAGAGTGGGAGGTGGGATGATTACAAAGGGTAGTGAGTGATGGGATGAAGAAGTAAGAGTATTAGTGAAAGAGAAGAGAGAGGCATTTGGACGATTTTTGCAGGGAAAAAATGCAATTGAGTGGGAGATGTATAAAAGAAAGAGACAGGAGGTCAAGAGAAAGGTGCAAGAGGTGAAAAAAAGGGCAAAAGAGAGTTGGGGTGAGAGAGTATCATTAAATTTTAGGGAGAATAAAAAGATGTTCTGGAAGGAGGTAAATAAAGTGCGTAAGACAAGGGAGCAAATGGGAACTTCAGTGAAGGGCGCAAATGGGGAGGTGATAACAAGTAGTGGTGATGTGAGAAGGAGATGGAGTGAGTATTTTGAAGGTTTGTTGAATGTGTTTGATGATAGAGTGGCAGATATAGGGTGTTTTGGTCGAGGTGGTGTGCAAAGTGAGAGGGTTAGGGAAAATGATTTGGTAAACAGAGAAGAGGTAGTGAAAGCTTTGCGGAAGATGAAAGCCGGCAAGGCAGCAGGTTTGGATGGTATTGCAGTGGAATTTATCAAAAAAGGGGGTGACTGTATTGTTGACTGGTTGGTAAGGTTATTTAATGTATTTATGACTCATGGTGAGGTGCCTGAGGATTGGCGGAATGCGTGCATAGTGTCATTGTACAAAGGCAAAGGGGATAAGAGTGAGTGCTCAAATTACAGAGGTATAAGTTTGTTGAGTATTCCTGGTAAATTATATGGGAGGGTATTGATTGAGAGGGTGAAGGCATGTACAGAGCATCAGATTGGGGAAGAGCAGTGTGGTTTCAGAAGTGGTAGAGGATGTGTGG
>NC_092237.1:39735065-39808042 GCF_036320965.1 Panulirus ornatus
ATATATATATATATATATATATATATATATACATATACATATATATATATATATATATATATATATATATATATATATATATATATATATATATATATATATATATATATATATATGTATATATATATATATATATATATATATATATATATATATATATATATATATATATATATATATATATATATATATATATATATATATATATATATATATATATATATATATATATATATTCATTATACTTTGTCGCTGTATCCCGCGTTAGCAAGGTAGCACAAGGAAACAGACGAAAGTATGGCCCAACCGACCCATATACGCATATATATACATACACGTTCACACACGCACATATACATACCTATACATCTCAACGTATACATATATATACGCACACAGACATATACATATATACACATGTACATAATTCATACTGTCTGCCCTTATTCATTCCCGTCGCAACCCCGCCACACATGATATGGCATCCCCCTCCCCCCCCGCATGTGCGCGAGATAGCGCTAGGAAAGACAGCAAAGGCCACATTCGTTCACATTCAGTCTCTAGCTGTCATGTATAATGCACCGAAACCACAGCTCCCTTTCCACATTCAAGCCCCAGAGAACTTTGTATTTTTTACCCCAGACGCTTCACATGCCCTAGTTCAATCCATTGACAGCGCCTTGTTCCCTCCACCTCTGACGCATAAATCCTCTTTGTAATCTTTCCTCACTCATTCTCTACATGTGACCAAACCATTTCAAAACACCCTCTTCTGCTCTCTCAACCACACTCTTTTTATTACCACACATCTCTCTTACCCTTTCATTACTTACTCGATCAAACCACCTCACACCACATATTGTCCTCAAACATCTCATTTCCAGCACATCCACCCTCCTCCGCACAACTCTATCTATAGCCCACGCCTCGCAACCATATAACATTGTTGGAACCACTTTTTCTTCAAACAAATCCATTTTTGCTTTCCAAGATAACGTTCTCGACTTCCACACATTTTCAACGCTCCCAGAACTTTTGCCCCCTCCCCCACCCTATGATTCACTTCCGCTTCCATGGTTTCATCAGCTGCCAAATCCACTCCCAGATATCTAAAACACTTCACTTCCTCCATTTTTTCTCCATTCAAACTCACCTCCCAATTGACTTGTCCCTCAACCCTACTTTACCTAATAACCTTGGTACAGTGTTAGCCTTATCTGCTTTAATGATATGTATATCCTTGTCTTTTTTTAAGGTGTTAATAGCTCTTATAAATCTTTTAGGGCAATTAGGTTCCACCGGTTTTGACAAACTGGCATACACTAAACCCTTACAGATATAAATTTCATCATTAATTAAATTACTGTATTTCTCTAAATTACAAAAAGACTGTGTGACAACAACACAGCTGGCTTCCCAGTAAGCGCACACAAAGCCATAGCCTAATGGACACAAGGCATCAATATCTAGTCGTTTATTAAGGGTTTAGTGTATGCCACTTTGTCAAAACCAGTGGAACCTAATTGCCCTGAAAGATTTATGAAAGCTTTTAACACCTCAAAAAAAAGACAAGGATATACATATTACTAAAGTACATAAGGCTAACACCGTTGTGATTTTACACAAAAATAACTATTTATCTTAAATGAATGATCTTTTAAATGATGACAAAACATATTCTAAACTTAGTAAAAATCCCTTAGAAGCAGTAAATTCCCATTTCAATAAAGAAATGAAGTTATTGTTGAAAGGTAATAGTTCTCATATCATATATATATATATATATATATATATATATATATATATATATATATATATATATATATATATATATATATATATATATATATATATTCATTTATTTTTATTTATTATATTATACTCTGTCGCTGTCTCCCGCGTTTGCGAGGTAGCGCAAGGAAACAGACGAAAGAAATGGCCCACCCCCCCCATACACATGTATATACATACGTCCACACACGCAAATATACATACCTACACAGCTTTCCATGGTTTACCCCAGACGCTTCACATGCCTTGATTCAATCCACTGACAGCACGTCAACCCCGGTATACCACATCGCTCCAATTCACTCTATTCCTTGCCCTCCTTTCACCCTCCTGCATGTTCAGGCCCCGATCACACAAAATCTTTTTCACTCCATCTTTCCACCTCCAATTTGGTCTCCCTCTTCTCCTCGTTCCCTCCACCTCCGACACATATATCCTCTTGGTCAATCTTTCCTCACTCATTCTCTCCATGTGCCCAAACCACTTCAAAACACCCTCTTCTGCTCTCTCAACCACGCTCTATTTATTTCCACACATCTCTCTTACCCTTACGTTACTCACTCGATCAAACCACCTCACACCACACATTGTCCTCAAACATCTCATTTCCAGCACATCCATCCTCCTGCGCACAACTCTATCCATAGCCCACGCCTCGCAACCATACAACATTGTTGGAACCACTATTCCTTCAAACATACCCATTTTTGCTTTCCGAGATAATGTTCTCGACTTCCACACATTCTTCAAGGCCCCCAGAATTTTCGCCCCCTCCCCCACCCTATGATCCACTTCCGCTTCCATGGTTCCATCCGCTGCCAGATCCATTCCCAGATATCTAAAACACTTCACTTCCTCCAGTTTTTCTCCATTCAAACTCACCTCCCAATTGACTTGACCCTCAACCCTACTGTACCTAATAACCTTGCTCTTATTCACACTTACTCTTAACTTTCTTCTTCCACACACTTTACCAAACTCAGTCACCAGCTTCTTCAGTTTCTCACATGAATCAGCCACCAGCGCTGTATCATCAGCGAACAACAACTGACTCACTTCCCAAGCTCTCTCATCCCCAACAGACTTCATACTTGCCCCTCTTTCCAAAACTCTTGCATTTACCTCCCTAACAACCCAATCCATAAACAAATTAAACAACTATGGAGACATCACACACCCCTGCCGCAAACCTATATTCACTGAGAACCAATCACTTTCCTCTCTTCCTACACGTACACATGCCTTACATCCTCGATAAAAACTTTTCACTGCTTCTAACAACTTTCCTCCTACACCATATATTCTTAATACCTTCCACAGAGCATCTCTATCAACTCTATCATATGCCTTCTCCAGATCCATAAATGCTACATACAAACCCATTTGCTTTTCTAAGTATTTCTCACATACATTCTTCAAAGCAAACACCTGATCCACACATCCTCTACCACTTCTGAAACCACACTGCTCTTCCCCAATCTGATGCTCTGTACATGCCTTCATCCTCTCAATCAATACCCTCCCATATAATTTACCAGGAATACTCAACAAACTTATACCTCTGTAATTTGAGTACTCACTCTTATCCCCTTTGCCTTTGTACAATGGCACTATGCACGCATTCCGCCAATCCTCAGGCACCTCACCATGAGTCATACATACATTAAATAACCTTACGAACCAGTCAACAATACAGTCACCCCCTTTTTTAATAAATTCCACTGCAATACCATCCAAACCTGCTGCCTTGCCGGCTTTCATCTTCCGCAAAGCTTTCACTACCTCTTCTCTGTTTACCAAATTATTTTCCCTAACCCTCTCACTTTGCACACCACCTCGACCAAAACACCCTATATCTGCCACTCTATCATCAAACACATTCAACAAACCTTCAAAATACTCACTCCATCTCCTTCTCACATCATTACTACTTGTTATCACCTCCCCATTTGCGCCCTTCATTGAAGTTCCCATTTGCTCCCTTGTCTTACGCACTTTATTTACCTCCTTCCAGAACATCTTTTTATTCTCCCTAAGATTTAATGATACTCTCTCACCCCAACTCTCATTTGCCCTTTTTTTCACCTCTTGCACCTTTCTCTTGACCTCCTGTCTCTTTCTTTTATACATGTCCCACTCAATTGCATTTTTTCCCTGCAAAAATCGTCCAAATGCCTCTCTCTTCTCTTTCACTAATACTCTTACTTCTTCATCCCACCACTCACTACCCTTTCTAATCAATCCACCTCCCACTCTTCTCATGCCACAAGCATCTTTTGCGCAATCCATCACTGATTCCCTAAATACATCCCATTCCTCCACCACTCCCCTTACTTCCCTTGTTCTCACCTTTTTCCATTCTGTACTCAGTCTCTCCTGGTACTTCCTCACACAGGTCTCCTTCCCAAGCTCACTTACTCTCACCACCCTCTTCACCCCAACATTCACTCTTCTTTTCTGAAAACCCATACAAATCTTCACCTTAGCCTCCACAAGATAATGATCAGACATCCCTCCAGTTGTACCTCTCAGCACATTAACATCCAAAAGTCTCTCTTTCGCACGCCTGTCAATTAACACGTAATCCAATAACGCTCTCTGGCCATCTCTCCTACTTACATAAGTATACTTATGTATATCTCGCTTTTTAAACCAGGTATTCCCAATCATCAGTCCTTTTTCAGCACATAAATCTACAAGCTCTTCACCATTTCCATTTACAACACTGAACACCCCATGTATACCAATTATTCCCTCAACTGCCACATTACTCACCTTTGCATTCAAATCACCCATCACTATAACCCGGTCTCGTGCATCAAAACCACTAATACACTCATTCAGCTGCTCCCAAAACACTTGCCTCTCATGATCTTTCTTCTCATGCCCAGGTGCATATGCACCAATAATCACCCACCTCTCTCCATCAACTTTCAGTTTTACCCATATTAATCGAGAATTTACTTTCTTACATTCTATCACATACTCCCACAACTCCTGTTTCAGGAGTATTGCTACTCCTTCCCTTGCTCTTGTCCTCTCACTAACCCCTGACTTTACTCCCCAGACATTCCCAAACCACTCCTCCCCTTTACCCTTGAGCTTCGTTTCACTCAGAGCCAAAACCTCCAGGTTCCTTTCCTCAAACATACTACCTATCTCTCCTTTTTTCACATCTTGGTTACATCCACACACATTTAGGCACCCCACTCTGAGCCTTCGAGGAGGATGAGCACTCCCCGCGTGACTCCTTCTTCTGTTTCCCATTTTAGAAAGTTAATACAAGGAGGGGAGGATTTCTGGCCCCCCGCTCCCGTCCCCTCTAGTCGCTTTCTACGACACGCGAGGAATACGTGGGAAGTATTTTTTCACCCCTATCCCCAGGGATAATATACATGTACATATACACATACACATACACACACATACACATACATACGCACATTACACACACACACATACATATATATACATATGAAAAATGTAAGAAACAATTGAGAAAACTGAAACTTCTAGCTTGAAATGAATGAAAAAATGAATGTCACATAATGGTTCAACCTCTGGCTATGGAAAAAGGAAATGTATAATTTATTTACACAAACGTCAATAGCAGTTCTCATCAATTTAACCACTGTATCAATAAGCTTCAATGTCTAAGCTACATTTTTCTCCAATTTCACTATTTTCTTGTCAAAACACCATGTATGAAAACTATCACTCCAGTAACACAACTATAAACATTTACTTCCCCTTTAAAAAAATAGTTTTGGGGAAGTCTGTCTCGATACACTGCGGGAAACTCTACCACCTGGCGAGGTTTGTGTTGCAATGGTTCCCGATTCACAAACGTAGTAGCATCACTGGTGGGCCAAGGTAGTTCCGTTTGCGAAGAGGCGTTGTCGCTCATCATATATATATATATATATATATATATATATATATATATATATATATATATATATATATATATATATATATATATATATATATATACATATATATATATATATATATATATATATATATATATATATATATATATATATATATAGACTTATCAAAACACATAAACAGAATTTTCCAGCAAGACCTATAGTGAGTTCAGTAGGCTCCATCACACATAGATTGTCAAAATGGTTAGTTTCTTTATTAAGCCCTTTAGTGGGTAAAGTATCAAATTCTAATATCATGAACAATTTAGATTTAGTCAACAAGCTAAACAATATCAATATTAATTTTGATTTCAAACTAGTTAGCTTTGATGTTTCCTCACTTTTCGCTAAAGTTCCAGTTGATGACCTTTTAGAATATTTATTTGATGTCTTGGATGATTTTCATTTACCTGTTTCAAAGTCTGTTTTCATTGAACTGATAACATTGTGTATAAAAGACTATATATTTCAATGCAATGGAGATCATTATGCTCAAATATTTGGTATGGCAATGGGTAACCCTCTTCCACCTGTGCTAAGTAATCTTTATACTGAATTTTTTTGAAACAAAATCACTAAAGGATATCTTGCCTTCTAATGCAATTTGGTTTAGGTATGTAGATGACGTTCTTTGTGATTGGCCAACAAATGAAAATTTACAAATATTTCTCCCCTTACTTAACAATTTAGTACTTTCCATCAAATTTACTAGACAAAATGAAAATAATGGTATACTACCATTTTTAGATTGCATGATACATGAGCAGGGAAACAAGTTTAAGTTTAGCATATAGAGAAAACCTATCAATGTATGCTCATATATTACTCATCTTAACATGACAGAGTTAAGTTATCATTATTTCAATCTATGTTCCTTAGGGCATTACGTATTTGCTGTCCAGAGTTTATTCATGATGAGTATAAGAAGATATTTTCTATTAGATCTAAGTTAAAGTACCCTAGATCTTTCATTGATAAATCCCTTAAGTTAGCAAAGAAATCATATCATACAGTTGAGCCCAAACCTCCCATTGACACTAAGAATATTTTAGTTCTCCCTTTTAATAATAATTTCACTTTGCTTCCCATGTTGCTTAAGTCCTTTAATGTAAATGTTGCCTTCAGCAAGAATAATACTATAAAGAATATTTTAATCAGGAATTCACAAGAAAATTCTATTGGATGCATCTATAAAGGGACATGTGGAAATTATGATAAATTTTATATTGGTCAGACTGGTAAGGATCTTTCTGTTAGACTTAAGCAACATGAATATAGTATAAGAACAGGACAACAATCAAATGCCTTGTTTAATCACGTTAAAAACTATGATCATTGTATTGACTGGAGTAATGCCATCTCAGTTATTAATATTAACTCTATTACCACGAAAACTATCATTGAATCTTATATTATTGAACACACAAAGAACTATAATCTTGAAATTAATGATGGTCTATACAAATTAGATAACTTTATTGTTGATAAAATTTGTAAAATGGTAAGGTTATGAACCCTCGTTGCATGTCTTGGAAAATCGCAAGTTTACCAAATGACGTCCTAGCTTCGTCTCTTCGGTGTATAACAACAGACTTATATTTCTCTCTTGGGTCTCCACTGATGATGTGATATATTACAAGAAAGTGCACTTGGGAACTTATCGTGTTTCATTTTCCCCGTGGACTAATAGCAATACATATATAATTTTTTTTTTTGTCGCTGTCTCCCGCTTTTGCGAGGTAGCGCAAGGAAACAGACGAAAGAAACGGCCCAACCCACCCCCAGACACATACACGTCCACACACGCAAATATACATACCTATACATCTCAATGTACACATACATACATACACAGAGACACATGCATATATACACATGTACATAATTCTTACTGTCTGCCTTTATTTATTCCCATCACCACCTCGTCACACATGGAATAACATCCCCTTCCCCCCTCATGTGTGCGAGGCAGCGTTTGGAAAAGACAACAAAGGCCCCATTCGTTCACATTCAGTCTCTAGCTGTCATGTAATAATGCCCAAAACCACAGTTCCCTTTCCACATCCAGGCCCCACAGAACTTTCCATGGTTTACCCCAGACGCTTCACATGCCCTGATTCAATCCATTGACAGCACGTCGACACCGGTATACCACATCGATCCAATTCACTCTATTCCTTGCACGCCTTTCACCCTCCTGCATGTTCAGGCCTCGATCACACAAAATCTTTTTCACTCCATCTTTCCACCTCTAATCTGGTCTCCCACTTCTCCTCGTTCCCTCCACCTTCGACACATATATCCTCTTGGTCAATCTTTCCTCACTCATTCTCTCCATGTGCCCAAACCATTTCAAAACGCCCTCTTCTGCTCTCTCAACCAAGCTCTTTTTATTTCCACACATCTCTCTAACCCTTATATTACTTACTCGATCAAACCACCTCACAACACATATTGTCCTCAAACATCTCATTTCCAGCATATCAACCCTTCTGCGCACAACTCTATCCATAGCCCACGCCTCGCAACCCTACAACATTGTTGGAACCACAATTCCTTCAAACATACCCATTTTTGCTTTCCGAGATAATGTTCTCGACTTCCACACATTCTTCAAGGCTCCCAGGATTTTCGCCCCCTCCCCCACCCTATGGTTCACTTCCGCTTCCATGGTTCCATCCGCTGCCAGATCCACTCCCAGATATCTAAAACACTTTACTTCCTCCAGTTTTTCTCCATTCAAACTTACCTCCCAATTGACTTGACCCTCAACCCTACTGTACCTAATAACCTTGCTCTTATTCACATTTACTCAGGTTACAGTCAGGTTCGATAAAACGCTCTCACCTGGCTATGTGTTCTGTTCGGAAACAACCGATAGACCCGGTTGCTCACCATAGTGAGACGAAGGGTATTCGAGTACTTAGTATTTCGAATAGTTGTTTCCTATTATACAGTCCCTTAGCCTAGCGGTTAGCATGCCTGCCTCTTGCACAAGGGGTCCCAGGTTCGATCCTGGCTGATGGAGCTTTGTATGTTCTATGAAGGTGCGCGTTCATATACACTTTATTCGTATATAAATATATATATATATATGTATATATATATATATATATATATAAATTTATTTATATATATTTTTTTTTTTTTTTCAAACTATTCGCCATTTCCCGCATCAGCGACGTAGCGTTAAGAACAGAGGACTGGGCCTTTACCTGACCCAATTTTCTGTTCCTTGTTTTGGAAAATTAAAAAAAAACGAGAGGGGAGGATTTCCAGCCCCCCGCTCCCTCCCTTTTAGTCGCCTTCTATGACACGCAGGGAGTACGTGGGAAGTATTCTTTCTCCCCTATCCCCAGGGAATATATATATATATATATATATATGAATATATATATATATATAAATTTATATATATATATATAAATTTATATATATATATATATATATATATATATATATATATATATATATATATATATATATATATATATATATTTCTAAAAGGGGAAACAGAAGGAGTCACGCGGGGAGTGCTCATCCTCCTCGAAGGCTCAGATTGGGGTGCCTAAATGTGTGTGGATGCAACCAAGATGAGAAAAAAGGAGAGATAGGTAGTATGTTTGAGGAAAGGAACCTGGATGTTTTGGCTCTAAGTGAAACGAAGCTCAAGGGTAAAGGGGAAGAGCGGTTTGGGAATGTCTGGGGAGTAAAGTCAGGGGTTAGTGAGAGGACAAGAGCAAGAGAAGGAGTAGCACTACTCCTGAAACAGGAGTTGTGGAAGTATGTGATCGAATGTAAGAAAGTAGATTCTAGATTAATATGGGTAAAACTGAAAGTTGATGGAGAGAGATCGGTGATTATTGGTGCATATGCACCTGGGCATGAGAAGAAAGATCATGAGAGGCAAGTGTTTTGGGAACAGCTGAATGAGTGTGTTAGTGGTTTTCATGCACAAGACAGGGTTATAGTGATGGGTGATATAAATGCAAAGGTGAGTGATGTGGCAGTTGAGGGAATAATTGGTATACATGGGATGTTCAGTGTTGTAAATGGAAATGGTGAAGAGCTTGTACATTTATGTGTTGAAAAAGGACTGGTGATTGGGAATACCTGGTTTAAAAAGCGAGATATACATAAGTATACGTATGTAAGTAGGAGAGATGGCTAGAGAGCGTTATTGGATTACGTGTTAATTGACAGGCGCGCGAAAGAGAGACTTTTGGATGTTAATGTGCTGAGAGGTGCAACTGGAGGGATGTCTGATCATTATCTTGTGGAGGAGAAGGTGAAGATATGTGTGGGCTTTCAGAAAAGAAGAGAGAATGTTAGGGGGAAGAGGGTGGTGAGAGTAAGTGAGTTTGGGAAGGAGAATTGTGAGCGTAAGTACCAGGAGAGACTGAGTACAGAATGGAAAAAGGTGAGAACAAAGGAGGTAAGGGGAGTAGGGGAGGAATGGGATGTATTTAGGGAAGGAATGATGGATTGCGCAAAAGATGCTTGTGGCATGAGAAGCGTGAGAGGTGGGTTGATTAGAAAGGGTAGTGAGTGGTGGGATAAAAAAGTAAGATTAGTAGTGAAAAAGAAGAGATTAGCATTTCGACGATTTTTGCAGGGATATATGCAAACGAGTGGGATATGTTTAAAAGAAAGAGGCAGGAGGTCAAGAGAAAGGTGTAAGAGGTGAAAAAGAGGGCAAATGAGAGTTGGGGTGAGAGAGTATCATTAAATTTTAGGGAGAATAAAAAGATGTTCTGGAAGGAGGTAAATAAAGTGCGTAAGACAAGGGAGCAAATGGGAACTTCAGTGAAGGGGGCTAATGGGGAGGTGATAACAAGTGGTGATGTGAGAAGGAGATGGAGTAAGTATTTTCAAGGTTTGTTGAATGTGTTTGATGATAGAGTGGCAGATATAGTGTAATTTGATCGAGGTGGTGTGCAAAGTCAGAGGGTTAGGGAAGATGATTTGGTAAACAGAGAAGAGGTAGTAAAAGCTTTGCGGAAGATGAAAGCCGGCAAGGCAGCAGGTTTGGATGGTATTGCAGTGGCATTTCTTAAAAAAGGGGGTGACTGTATTGTTGACTGGTATATATGATTCATGGTGAGGTGCCTCAGTATTGGCGGAATGCTTGCATAGTGCCATTGTATAAAGGCAAAGGGAATAAGAGTGAGTGCTCAAATTACAGAGGTATAAGTTTGTTGAGTATTCCTGGGAAATTATATAGGAGGGTATTGATTGAGAGGGTAAAGGCATGTACAGAGCATCAAATTGGGGAAGAGCAGTGTGGTTTCAGAAGTGGTAGAGGATGTGTGGATGAGGTGTTTGCTTTGATGAATGTATGTGAGAAATACTTAGAAAACCAAATGGATTTCTATGTAGAACTTATGGATCAGGAGATATGATAGAGTTGATAGAGATTCTCTGTCGAAGGTACTAAAAATATATGGTGTCGGAGGGAAGATGTTAGAAGCGGTGAAAAGTTTTTATCGAGGATGTAAGGCATGTTTACGTGTAGGAAGAGAGGAAAGTGATTGGTTCTCAGTGAATGTAGGTTTGCGGCAGAGATGTGATGTCTCCATGGTTGTTTAATTTATTTATGAATGGGGTTGTTAGGGAGGTGAATGCAAGCGTTTTGGAAAAATGGGCAGATATGCAGTCTGTTGTGGATGAGAGAGCTTGGGAAGTGAGTCAGTTGTTGTTTGCTGATGATAAAGCGCTGGTGGCTGATTCATGTGAGAAACTGCAGAAGCCGGTGACTGAGTTTGGTAAAGTGTGTGAAAGAAGAAAGTTAAGAGTAAATGTGAATAAGAGCAAGATTATTGGTTACAGTAGGTTGAGGTTCAAGTCAATTGGGAGGTAAGTTTGAACGGAGAAAAACTGGAGGAAGTAAAGTGTTTTAGATATCTGGGAGTGGATCTGGCAGCGGATGGAACCATGGAAGCTTAAGTGAATCATAAGGTGGGGGAGGGGGCGAAAATCCCTGGAGCCAGTTTGTTGAGTATTCCTGGTAAATTATATGGGAGGGTATTGATTGAGAGGGTACAGGCATGTACAGAGCATCAGATTGGGGAAGAGCAGTGTGCTTTCAGAAATGGTAGAGGATGTGTGGATCAGGTGTTTGCTTTGAAAAATGTATGTGAGAAATACTTAGAAAAGCAAATGGATTTGTATGTAGCATTTATGGATGTGGAGTAGGCATATGATAGAGTTGATAGAGATGCTTTGTGGATGGTATTAAGAATATATGGTGTGGGAGGCAAGTTGTTAGAAGCTGTGAAAAGTTTTTATCGAGGATGTAAGGCATGTGTACGTGTAGGAAGAGAGGAAAGTGATTGGTTCTCAGTGAATGTAGCTTTGCGGCAGGGGTGTGTGATGTCTCCATGGTTGTTTGATTTGTTTATGGATGGGGTTGTTAGGGAGGTAAATGCAAGAGTCTTGGAAAGAGGGGCAAGTATGAAGTCTGTTGGGGATGAGAGAGCTTGGGAAGTGAGTCAGTTGTTGTTCGCTGATGATACAGCGCTGGTGGCGGATTCATGTGAGAAACTGCAGAAGCTGGTGACGGAGTTTGGTAAAGTGTGTGGAAGAAGAAAGTTAAGAGTAAATGTGAATAAGAGCAAGGTTATTAGGTACAGTAGGGTATATATATATATATATATATATATATATATATATATAGGATATATATATATATATATATATATATATATATATATATATATATATATATATATATATATATATATATATATATATATATATATATATATATATATATATATATGTATATATATATGTATATTGTGGAGCGATTGTGGTATACCGGGGTTGACGTGCTGCCAGTGGATTGAATCAAGGCATGTGAAGCGTCTGGGGTAAACCATGGAAAGCTGTGTAGGTATGTATATTTGCGTGTGTGGACGTATGTATATACATGTGTATGGGGGGGGTTGGGCCATTTCTTTCGTCTGTTTCCTTGCGCTACCTCGCAAACTCGGGAGACAGCGACAAAGTATAAAAAAAAAAAAAAAAAAAAATATATATATATATATATATATATATATATATATATATATATATATTTTTTTTTTCTTTTTTTTTTGGCTTTGTCGCTGTCTCCCGCGTTTGCGAGGTAGCGCAAGGAAACAGACGAAAGAAATGGCCCAACCCACCCCCATACACATGTATATACATACACGTCCACACACGCAAATATACATACCTACACAGCTTTCCATGGTTTACCCCAGACGCTTCACATGCCCTGATTCAATCCACTGACAGCACGTCAACCTCGGTGTAACACATCGATCAAATTCACTCTATTCCTTGCCCTCCTTTCACCCTCCTGCATGTTCAGGCCCCGATCACACAGAATCTTTTTCACTCCATCTTTCAACTTTCAATTTGGTCTCCCACTTCTCCTCGTTCCCTCCACCTCCGACACATATATCCTGTTGGTCAATCTTTCCTCACTCATTCTCTCCATGTGACCAAACCATTTCAAAACACCCTCCTCTGCTCTCTCAACCACACTCTTTATTTCCACACATCTCTCTTACCCTTGCATTACTTACTCGATCAAACAACTTCACACCACATACTGTTCTCAAACATCTCATTTCCAGCACATCCACCCTCCTACGCACAACTCTATCCATAGCCCACGCTTCGCAACCATACAACAGTGTTGGAACCACTATTCCATCAAACATACCCATTTTTGCTTTCGGAGATAATGTTCTCGACTTGCAAACATTCTTCAAGGCTCTCAGAATTTTCGCCCCCTCCCCCACCCTATGATTCGCTTCCGCTTCCATGGTTCCATCCGCTGCCAGATCCACTCCCAGATATCTAAAACACTTTACTTCCTCCAGTTTTTCTCCATTCAAACTTACCTCCCAATTGACTTGACCCTCTGTACCTAATAATCTTGCTCTTATTCACATTTACGCTTAACCTTCTTCTTTCACACACTTTACCAAACTCAGTCACCAGCTTCTGCAGTTTCTCACATGAATCAGCCACCAGCGATGTATCATCAGCGAACAACAACTGACTCACTTCCCAAGCTCTCTCATCCCCAACAGACTGCATCCTTGCCCTTCTTTCCAAAACTCTTGCATTCACCTCCCTAACAACCCTATCCATAAACAAATTAAACAACCATGGAGACATCACACACCCCTGCCGCAAACCTACATTCACTGAGAACCAATCACTTTCCTCTCTTCCTACACGTACATATGCCTTACATCCTCGACAAAAACTTTTCACTGCTTCTAACGACTTGCCTCCGACACCATATAATCTTAATATATTTTAAGGACAAGGGAGCAAATGGGAATTTCAATGAAGGGGGCTAATGGGAAGGTAATAACAAGTAATGGTGATGTGAGGAGATGGAGTGAGTATTCTGAAGGTTTCTTGAATGTGTTTGATGATAGAGTGGCAGATATAGGGTGTTCTGGTCGAGGTGATGTGCAAACTGAGAGGGTTAGGGAAAATTATTTGGTAAGCAGAGAAGAGGTAGTAAAAGCTTTGCGGAAGATGAAAGCCGGCAAGGCATCAGGTTTGGATGGTATTGCAGTGGAATTTATTAAACAAGGGGGTGACCGTATCGTTGACTGGTTGGTAAGGTTATTTAATGTATGTACGATTCATGGTGAAGTGCCTGAGGATTGGCGGAATGGTTGCATAGTGTCATTGTACTATATATATATATATATATATATATATATATATATATATATATATATATATATATATATATATATATATTTTTTTTTTTTTTTTTTTGCTTTGTCGCTGTTTCCACGCGTTTGCGAGGTAGGGCAAGGAAACATACGAAAGAAATGGCCCAACCCACCCCCATACACATGTATATACATACGTCAACACATGCAAATATACATACCTACACAGCTTTCCATGGTTTACCCCAGACGCTTCACATGCCTTGATTCAATCCACTAACAGCATGTCAACCCCGGTATACCACATCGCTCTAATTCACTCTATTCTTTGCCCTCCTTTCACCCTCCTGCATGTTCAGGCCCCGATCACACAAAATCTTTTTCACTCCATCTTTCCACCTCCAATTTGGTCTCACTCTTCTCCTTGTTCCCTCCACCTCCGACACATATATCCTCTTGGTCAATCTCTCCTCACTCATTCTCTCCATGTGCCCGAACCATTTCAAAACACCCTCTTCTGCTCTCTCAACCACGCTCTTTTTATTTCCACACATCTCTCTTACCCTTACGTTACTTACTCGATCAAACCACCTCACACCACACATTGTCCTTAAACATCTTATTTCCAGCACATCCATCCTCCTGCGCACAACTCTATCCATAGCCCACGCCTCGCAACCATACAACATTGTTGGAACCACTATTCCTTCAAACATCCCCATTTTTGCTTTCCGAGATAATGTTCTCGACTTCCACACATTCTTCAAGGCTCCCAGAATTTTCGCCCCCTCCCCTACCCTATGATCCACTTCCGCTTCCATGGTTACATCCGCTACCAGATCCACTCCCAGATATCTAAAACACTTCACTTCCTCCAGTTTTTCTCCATTCAAACTCACCTCCCAATTGACTTGACCCTCAAACCTACTGTACCTAATAACCTTGCTCTTATTCACATTTACTCTCAACTTTCTTCTTTCACACACTTTATCAAACTCAGTCACCAGCTTCTGCAGTTTCTCACATGAATCAGCCACCAGCGCTGTATCATCAGCGAACAACAACTGACTCACTTCCCAAGCTCTCTCATCCCGAACAGACTTCATACTTGCCCCTCTTTCCAAAACTCTTGCATTCACCTCCGTAACAACCCCATCCATAAACAAATTAAACAACCATGGAGACATCACACACCCCTGCCGCAAACCTACATTCACTGAGAACCAATCACTTTCCTCTCTTCCTACACGTACACATGCCTTACATCCTCGATAAAAACTTTTCACTGCTTCTAACAACTTGCCTCCCAAACCATATATTTTCAATACCTTCCACAGAGCATCTCTATCAACTCTATCATATGCCTTCTCCAGATCCATAAATGCTACATAAAAATCCATTTCTTTTCTAATTATTTTTCACATACACTCTTCAAAGCAAACACCTGATCCACACATCCTCTACCACTTCTGAAACCACACTGCTCTTCCCCAATCTGATGCTCTGTGGCTGATTCATGTGAGAAACTGCAGAAGCTGGTGACTGAATTTGGTAAAGTGTGTGGAAGAAGAAAGTTAAGAGTAAATGTGAATAAGAGCAAGGTTATTAGGTACAGTAGGGTTGAGGGTCAAGTCAATTGGGAGGTGAGTTTGAATGGAGAAAAACTGGAGGAAGTGAAGTGTTTTAGATATCTGGGAGTGGATCTGGCAGCGGATGGAGCCATGGAAGCGGAAGTGGATCGTAGGGTGGGGGAGGGGGCGAAAATTCTGGGAGCCTTGAAGAATGTGTGGAAGTCGAGAACATTATCTCGGAAAGCAAAAATGAGTATGTTTGAAGGAATAGTGGTTCCAACAATGTTGTATGGTTGCGAGGCGTGGGCTATGGATAGAGTTGTGCGCAGGAGGATGGATGTGCTGGAAATGAGATGTCTGAGGACAATGTGTGGTGTAAGGTGGTTTGATCGAGTAAGTAACGTAAGGGTAAGAGAGATGTGTGGAAATAAAAAGAGCGTGGTTGAGAGAGCAGAAGAGGGTGTTTTGAAATGGTTTGGGCACATGGAGAGAATGAGTGAGGAAAGGTTGACCAAGAGGATATATGTGTCGGAGGTGGAGGGAACGAGGAGAAGAGGGAGACCAAATTGGAGGTGGAAAGATGGAGTGAAAAGGATTTGTGTGATCGGGGCCTGAACATGCAGGAGGGTGAAAGGAGGGCAAGGAATAGAGTGAATTGGAGCGATGTGGTATACAGGGGTTGACGTGCTGTCAGTGGATTGAATCAAGGCATGTGAAGCGTCTGGGGTAAACCATGGAAAGCTGTGTAGGTATGTATATTTGCGTGTGTGGACATGTGTGTGTACATGTGTATGGGGAGGGTTGGGCCATTTCTTTCGTCTGTTTCCTTGCGCTACCTCGCAAACGCGGGAGACAGCGACAAAGTATAAAAAAAAAGAAAAAATAATATGTATACATATATATATATATATATATATATATATATATATATATATATATATATATATATATATATATATATATATATATATATATATATATATATATTTATATGTTTATATATATATATATATATATATATATATATATATATATATATATATATATATATATATATATATATATAAATATATATATATATATATATATATATATATATATATATATATATATATATATATATATATATATATATATATATATATATATATATATATATATATATATATATATATATATATATATATATATATATATATATATATATATATATATATATATTAAATACTTATATATATATATATATATATATATATTAAATACTTATATATATATATATATTAAATACTTATATATATATATATATATATATATATATACATATATATATATATATATATATATATGTATATATATATATATATATATATATATTAAATACTTAGAAAAGCAAATGGATTTGTATGTAGCATTTATGGATCTGGAGAAGGCATATGATAGAGTTGATAGAGATGCTCTGTGGAAGGTATTAAGAATATATGGTGTGGGAGGCAAGTTGTTAGAAGAAGTGAAAAGTTTTTATCGAGGATGTAAGGCATATGTACGTGTAGGAAGAGAGGAAAGTGATTGGTTCTCAGTGAATGTAGGTTTGCGGCAGGGGTGTGTGATGTCTCCATGGTTGTTTAATTTGTTTATGGATGGGGTTGTTAGGGAGGTAAATGCAAGAGTCTTGGAAAGAGGGGCAAGTATGAAGTCTGTTGGGGATGAGAGAGCTTGGGAAGTGAGTCAGTTGTTGTTCGCTGATGATACAGCGCTGGTGGCGGATTCATGTGAGAAACTGCAGAAGCTGGTGACGGAGTTTGGTAAAGTGTGTGGAAGAAGAAAGTTAAGAGTAAATGTGAATAAGAGCAAGGTTATTAGGTACAGTAGGGTTGAGGGTCAAGTCAATTGGGAGGTGAGTTTGAATGGAGAAAAACTGGAGGAAGTGAAGTGTTTTAGATATCTGGGAGTGGATCTGTCAGCGGATGGAACCATGGAAGCGGAAGTGGATCATAGGGTGGGGGAGGGGGCGAATATTTTGGGAGCCTTGAAAAATGTGTGGAAGTCGAGAACATTATCCCGGAAAGCAAAAATGGGTATGTTTGAAGGAATAGTGGTTCCAACAATGTTGTATGGTTGCGAGGCGTGGGCTATGGATAGAGTTGTGCGCAGGAGGATGGATGTGCTGGAAATGAGATGTTTGAGGACAATGTGTGGTGTGAGGTGGTTTGATCGAGTAAGTAACGTAAGGGTAAGAGAGATGTGTGGAAATAAAAAGAGCGTGGTTGAGAGAGCAGAAGAGGGTGTTTTGAAATGGTTTGGGCACATGGAGAGAATGAGTGAGGAAAGATTGACCAAGAGGAAATATGTGTCGGAGGTGGAGGGATCGAGAAGAAGAGGGAGACCAAATTGGAGGTGGAAAGATGGAGTGAAAAGGATTTGTGTGATCGGGGCCTGAACATGCAGGAGGGTGAAAGGAGGGCAAGGAATAGAGTGAATTGGAGCGATGTGGTATACAGGGGTTGACGTGCTGTCAGTGGATTGAATCAAGACATGTGAAGCGTCCGGGGTAAACCATGGAAAGGTGTGTAGGTATGTATATTTGCGTGTTTGGACATATGTATATACATGTGTATGGGGAGTGGTTTGTGCCATTTCTTTCGTCTGTTTCCTTGCGCTACCTCGCAAACGCGGGAGACAGCGACAAAGCAAAAAAAAAAAAAAAAAAAAATTATATATATATATATATATATATATATATATATATATATATATATATATATATATATAGATATATACATGGATATATATATATATATATATATATATATATATATATATATATATATATATATATATATATATATATATATATATATATATATATATATATATATATATATATATATATATATATATATATATATATATATATATATATCAGCGAACTACAAATGACTCACTTCCCAAGGTCTCCCATCAACAACAGGCTTCATACTTGCCCCTCTTTCCAAAACTTTTGCATTCACCTCCCTAACAACCCCATCCATAAACAAATTAAACAACCATGGAGACATCACACACCTCTGCCGCATACCTACATTCACTGAGAACCAATCACTTTCCTCTCTTCCTACACTTACACATGCCTTACATCATCGATAAAAACTTTTCACTGCTTCTAACAACTTACCTCCCACACCATATATTCTTAATACCTTCCGTAGAGCATCTCTATCAACTCTATCATATGCCTTCTCCAGATCCATAAATGCTCCATAGAAATCCATTTGCTTTTCTAAGTATTTCTCACATACATTCTTCAAAGCAAACAGCTGACGATACAGCGCTGGTGGATGATTCATCTGAGAAACTGCATAAGCTGGTGACTGAGTTTGGTAAAGTGTGTGAAACAAGAAAGTTAAGAGTAAATGTGAATAAGAGGAAGGTTATTGGGTACAGTAGGGTTGAGGGTCAAGTCAATTGGGAGGTAAGTTTCATTGGAGAAAAACTGGAGGAAGTAAAGTGTTTTAGATATCTGGGAGTGGATCTGGCAGCGAATGGAACCATGGAAGCGGAAGTGGATCATAGGGTGGGGGAGGGGGCGAAAATCCTGGGAGCCTTGAAGAATATGTGGAAGTCGAGAACATTATCTTGGTAAGCAAAAATGGGTATGTTTGAAGGAATAGTGGTTCCAACAATGTTGTATGGTTGTGAGGCGTGGGCTATGTATAGAGTTGTGCGCAGGAAGGTGGATGTGCTGGAAATGAGATGTTTGAGGACAATGTGTGGTGTGAGGTGGTTTGATCGAGTAAGTAACGTAAGGGTAAGAGAGATGTGTGGAAATAAAAAGAGCGTGGTTGAGAAAGCAGAAGAGGGTGTTTTGAAATTGTTTGGGAACATGGAGAGAATGAGTGAAGTAAGATTGAGCAAGAGGATATATGTGTCGGAGGTGGAGGGAACGAGGAGAAGTTGGAGACCAAATTGGAGGTGGAAAGATGGAGTGAAAAAGATTTTGTGTGATCGGGGCCTGAATATGCAGGAGGGTGAAAGGAGGGCAAGGAATAGAGTGAATTGGATCGATGTGGTATACAGGGGTTGACGTGCTGTCAGTGGATTGAATCAGGGCATGTGAAGCGTCCGGGGTAAACCATGGAAAGCTGTGTAGGTATGTATATTTGTGTGTGTGGACGTGTGTATGTACATGTGTATGGGGGGGGTTGGGGAATTTCTTTCGTCTGTTTCCTTGCGCTACATCGCAAACGCGGGAAACAGCGACAAAGTATAAAAAAAAAAAAAAAAAAAAAAAAAAAAAAATATATATATATATATATATATATATATATATATATATATATATATATATATATATATATATATATATATATATATATATATATATATATATCAGCGAACAACAACTGACTCACTTCCCAAGCTCTCTCATCCACAACAGACTTCATACTTGCCCCTCTTTCCAAAACTCTTGCATTCACCTCCCTAACATCCCCATCCATAAACAAATTAAACAACCATGGAGACATTACACACCTCTGCCGCATACCTACATTCACTGAGAACCAATCACTTTCCTCTCTTCCTACACGTACACATGCCTTACATCCTCGATAAAAACTTTTCACTGCTTCTAACAACTTACCCCCCACACCATATATTCTTAATACCTTCCGTAGAGCATCTCTATCAACTCTATCATATGCCTTCTCCAGATCCATAAATGCTCCATACAAATCCATTTGCTTTTCTAAGTATTTCTCACATACTTTCTTCAAAGCAAACAGCTGATGATACAGCGCTGGTGGCTGATTCATCTGAGAAACTGCATAAGCTGGTGACTGAGTTTGATAAAGTGTGTGAAAGAAGAAAGTTAAGAGTAAATGTGAATAAGAGCAAGGTTATTAGGTACAGTAGGGATGAGGGTCAAGTCAATTGGGAGGTAAGTTTGAATGGAGAAAAACTGGAGGAAGTAAAGTGTTTTAGATGTCTGGGAGTGGATCTGGCAGCGAATGGAACCATGGAAGCGGAAGTGGATCATAGGGTGGGGGAGGGGGCGAAAATCCTGGGAGCCTTGAAGAATGTGTGGAAGTTAAGAACATTAAATCGGAAAGCAAAAATGGGTATGTTTGAAGGAATAGTGGTTCCAACAATGTTGTATGATTGAGAGGCGTGGGCTATGGATAGAGTTGTGCGCAGGAAGGTGGATGTGCTGGAAATGAGATGTTTGAGGACAATGTGTGGTGTGAGGTGGTTTGATCGAGTAAGTAACATAAGGGTAAGAGAGATGTGTGGAAATAAAAAGATCGTGGTTGAGAAAGCAGAAGAGGGTGTTTTGAAATGGTTTGGGAACATGGAGAGAATGAGTGAAGAAAGATTCACCAAGAGGATATATGTGTCGGAGGTGGAGGGAACGAGGAGAAGTGGGAGACCAAATTGGAGGTGGAAAGATGGAGTGAAAAAGATTTTGTGTGATCGGGGCCTAAACATGCAGGACGGTGAAAGGAGGGCAAGGAATAGAGTGAATTGGATGGATGTGGTATACCGGGGTTGATGTGCTGTCAGTGGATTGAATCAGGGCATGTGAAGCGTCTGGGGTAAACCATGTAAAGCTGTGTACGTATGTATATTTGCGTGTGTGGACGTGTATGTATATACATGTGTATGGGGGTGTGTTGGGCCATTTCTTTCGTCTGTTTCCTTGCGCTACCTCGCAAACGCGGGAGACCGCGACAAAAAAAAAAAAATATATAGATATATATATATATATATATATATATATATATATATATATATATATATATATATATATATATATATATATGGATAGATAGATAGATAGATATTGGAAAGGATCACAAATTTGCGCGTGATCAATATATTCCTATGAGTCCATGGGGAAAATGAAACACGTTAAGTGCTTCATTTTCCCCGTGGACTCATAGGAATATATATGTTTATATATATATATATATATATATATATATATATATATATATATATATATATATATATAAATATATATATATATATATATATATATATATATATATATATATATATATATATATATATGTATATATATATATATATATATATATATATATATATATATATATATATATTTATATATATATATATATATATATATATATATATATATATATATATATCCCTGGGGATAGGGAAGAAAGAATACTTCCCACGAATTCCTCACGTGTCGTAGAAGGCGACTAGAGGGGACGGGAGCGGGGGGCCCAGAAATCCTCTCCTTGTATTTCAACTTTCTAAAATGAGAAACATAAGGAGTTACGCGGGGAGTGCTCATCGTCCTCGTAGGCTCAGATTGGGGAGTCTAAATGTGTGAGGATGTAACGAAGATGTGAAAAAAGGAGAGATAGGTAGTATGTTTGAGGAAAGGAACCTGGATGTTTTGGCTCTGAGTGAAACGAAGCTTAAGGGTAAAGGGGAAGAGTTGCACTGGGAAGGTCTTGGGAGTAAAGTCAGTGGTTAGTGAGAGGACAAGAGCAGGGGAAGGAGTAGCAATACTCCTGAAACAGGAGTTGTGGGAGTATGTGATAGAATGTAAGAAAGTAAATTCTAGATTAATATGGAAAAAACTGAAAGTTGATAGAGAGAGATGGGTGATTATTGGTGCATATGCACCTGGGCATGAAAAGAAAGATCATGAGAGGCAAGTGTTTTGGGAGCAGCTGAATGAGTGTGTTAGTGGTATTGATGCACAAGACTGGGTAATAGTGATGGGTGTTTTGAATGCAAAGGTGAGTGGTGTGGTAGTTGAGGGAAGAATTGGTATACATGAGGTGTTCAGTGTTGTAAATGAAAATGGTGAAGAGCTTGTAGATTTATGTGCTGAAAAAGGACTGGTGATTGGGAGTACCTGGTTTAAAAATCGAGATATACATAAGTATATGTATGTAAGTAGGAGAGATGGCCAGAGAGCGTTATTGGATTACGTGTTAATTGACAGGCGCGCGAAAGAAAAACTTTTGGATGTTAATGTGCTGAGAGGTACAACTGGAGGGATGTCTGATCATTATCTTGTGGAGGCGAAGGTGAAGATCTGTATGGGTTTTCAGAAAAGAAGAGAGAATGTTGGGGTGAAGAGGGTGGTGAGAGTAAGTGAGCTTGGGAAGGAGACTTGTGTGAGGAAGTAACAGGAGAGACTGAGTATAGAATGGAAAAAGGTGAGAACAAAGGAGGTAAGGGGAGTGGGGGAGGAATGGGATGTATTTAGGGAAACAGTTATGGCTTCCGCAAAAGATACTTGTGGCATGAGAAGCGTTGGAGGTGGGTTGATTAAAAAGTGTAGTGAGTGGTGGGATGAAGAAGTAAAATTATTAGTGAAAGAGAAGAGAGAAGCATTTGGACGATTTTTGCAGGGAAAAAATGCAAATGAGTGGGAGATGTATAAAAGAAAGAGACAAGAGGTCAAGAGAAAGGTGCATGAGGTGAAAAAGAGGACAAATGAGAGTTGGGGTGGGAGAGTATCATTAAATTTTAGGGAGAATAAAAAGATGTTCTGGAAGAAGGTAAATAAAGTGCGTAAGACAAGGGAGCAAATGGGAACTTCAGTGAAGGGTGATAATGGAGAGGTGATAACAAGTAGTGGTGATGTGAGAAGGAGATGGAGTGAGTATTTTCAATGTTTGTTGAATGTGTTTGATCATAGAGTGGCAGATGTAGAGTGTTTTGGTCGAGGTGGTGTGCAAAGTGAGATGGTTAGGGAAAATGATCTGGTAAACAGAGAAGAGGTGGTAAAAGCTTTGCTGAAGATGAAAGCCGGCAAGGCAGCAGGTTTGGATGGTATTGCAGAGGAACTTATTAAAAAAGGGGGTGACTGTATTGTTGACAGGTTGGTAAGGTTATTTAATGTATGTATGATTCATGGTGAGGTGCCTGAGGATTGGCGGAATGCGTGCATAGTGCCATTGTACTAAGGCAAAGGGGATAAGAGTGAGTGCGCAAATTACAGAGGTATAAGTTTGTTGCGTATTCCTGGTAAAGTATATGGGAGGGTATTGATTGAGAGGGTGAAGGCACGTACAAAGCATCAGATTGGAGAAGAGCAGCGTGGTTTAGAAGTGGTAGAGGATGTGTGGATCAGGTGTTTGCTTTGAAGAATGTATGCGAGAAATACTTAGAAAAGCAAATGGATTTGTATGTAGCATTTATGGATCTGGAGAAGGCATATGATAGAGTTGATAGAGATGCTCTGTGGAAGGTACTAAGAATATATGGTGTGTGAGGCAAGTTGTTAGAAGCAGTGAAAAGTTCTTATCGAGGATGTAAGGAATATGTACGTGTAGGAAGAGAGAAAAGTGATTGGTTCTCAGTGAATGTAGGTTTGCGCCAAGGGTGTGTGATGTCTCCACGGTTCTTTAATTTGTTTTTGGATGGGGCCGTTAGGGAGGTGAATGCAAGAGTTTTGGAAAGAGGGGCAAGTATGAAGTCTGTTGGGGATGAGAGAGCTTGAGAAGTGAGTCAGTTGTTGTTCGCTGATGATACAGCGCTGGTGGCTGATTCATGTGAGAAACTGCAGAAGCTGGTGTCTGAGTTTGCTAAATTAAGAGTAAATGTGAATAAGAGCAAGGTTATTAGGTACAGTAGGGTTGAGGGTCAAGTCAATTGGGAGGTAAGTTTGAATGGAGAAAAACTGAAGTAAAGTGTTTTAGATATCTGGGAGCGGATCTGGCAGCGGAGGGAACCATGGAAGCGGAAGTGAATCATAGGGTGGGGGAGGGGGCGAAAATCCTGGGAGACTTGAAGAATGTGTGGAAGTCGAGAACATTATCTCGGAAAGCAAAAATGGGTATGTCTGAAGGAATAGTGGTTCCAACAATGTTGTATGGTTGCGAGGCGTAGGCTATGGATAGAGTAGTGCGCAGGAGGGTGGATGTGCTGGAAATGAGATGCTTTAGGACAAAATGTGGTGTGAGGTGGTTTGATCGAGTAAATAATGTAAGGGTAAGAGAATGTGTGGAAATAAGAAGAGCGTGGTTGAGAGAGCAGAAAAGGGTGTTTTGAAATGGTTTAGGCACATTAGAGAATGAGTGCGGAAAGATTGACCAAGAGGATATATGTGTCGGAGATGGAGGGAACGAGGAGAAGTGGGAGACCAAATTTCAGGTGGACAGATGGAGTGAAAAAGATTTTGAGTGAACGGGGCCTTGACATGCAGGAGGGTGAAAGGCGGGCAAGGAATAGAGTGAATTGAATCGATGTGGTATACCGGGTCGACGTGCTGTCAATGGATTGAATCAGGGCATGTGAAGCGTCTGGGGTAAACCTTGGAAAGTTCTGTGGTGCCTGGATATGAAAAGGGAGCTGTGGTTGCGGGCATTATTGCATGACAGCTAGAGACTGAGTGTGAACGAATGGGGCCTTTGTTGTCTTTTCCTAGCGCTACCTGGCACACATGAGGGGGAGGGGGATATTATATCATGTGAGGCGAGGTGGCGATTGGAATGAATAAAGGCAGACAATGTGAATTGTGTGCATGTGTATATATGTATGTGTCTGTGTGTGTATATATATGTATACATTGAGATGTATGTGTAGGTATATTTGCGTCTGTGGACGTGTATGTATATACATGTGTATGGGGGTGGGTTGAGCCATTTCTTTCGTCTGTTTCCTTGCGCTGCCTCGCAAACGCGGGAGACAGCGACAAAGCAAAATACATACATATATATATATATATATATATATATATATATATATATATATATATATATATATATATATATATATATATATACATATATATATATATATATATATATATATATATATATATATATATATATATATATATATATATATATATATATATATATATATATGTATGCTGCTTCCATTCATTCCCATCACCATCCCGCCACTCACGAAACAGCAATCCCCCCTCCCGCACGCGCGAAATATCACTAGGAAAAAACAAAGGCCAAATTTGTTCACACTCAATCTCTAGCTGTCATGTGCAGCGCACCGAAACCACAGCTCCCATTCCATATCCGGGCCCCACAAATCCCTCCATGGCCCACCCTAGACATCCCACATGCCCTGGCTCAACCCACCGACAGCACGTCGACCCCGGCACACCACACCGTTCCAATTCACTTTGTTTTTTTGGGGGTTTTTTTTGTTTTTTTTTCCAAAAGGAGGAACAGAGAAGGGGGCCAGGTGAGGATATTCCCTCAGAGGCCCAGTCCTCTGTTCTTAACGCTACCTTGCTAATGCGGGAAATGGCGAATTGTTTGAAAAAGAAGAAGTATATATATATATATATATATATATATATATATATATATATATATATATATATATATATATATATTTATATATGTGTGTGTGTGTGTGTGTGTGTCAGAGGTGGAGGGAATGAGGAGAAGTGGGAGACCAAATTGGAGGTGGAAGGATTTAGTGAAAAAGATTTTGAGCAATCGGGATCTGAACATGCATGAGGGTGAAAAACGTGCAAGGAAGAGTGAATTGGAACGATGTGGTATACCAGGACCGACTTGCTGTCAGTGCATTGAACCAGGGCATGTGGAGTTCCTGGGGTAAACCATGGAAAGTTGTGTGGGGCCTGGATGTGGAAAGGGAGCTGTGGTTTCTGTGCCTTACACATGACAGCTAGAGACTGAGTGTGAACGAATGTGGCCTTTGTTGTCTTTTCTTAGCACTACCTCGCTAACGCGGGAGACAGCGACAAAGTATGATAAAAAAAAAGAATATGTATATATATATATATATATATATATATATATATATATATATATATATATATATATATATAGGAAAGATTGACCAAGAGGATATATGTGTCGGAGGTGGAGGGAACGAGGAGAAGTGGGAGACCAAATTGGAGGTGGAAAGATGGAGTGGAAAAGATTTTGTGTGATAGGGGCCTGAACATGCAGGAGGGTGAAAGGAGGGCAAGGAATAGAGTGAATTGGATCGATGTGGTATACCGGGGTTGACGTGCTGTCAGTGGATTGAATCAGGGCATGTGAAGCGTTTGTGGTAAACCATGGAAAGGTGTGTAGGTATGTATATTTGCGTGTGTGGACGTATGTATATACATGTGTATGTGGGTGGGTTGGGCCATTTCTTTCGTTTGTTTCCTTGCGCTACCTCGCAAACGCGGGAGACAGCGACAAAGCAAAAAAAAAAAAAAAAAAAAAATATATATATATATATATATATATATATATATATATATATATATATATATATATATATATATATATATATATATATATATATATATATATATATATATATATATATATATATATATAAAGAAATAATGAGAGGGGAGGATTTCCAGCCCCCCGCTCCCTCCCCTTTTAGTCGCCTTCTACGACACACAGGGAATACGTGGGAAGTATTCTTTCTTCTTTATCCCCAGGGATATATATATATATATATATATATATATATATATATATATATATATATATATATATATATATATATATATATATATATATATATATATATATATATATATATATATATATATGTATATATATGTATATATATGTATATATATATATATATATATATATATATATATATATATATATATATATATATATATATATATATATATAGTCAATGAGGTGGACTTGACTTAAGCATTCAGTTACCTGTGCCGTCTCAGCTAACAGAAACATAAGTCACTGACAATATTTTCTTTAGCATTCGTAAGATATAGTTCAGTACTGACACATCTCTTGGGCAGATCCTGAAGCAGAAGTACGTGTTCATCGGATCTCGGCTTAACGTTAAGCTGAATGCCGCTCGGTGGGGACTGAACAAATTCTACTTCGCCCGCCAGACCTTCCTCCCTCAGGGATTCGGCATCGCCTGCAGCAGCGGCTCACCTTACAAGGATGTCTTCAGCAGCATGTGAGTGTATGCCCGGAATGTGTTGGTATTCTGTCATAAATTATGACTGCGTGGGTTATGTCTACCTTCACTTACGTTATTATTGAATTATGGAGCTCAGTAAAAGATCATGGCTCTTGCTCTAAAACAACTATCTGTGCATACTTTGTGGGAAACAATATGAGACTATGGTCGATAAATATTGGTACATGAAGGCTGTTCGGGCCGGAGGTTGGTAGCCCTGTGTTAATGTGAATGCCATATGTTGATTTATTGTGATATCATCTGTCGTACTCGATAATCTTGTTTGTGGTATTGTGAATAGGTTTATCAAGTCCCTCACACTGATATATTTTAACTTGACAACTGAACAACGAAATGTATGTAAAGTAAGTTTACTACTTGACAGAACCCATGAACGCTTGACCTCCCATCACGGTAGCTGTCTATGTTTTCCAACAAGTTGTTACCCCCATCCCCCCATAACAGTACTGGTCTGTAACAGTATGTATATCTCTTCGTACCAGTACGCATTTGATATGGTGTCAGAAGTGTGCGCTACTATTGTTTTACCTAAATAGCCAAACGTAGGAAATGAACACATGAATTGGTTAACTATTTCATTTGTTTAGTATTTTGTGTGAGAACCTTCTGTTGCTATGATGGCATTAAACCTACGAGGCATCATGGACCCCACCAGCAGGGATGTTAGATCGCATTCCTCGCGGCTTCTTAGATGCCACATTTCGGCGTATTACAAATAAATCCAACCAGCCTGGTCCTCCTCCTGGGTAGTGCTGCGTGGTCAGCCGCTCGGTTGCCGTTCAGCTGTAGCCTCAGGCTCGCGGTATCGCCTTATCCACAGAAAGACGGTGTTCAGGTAGACATCGACCCGCCAGGCAATTTCAGAAATGCTGTGACCCTCTTTATAAAGGGCGACAATGATCCTCCGCGTTTCCTGTGAGGTTTGCAAGACGATTATGTTACATTCTACTTCCACCCCTTACATTAAAGGATATATAATCAGCCCATAGGCACATTAAAACAGATAACTCTGAAATAACAGCTTTTATTAACAGTGAGATTTGATTCCCTTACAATCTGGCTAACATCTCCTGACAGCTGACGGCTGTAATGATATACCTACTTTTCCCGTCTCCTTAAGTTGGTCAAATACCAAACACAGATAAAATCTATAAAAACATATCTATAATAGCAAAATATAATGGGTCTCTCGTAACAGAAATAATACAATTTATCTTGATACGTAGATTTCTCTATATAGTACTATACTTAACATCACTCTGACAAATTTACTGGCCTCATCTATATAACATAAGGGTTTGAAATGACTGAGATGTGAACAGATTGTATTATACATTTACCAACAGCTTTGTACCACATCTTCCTCTTATGACCATTCCTGAGAGAGAGGCTTGACCTTGGCCATCTTCCAGTATCTTTCCAATTTTTCAAAGAAAACTGAATAAGATATAATAGGTGACTATAACATTTGTGTGTAAATAAGGGGAGATAACTGTAACATTTGGCATGAGAGACATGAACTGAATTGAATTGAAATATTTGTTGACATATTCATATCAAAAGGGATGGGTTTTATACTACTTCCCTCCTCATTTTCATCATCTCCCAGTGGGATTTACAAAATATTTACAAACATCATAGCTTTTGTGTAGATATACAAAGTGCAAAGAAAACAATCAAACAATGTCCCTCATATTAAATCCCCTGAACTCATAATAAGGATATGACAACCTTCGTACAAAAGAGAAACATCGTCACATGATGGCTCTGATGTCGTTCATAATCAGAAATGAGGCGTCTCGTGAACCATATTCATAAACAACAAAATCGGTCTCGTGATTCGAATATCAAATGACATTAAAATGTCAAAACGAATATTTCCATTTACAGCCCTGAACACCCCATGTACACCAATTATTCCCTGAACTGCCACATTACTCATCTTTGTATTCAAATCACCCATCACTATAACCCGGTCTCGTGCATCACAATCACTAACACACTCACTCAGCTGCTCCCAAAACACTTGCCTCTCATGATCTTTCTTCTCATGCCCAGGTGCATATGCACCGATAATCACCCATCTCTCTCCATCCACTTTCAGTTTTACCCATATCAATCTAGAATTTACTTTCTTACACTCTATCACATACTCCCACCACTCCTGTTTCAGGAGTAGTGCTACTCCTTCCCTTGCTCTTGTCCTCTCACTAACCCCTGACTTTACTCCCAAGACATTCCCAAAACACTTTACGTTTGAGATTCGTTTTACTCAGAGCCAAAACATCCAGGTTCATTTCCTTAAACATAATACCTACCTCTCCTTTTTTCTCATCTTGGTTACATCCACACGCATTTAGACACCCCAATCTGAGCCTTCGAGGAGGATGAGCACTCCCCGCGTGACTGCTTCTACTGTTTCCCCTTTTAGAAAGTTAGAACACAAGGAGGGGAGGGTTTCCAGCCCCCGACTCCCGTCCCCTTTAGTCGCCTTCTACGACATGTGAGGAATGCGAAGAGCTTGTAGAATGTGAGGAGCTCGTAGATTTATGTGCTGAAAAAGGACTGGTGATTGGGAATACCTGCTTTAAAAAGAGAGAGATACACAGGTATACGTATGTAAGTAGGAGAGATGGCCAGAGAGCGTTATTAGATTACGTGTTAATTGATAGGCGCGCGAAAGAGCGCCTTTTGGATGTTAATGTGCTGAGAGGTGCAACTGGAGGGATGTCTGATCATTATCTTGTTGAGGCGAAGGTGAAAATTTGTAGAGGTTTTCAGAAAAGAAGACAGAATGTTGGGGTGAAGAGAATGGTTAGAGTAAGTGAGCTTGGGAGGGAGACTTGCGTGAGGAAGTACCAGGAGAGAATGAGTACAGAATGGAAAAAGGTGAGAACAAAGGACGTAAGGGGAGTGTGGGAGGAATGGGATGTATTTAGGGAAGCAGTGATTGCTTGGTAAAAGATGCTTCTGGCATGAGAAGCATGGGAGGTGGGTAGATTAGAAAGGGTAGTGAGTAAGATTATTAGTGGGAGAAGAAGAAAGAGGCATTTGGACGATTTTTGCAGGGAAATAATGCAGATGACTGGGAGATGTACAAAAGAAAGAGGCAGGAGGTCACGAAAAAGGTGCAACAGGTGAAAAAGGGGGCAAATGAGAGTTGAGGTGAGAGAGTATCATTAAATTCTGGGGAGAATAAAAAGGTGTTTTGGAAGGAGGTAAATAAAGTGCGCAAGACAAGGGAACAAATGGGAACTTCAGCGAAGGTGGCTAATGGGGAGGTGATAACAAGTAGTGGTTATGTGAGGAGATGGAGTGAGTATTTTGAAGGTTTGTTGAATGTGTTTGATGATAAAGTGGCAGATATAGAGTGTTTTGGCCGAGGTGGTGTGCAAAGTGAGAGCGTTAGGGAGAATGATTTGGTAAATAGAGAAGAGGTAATAAAAGGTTTGCGGAAGATGAAAGCCGGCAAGGCAGCGGGTTTGGATGGTATTACAATGGAATATATTAAAAAAGGGGTGACTGTATTGTTGACTGGTTGGGAAGATTATTCAATGTATGTATCACCCATGATGAGGTGCCTGAGGATTGGCGGAATGCTTGCATAGTGCCATTGTACAAAGACAAAAGGGATAAAATGAGTGCTCAAATTACAGAGATATAAGATTGTTGAGTATTCCTGGGAAATCATGTGGGAGGTTATTGATTGAAAGGGTGTAGGCATGTACAGGTCATCATACTGGGGAAGAGAAAGGTGCAAGAGGTGAAAAAGAGGGCAAATGAGAGTTGGGGTAAGAGAGTTTCATAAAATATTACGGAGAATAAAAAGATGCTTTGGAAGGAGGTAAATAAAGTACGTAAGACAAGAGAACAAATGGGAACA
This sequence comes from Panulirus ornatus, assembly GCF_036320965.1. Lineage (NCBI taxonomy): Eukaryota > Metazoa > Arthropoda > Malacostraca > Decapoda > Palinuridae > Panulirus > Panulirus ornatus. The sequence continues at coordinate 39,766,891 of NC_092237.1, forward strand.
TCAGTGAAGGGGGCTAATATGGAGGTAATGACAAGTAGTGGTGATATGAGAAGGAGATGGAGTGAGTGTTTTGAAGGTTTTTTGAATGTGTTAGATGATAGAGTGGCAGATAAAGGGTGTTTTGGTCGAAGTGGTGTGCGAAGTCAGAAGTTTCGGGAGAATGATTTGGTAAACAGAAATGAGGTAGTAAAGGCTTTGCAGAAGATGAAAGCCGGCAAGGCAGCGGGTTTGGATGGTATTGTAGTGTAATTTATTAAAAAGAAAGGGGGTGACTGTACTGTTGACTGGAAGGTAAGGGTATTTAATGTATGTATGACTCATGGTGAGGTACCTGAGGATTGGCGGAATGCATGCATAGTGCCGTTGTACAAAGGCAGTGGGGATAAAGGTAAGTGCTCAAATTACAGAGGTATACATTTGTTGAGTATTCCTGGGAAATTACATGGGAGTGAATTGATTGAGAGGGTGAAAGCATGTACAGAGCATCAGATTAGGGGAAGAGCAATGTGGTTTCAGAAGTGGTAGAGGATGTGTGGATCAGGTGTTTGCTTTGAAGAATGTATGTGAGAAATACTTAGAAAAGCAAATGGATTTTTATGTAGCTTCTATGGATCTGGAGAAGGCATATGATAGAGTTGATAGAGATACTCTGTGGAAGGTATTAAGAATATATGGTGTGAGAGGGAAGTTGCTAGAGGCAGTGAATTGTTTTATCGAGGATGTAAGGCACGTGTACGAGTAGCAAGATAGGAAAGTGATTGGTTCTTAGTAATTGTTGGTTTGCGGCAGGGGTGCGGAGGAGGGTGGATGTGTTGGAAATGAGATGTTTGAGGACAATATATGCTGTGGGGTGGTTTGATCGGGTAAGTAATGAAAGGGTAAGAGAGATGGGTGGTAATAAAAAGAATGTGGTTGAGAGAGCAGAAGAGGGTGTTTTGAAATGGTTTGCTCACATGGAGGGAATGAGTGAGGAAATATTGACAGCGCTGTATCATCAGCGAACAACAACTGACTCACTTCCCAAGCAACCTTATCCACAACAGACTTTCTTACTTGCCCCTCTCTCCAAAACTCTTGCATTCACCTCCCTAACAACCCCATCCATTAACAAATTAAACAACCATGGAGATATCACGCACCCAAGCCGCAAACCGACTATTACCAAGAACCAATCACTTTGCTCTCTCCTACTCGTACACATGTCTTACATCCTCGATAAAACATTTCACTGCTTCTAGCAACTTGCCTCCCACACCATATATTCTTAATACCTTTCACAGAGCATTTCTATCAACTCTATCATATGCCTTCTCCAGATCCATAAATGCTACATACAGATCCATTTGTTTTTCTAAGTATTTCTCACATCCATTTTTCAAAGCAAACACCTGATCTACACATGCTCTACCACTTCTGAAACCACATTGCTCTTCCCCTAATCTGATGCTCTGTACATGCTTTCACCCTCTCAATCAATTCACTCCCATGTAATTTCCCAGGAATACTCAACAAATGTATACCTCTGTAATTTGAGCACTTACCTTTATCCCCACTGCCTTTGTACAACGGCACTATGCATGCATTCCGCCAATCCTCAGGTACCTCACCATGAGTCATACATACATTAAATACCCTTACCTTCCAGTCAACAGTACAGTCACCCCCTTTCTTTTTAATAAATTACACTACAATACCATCCAAACCCGCTGCCTTGCCGGCTTTCATCTTCTGCAAAGCCTTTACTACCTCATTTCTGTTTACCAAATCATTCTCCCTAAACTTCTGACTTCGCACACCACTTCGACCAAAACACCCTTTATCTGCCACTCTATCATCTAACACATTCAAAAAACCTTCAAAACACTCACTCCATCTCCTTCTCACATCACCACTACTTGTCATTACCTCCATATTAGCCCCCTTCACTGATGTTCCCATTTGTTCTCTTGTCTTACGTACTTTATTTACCTCCTTCCAAAGCATCTTTTTATTCTCCGTAATATTTTATGAAACTCTCTTACCCCAACTCTCATTTGCCCTCTTTTTCACCTCTTGCACCTTTCTCTTGTCCTCGTGCTTCTTTCTTTTATGCATCTCCCTGTCATTTGCACCATTTCCCTGCAAAACTCGTCCAAATGCCTCTTGCTTCTCTTTCGCTAATGATCTTACTTCTTCATCTTACCGCACACTACCCTTTCAAATCTGCCCACCTCCCACGCTTCTCATGCCACAAGCATCTTTTGCTCAAGCTATCACTGCTTCCCTAAATACATCTCATCCTCCCCCCCCCCTCCCCCTACCGTCCGTTGCTCTCACCTTTTTCCATTTTGCACTCAGTCTCTCCTGGTACATCACCACACAAGTCTCCTTCCCAAGCCCACTTACTCTCACCGCTTTCTTCACCCCAACATTCTTTCTTCTTTTCTGAAAACATCTGCAAATCTTCACCTTCGCCTCCACAAGATAAAGATCAGACAACCCTCCAGTTGCACCTCTCAGCACATTAACATCCAAAAGTCTCTCGTTCATGCTCTTATCAATCAACACGTAATCCAATAATACTCTGTCCATCTCTTCTACTTATATACGTATACTTATGTATATCTCTCTTTTTAAACAAGGTATTCCCAATCAACAGTCCTTTTTCAGCACACAAATCCACAAGCTCTTCACCATTTCCATTTACAGCACTGAACATCTGATGTACACCAATTATTCCCTCAACTGCCACATTACTCACCTTTGCATTCAAATCACCCATTACTATAACCCGGTCTCTTGCATCGAAACTACTAACACGCTCACTCAGCTGCTCCCAAAACACTTGCCTCGCATGATCTTTCTTCTCATGCCTAGGTGCACAGGCACCAATAATCACACATCTCTCCATCCACTTTCAGTTTTACCCATATCAATCTAGGGTTTACTTTCTTACACTCTATCACATACTTCCACCACTCCTGTTTCAGGAGTAGCGCAAGTCCTTCCCTTGCTCTTGTCCTCTCACCAACCCCTGACTTTATTTCCAAAACATTCCCAAACCACTCTTCCCCTTTACGCTTGAGCTTTCTTTCACTCAGAGCCAAAACATCCAGGTTCCTTTCCTCAAACATACTACCTATCTTTCCCCAATCTGAGCCTCCTTCTTCTGTTTTCCCTTTTAGAAATTTAAAATACAAGGAAGGGAGGGTTTCTAGCGCCCCGCTCCCGTCCCCTTTAGTCGCCTTCTACGACACGAGAGATAGTGGTTCCAGCAATGTTATATGGTTTTGAGGCATGGGCAATAGATAGGGTTGTGCGGAGGAGGGTGGATGTGTTGGAAATGAGATGTTGGAGGACACTATATGGTGTGAGGTGCTTTGATAGGGTAAGTAATGCAAGGGTAAGAGAGATGTGTGGTGATAAAAAGAGTGTGTTTGAGAGTGCAGAAGAGGGTTTATTGAAATGGTTTGGTCACATGGAGAGAATGAGTGAGGGAAGGTTGACAAATAGGATATATGTGTCAGAGGTGGAGGGAACGAGAAGTTGGAGACCAAATTGGAGGTGGAAAGATGGAGTGAAAAAGATTTTGAGCGTTCGGGGCCTGAACATGCAGGAGGGTTAAAGGCGTGCAAGGAATAGAGTGATTTGGAATGATGTGGTATACAGGAGTCGACGTGCTGTCAATGGATTGAACCAGGGCATGTGAAGCGTGTGGGGTAAACCGTGGAAAGTTGTGTGGGGCCTAGATGTGGAAAAGGAGCTGTGGTTTCGTTGCATTATACATGACAGCTAATGACTGAGTGTCAACGAATGTTGCCTTTGTTGTCTTTTCGTAGCCCTACCTAGCGCGCGTGCGGGCGAAGGAGGTGTCATTTCATGTGTGGTGGGGTGGCGACAGGAAAGAATAAAGGCAGCTGATATGAATTATGTACATGTGTATATATGTATATATCTGTGTATGTATATTTATGTATACGTTGAAATGTATAGGTATGTATATGTGCGTGTATATTCTTGTGTATGTGGGTGGGTTGGGCCATTCTTTCGTCTGTTTACTAGCACTACTTCGTTAACGCGTTATCGTAAAAAAATTTACCAAGTGTATGGAAATTTATGGTAGGGTCTGACGATGAGTAATAAACAACTAGAAGCTACAAATTGTTACAGCAACAATTTTAGAATATATACAGTCATAAATAATAACTTGTATAGAGATATAATTTGCCGGCATTAGATGATGCCAAAGGATGAAAGTTCTAATCACATGGTGAGCAAGGAAGGTACAAGGTTGTTGAAAAGAGTGCAATCAGTCAGTGATTATTAGGATGACTCATTTGAGATGTTTTCACGCTTCTGTTACACTTATTAGTTGCTGTATCTGTATAGAAATATGGATGGATATAACTTGTTCCAGTTTGATTCGGCTGACAGAGGCGGGGTTGGTGACCAAGTGGGCCAATGATGAGGTGAATAAGGTGGCCCAGAACATCTCCCCGTTGGGCAACTCTGGGCCCTCAGCCATCAGCCTTCAGCACCTTCAGGTACTGGTTGAGAGGGCAGCCACCTGCGTGTCAGCAGGGTTAGTGACGGCTGTGTAGTGAGCCACCTCTTCAATGGATGTTAATTTCCATTTCTTGGTCCTGTTAAGTCTAACATTTGACAACAGACAACTCGCATGTCTCATTTCTCATAATCTTTAATTTTCCTCTCTCTCTCTCTCTCTCTCTCTCTCTCTCTCTCTCTCTCTCTCTCTCTCTCTCTCTCTCTCTCTCTCTCTCTCTCTCTCTCTCTCTCTCTCTCTCTCTCTCTCTCTCTCTCTCTCTCTCTCTCTCTCTCTCTCTCTCTCTCTCTCTCTCTCTCTCTCTCTCTCACTTACTGGCAAAAATAGAATCCCAAAGATTTGGACCTGTACCAGAGGGTGGTACATTACACAGTCAGAGTGGCTGATATACAGGAAGTTGCACGTAGCAAATATCATGGTTTATACACGATGCGATTAGTAATAATCAGTTGAACTTTGCGTGATGTTTGTTGTCATTACTGTGGCTAAAGCTTGGTTGTGTGTCTTCATGAAATTCAAATGATTATTCTATTTCCAGCATCAAGTACGGTACATTTGTATTTCCAGGCTGCGTTCTTCATAATGGTGCTGGGATTTGGAACATCAACAATAGTACTCAGTTTGGAAATCTTGGCCAGCAGATGTTAGCTATGCATCTGTGCCGCATGTATACAAGAAGTAAGCATTGCTACTGATGTCACGCGGGAAATGTAAAATCTCAAGCATGGGGACAACCACACATTCCAAGAATTGCCTCAAACTCTGAATTACATATACAATATGCCTTAGCATTCAGCGTTAGTATTATTGTGAACAAAGTATTCTCTCCAGTTAAGTTTATGTAACGAAAATTTAGTCATATCTACCGGTCTTTGCTTGTGAGTCAGTTGTTGTTCGCTGATGATACAGCGCTGGTGGCTGATTCATTTGAGAAACTGCAGAAGCTGGTGACTGAGTTTGGTAAAGTGTGTGGAAGAAGAAAGTTAAGAGTAAATGTGAATAAGAGCAAGGTTATTAGGTACAGTAGGGTTGAGGGTCAAGTCAATTGGGAGGTGAGTTTGAATGGAGAAAAACTGGAGGAAGTAAAGTGTTTTAGATATCTGGGAGTGGATCTGGCAGCGGATGGAACCATGGAAGCGGAAGTGGATCATAGGGTGGGGGAGGGGGCGAAAATTCTGGGGGCCTTGAAGAATGTGTGGAAGTCGAGAACATTAACTCGGAAAGCAAAAATGGGTATGTTTGAAGGAATAGTGGTTCCAACAATGTTGTATGGTTGCGAGGCGTGGGCTATGGATAGAGTAGTGCGCAGGAGGATGGATGTGCTGGAAATGAGATGTTTGAGGACAATGTGTGGTGTGAGGTGGTTTGATCGAGTGAGTAACGTAAGGGTAAGAGAGATGTGTGGAAATAAAAAGAGCGTGGTTGAGAGAGCAGAAGAGGGTGTTTTGAAGTGGTTTGGGCACATGGAGAGGATGAGTGAGGAAAGATTGACCAAGAGGATATATGTGTCGGAGGTGGAGGGAGCAAGGAGAAGAGGGAGACCAAATTGGAGGTGGAAAGATGGAGTGAAAAAGATTTTGTGTGATCGGGGCCTGAACATGCAGGAGGGTGAAAGGAGGGCAAGGAATAAGAGTGAATTGGAGCGATGTGGTATACCGGGGTTGACGTGCTGTCAGTGGATTGAATCAAGGCATGTGAAGCGTCTGGGGTAAACCATGGAAAGCTGTGTAGGTATGTATATTTGCGTGTGTGGACGTATGTTAATACATGTGTATGGGGGGGGAGTTGGGCCATTTCTTTCATCTGTTTCCTTGCGCTACCTCGCAAACGCGGGAGACAGCGACAAAGTATAAAAAAAAAATATATTATATATATATATATATATATATATATATATATATATATATATATATATATATATATATATATATATATATATATATATATATATATATATATATATATGTACGTGTAGGAAGGGAGGAAAGTCATTGGTTCTCAGTGAATGTAGGTTTGCGGCAGGGGTGTGTGATGTCTCCATGGTTGTTTAATTTGTTAATGGATGGGGTTGTTAGGGAGGTGAATGCAAGAGTGTTGGAAAGAGGGGCAAGTATGAAGTCTGTTGTGGATGAGAGAGCTTGGGAAGTGAGTCAGTTGTTGTCCGCTGATGATACAGCGCTGGTGGCTTATTCATGTGAGAAACTGCAGAAGCTGGTGACTGAGTTTGGTAAAGTGTGTGAAAGAAGAAAGTTAAGAGTAAATGTGAATAAGAGCAAGGTTATTAGGTACATTAGGGTTGAGGGTCAAGTCAGTTGGGAGGTGAGTCTGAATGGAGAAAAACTGGAGGAAGTAAAGTGTTTTAGATATCTGGGAGTGGATCTGGCAGCGGATGGAACAATGGAAGTGGAAGTGGATCATAGGGTGGGGGAGGGGGCGAAAATCCTGGGAGCCTTGAAGAATGTGTGGAAGTCGAGAACATTATCTCGGAAAGCAAAAATGGGTATGTTTGAAGGAATAGTGGTTCCAACAATGTTGTATGGTTGCGAGGCGTGGGCTATGGATAGAGTTGTGCGCAGGAGGATGGATGTGCTGGAAATGAGATGTTTGAGGACAATGTGTGGTGTGAGGTGGTTTGATTGAGTAAGTAACGTAAGGGTAAGAGAGATGTGTGGACATAGAAAGAGCGTGGTTGAGAGAGCAGAAGAGGGTGTTTTGAAATGGTTTGGGCACATGGAGAGAATGAGTGAGGAAAGATTGACCAAGAGGATATATGTGTCGGAGGTGGAGGGAACGAGAAGTGGGAGACCAAATTGGAGGTGGAAAGATGGAGTGAAAAAAGATTTTGCGTGATCGGGGCCTGAACATGCAGGAGGGTGAAAGGAAGGCAAGGAATAGAGTGAATTGGATCGATGTGGTATACCGGGGTTGACGTGCAGTCAGTGGGTTGAATCAGGGCATGTGAAGCGTCTGGGGTAAACCATGGAAAGATGTGTAGGTATGTATATTTGCGTGTGTGGACGTAAGTATATACATGTGTATGGGGGTGGGTTATGCCATTTCTTTCGTCTGTTTCCTTGCGCTACCTCGCAAACGCGGGAGACAGCGACAAAGCAAGAAAAAAAAATGTATATATATATATATATATATATATATATATATATATATATATATATATATATATATATATATATCCCTGGGGATACGGGAGGAAGAATACTTCCACGCACTCCTCGCGTGTCGTAGAGGGCGACTAAAGCGGGAGGCTACAAACCCTCCCCTCCTTCTGTTTTAAGTTTATGAAAGGGGAAACAGGAGTCACGCGGGGAGTGCTCATCCTCCTCGAAGGCTCAGATTGGGGTGTCTAAATGTGTGTGGATGTAACCAAGATGAGAAAAAAGGAAAGATAGGTACTATGCTAGAGGAAAGGAACCTGGATGTTTTGGCTCTGAGTGAAATGAAGCTCAAGGGTAAAGGGGAAGAGTGATTTGGGAATGTCTTGGGAGGAAAGTCAGGGGTTGGCGAGATGACAAGAGCAAAGGAAGGAGTAGCACTATTCCTGAAACAGGAGTGGTAGGAGTATGTGATAGAGTGTAAGAAAGTAAACTCTAGATTGATATGGGTAAAACTGAAAGTTGATGGAGAGAGATGGGTGATTGTTGGTGCATATGCAACCGGTCATGAAAAGAAAGATCATTAGACATAAACGTTTTGGAATCAGCTGAGTGTGTTAGCAACTTTGATGCACGAGACCGGGTTATAGTGATGGGTGATTTGAATGCAACGGTGAGTAATGCGGCAGTTGAGGGTATAATTGGTGTACATGGGGTGCTCAGTGTTGTAAATAGAAATGGTGAAGAGCATGTAGATTTGTGTGCTGAAAAAGGACTGGTGAATGGGAATACCTGGTTTAAAAGCGAGATATATATAAGTATATAAGTAGGAGAGATGGCCAGAGAGCGCTATTGGATTACGTGATGATTGATAGGCACGTGAAAGAGAGACTTTTGGATGTTAACGTGCTGAGAAGGGCAACTGGAGGGATGTCTGATCATTATCTTGTGGAAGCGAAGGTGAAGATTTGTAGAGGTTTACAGAAAAGAAGAAAGAATGTTGGGGTGAAGGAGAGTGGTGAGAGTAAGTGAGCTTAGAAAGGAGACTTGTGTGAAGAAGGAAAAGGTGAAGGCAAATGACGTAAGGGGAGTGGAGGAGGAATGTGATGTATTTAGGGAAGCAGCGATGACTTCCGCAAAAGATGCCCGTGGCATAAGAAAGGTGGGAGGTGAGGCAGATCAGGAAGGGTAGTGAGTGGTGTGATGAAGAAGTAAGATTATTAATGAAAGAGAAGAGAGAGGCATTTGGACGATTTTTGCAGGGAAATAGTGCAAATGACTGGAGATGCATAAAAGAAAGAGGCAGGAAGTAAAGAGAAAGGTGGCAAGAGGTGAAAAAGACAGCAAAAGAGAGTTAGGGTGAGAGAGTATCGTTGAAGTTTAGGGAGAATAAAAAGATGTTTTGGAAGGAGGTAAATAAAGTGCGTAAGACAAGAGAACAAATGCGAACACCGGTCAGGGGGGCTAATGGGGAGGTAATAACAAGTAGTACTGAAGTTAAAAGGAGATGGAAAGAGTATTTTTAAGGTTTGTTGAATGTTTGATGATAGAGTGGCAGATATGGAGTGTTTTGGTCGAAGTGGTGTGAGAAGTGAGAAGGTTATGGAAAATGGGTTGGTAAATAGAGAAGAGGTAGTGAAAGCTGTGCGAAAGATGAAAGCCGTCAAGACGGCGGGTTTGGATGGTATTGTAATGGAATTCATTAAAAAGGGGACGACTGTGTAACTGAATGGTTGGTGAGGATATTCAATGTATGTACGGTTCATGTTGAAGTGCCCAAGAATTGGCAGAATGCATGCATAGTGCCATTGTACAACGGCAAAGGGGATACAGGTGAGTGTTCAAATTACAGAGGTATAAGTATGTTGAGTATTCCTGGGAAATCACATGGGAGGCTATTGATTGACAGGGTGCAGGCATGCACAAAGCATGAGATTAGAGAAGAGCAGTGGGGTTTCAGAAGTGGTAGAGGATGTGTGGATCAGGTGTTTGCTCTGAAGAATGTATGTGAGAAATACTTAGAAAGACAGATGGATTTGTATGTGGCATTTATGGATCTGGAGAGGGCATATGACAGAGTTGATAGAGATGCTCTGTGGAAGGTATTAAGAGTATATGGTATGGGAGGTAAGTTGCTGGAAGCAGTGAAAAGTTTTTATCGAGGATATAAGGCATGTGAACGGAAAGTGATTGGTTCCCAGTGAATGTCTGTTTGCAGCAGGTATGCGTGATGTCTCCATGGTTGTTTAATTTGTTTATGGATGGGGTTGTTAGGGAGGTGAATGCAAAAGCTTTGGAGAGAGAGGCAAGTATGCGGTCTGTTGTGGATAAGAGGGTTTGGGAAATGAGTCAGTTGTTGTTCGCTGATGATACAACCCTGGTGGCTGATTCGGATGAAAAACTTTAGAAGTTGGTGACTGAGTTTGGTAAAGTGTGTGAAAGAAGAACGCTGAGAGTAATTGTGAACAAGAGTAAGGTTATTAGGTTCAGTAGGGTTGAGAGACAAGTAATTTGGGAGGGAAGTTTGAATGGAGAAAAACTGGAGGATATGAAGCTTTTTAGATATCTGGGAGTGGATTTGACAGCGGATGGAACCATGGAAGCGGAATTGAGTCACAGGGTGGGGGGAGCGGGCGAAGGTTTTGGGAGCGTTGAAAATTGTGTGGAAGGCGAGAACGTTATCTCGGAGAGCAAAACTGGGTATGTTTGAAGGAGTAGTGGTTCCAACAATGTTATGTGGCTGTGAGGCATGGGCTATAGATAGGGTAAAACGAAGGAGGGTGGATATGTTGGAAATGAGATATTTGAGGACAATATGTGATGTGAGGTGGTTTGATCGAGTAAGTAATTAAAGGGTAAGAGAGATTTGTGGTAATAAAAAGAGTGTAGTTGAGAGAGCAGAAGAGGGCGTATTAGAATTGTTTGGCTACATGGAGAGAATGAGTGAGAACAGATTGACAAAGAGGATATGTGTGTCAGAGGTGGAGGGAACGAGGAATAGTGGGAGACCAAATTGGAGGTGGAAGGATGGAATGAAGAAGATTTTGAACGATCACGTCCTAGCCATACAGGAGGATGAAAGGCGTGAAGGAATAGAATGAATTGGAACGATGTGGTGTACCAGGGTCGACGTGCTGTCAGTGGATTGAACCAGGGCATGTGAAGCGTCTGGAGTAAACCTTGGAAACTTTAGTGGGGCCAGGATGTGGGAAGGGAGCTTTGGTTTCGTTGCATTACATATGACACCTAGAGACTGAGTGGGAACGAATGTGGCCTTTGTTGTCTTTTTCTGGCGCTACCTCGCGCGCGCGCTGGGGGAGGTGTGTACCATTTCATGTGTGGCGGGGTGGCGACGAGAATGGATGAAGGCAGCAAGTATGGATATGTACATGTGCATACATGTATATATCTGCATGTATCTGCGTATGTATATGTATGTATACGCTGAAATTTATAGGTATGTATATGTGCATGTGTGGGCGTGTATGTTTATACATGGGTGTGTGGGTGGGTTGGGCCATTCTTTCATCTGTTTCCTCGCGCTACCCCGCTAACGCGGGAGGTAGCGACAAAGTATAACAAATGAATGAATGAATATATATATATATATATATATATATATATATATATATATATATATATATATATATATATATATATACATATATATATATATATATATATATATATATATATATATATATATATATATATATATATATATATATATATATATATTTTATCCCTGGGGATGGGGGATTAAGAATACTTCCCACGTATTCCCTGCGTGTCGTAGAAGGCGACTAAAAGGGGAGGGAGCGGGGGGCTGGAAATCCTCCCCTCTCGTTTTTTTTTTTTTTTAATTTTCCAAAAGAAGGAACAGAGGGGGCCAGGTGAGGATATTCCAAAAAAGCCCCAGTCCTCTGTTCTTAACGCTACCTCGCTAACGCGGGAAATGGCGAATAGTTTAAAAGAAAGAAAAAAAAAATATATATATATATATATATTGATCACACTAGTCCGTGATGATAGTTATGAAGATGAAATCGCAATTCAGTAGCTCCGATAGTACCATTCAACATGTAATTTTGCTATACACTACATATTCCACGGAGACAATCCGCCTCATCAGGTGCAAGAAATTCATAAGATTTTTAATCCCAACACCACAAAAATTTCGTCTCTCATCTGCCATTCTCGACTACACACTAGCTGACTGTTAAAGGGAAAGTTGGGTAACATAATGTTTGTTCGACTATTTGTGTTATGTTATTCCTACTTGATAATTCTTTCATAATGATTTTGTTGATGATAGGATGCTCTTTAAAGTTACTTGGGAACAAAGTTCTTAGCATTAGCAATTAAGGCAGATTCAGTAACGTTAACAGTATCATAATTAAAAGAGGAGTACAATGTGATTGGGTTGTTTAGGTCTACAGTGTGATCGTTTCATTGACAGTTTTTAGCGATCGCATTTTTGTGGTCATCCCTTGCTACTGAATGATGGTGCCGATGTATATATTTTCTACATTGGAAACACAAAGCTCTCTTAAGTCAATGAAAGTTTTTATGGGCAGTGGTAAGGCTAGACTGAGATAAGGTAGTATCTATCTTAGGCGTGTGATGGTTTCACCAATGGAGACTTTAGTGAGAAGGGAATTCAAATCAAATCTAATGATGATGTGTGGTCCTTATGGCCATCTTCCCAAGACTGTGATGTTTTCATTAAATGAATTAAGTAATACTCACCCCGCCATCAAATTCAAGATTGAATGGGAAAAAGAAGGCAAAGTGCCGTTTCTTGATGTGTTGATAACTAGGGAATCTGATCATTTGTCCTTCAAGATCTACAGGAAGCCTACCAACTCTGAGAGTTATATTCATTATTCTTTAATTCATGATTCTTCTGTGAAAATGTCTGTTGTTATGTCTGTTTTTAAGAGCATTAATGATATGTGATCCCATAAGTCTAGCTAACGAATGTGTTCATATAAGATCTATCTTTAGGTAATTATGTTATCCTATGTAGTCTGTGAATAGGGCGTACTGTAAAGCTAAGGAGACATCCAGTAACAAATATGTGGAAAATGATGATAGGTGTAAATGTTTAGTGTTGCTATTCACCTAACTTAGCTAATGTATGACAATGCTTTAAATGTTACCTTCTAGTGTTATTACACTACCAGTAAGACCTTAATCAAAAGTAACCCAAATTATCTAAAGATTCGGAGTGTTTACGCTGTAAAACGTAAGGCATGTAAAGATGTATAAACATTGGCCAGACCGGCAAAATAGTAACTAAGAGATGCACAGTCATTCAGAACACATGAATGACCACAAAAATGTGATCACCATACACTGTCATGAGACAGTCACCCTGTAGACCTTAACAACACGTCACATTATACCGCTTTTCTGGTAATGCTACGCCTAACGTCGTTTTCATTGCTGATACTAAGAACTTTGTTTTGTTCCCAGGTAACATTGAAACACTTCTCATTATCAATCAAATCATTATTAAAGAATTATCAGGAAACGATAACAAGAAAATAGTCGAACACACATTTTGTCATCCAGGCTTCACCCCCCCTCCCCAATACACACACATAACCCCCATTAACCACAAGGCGCCCATCACTTTCCCTTTAACGGTCAGCCCCGTGTGTAGTCGATAATGGCAGAGGAGACGCGGAAATATCAGTGTGGTATTGTGGTGTTGAGATTTGAAAAAAAAAAAGATTATGAATTATTTGCACCTGATGAGGCAGATTGTCTGCGTGAATATATATATATATATATATATATATATATATATATATATATATATATATATATATATATATATATATATATATATATATATATATATATTCTTTTTCATATATTTGGCTTTGTCGCTGTCTCCTGCGTTAGCGAGGTAGCGCAAGGAAACAGACGAAAGAATGGCCCAACCCACCCACATACACATGTATGTACATACACGTCCACACACGCAAATATACATACTTATACATCTCAACGTATATATATATATATATACATATATATATATATATATATATATATATATATATATATATATATATATATATATATATATATAGTTCATATATATATATACATATATATATATATATATATATATATATATATATATATATATATATATATATATATATATATATATATATATATATATATATATATATATATATATATATATATATAGAAGTGGTAGAGGATGTGTAGATCAGGTGTTTGCTTTGAAGAATGTATGTGAGAAATACTTAGAAAAGCAAATGGATTTGTATGTAGCATTTATGGATCTGGAGAAGGCATATGATAGAGTTGATAGAGATGCTCTGTGGAAGGTATTAAGAATATATGGTGTGGGAGGCAAGTTGTTAGAAGCAGTGAAAAGCTTTTATCGAGGATGTAAGGCATGTGTACGTGTAGGAAGAGAGGAAAGTGATTGGTTCTCAGTGAATGTAGGTTTGCGGCAGGGGTGTGTGATGTCTCCATGGTTGTTTAATTTGTTTATGGATGGGGTTGTTAGGGAGGTGAATGCAAGAGTTTTGGAAAGAGGGGCAAGTATGAAGTCTGTTGGGATGAGAGAGCTTGGGAAGTGAGTCAGTTGTTGTTCGCTGATGATACAGCGCTGGTGGCTGATTCATGTGAGAAACTGCAGAAGCTGGTGACTGAGTTTGGTAAAGTGTGTGAAAGAAGAAAGTTAAGAGTAAATGTGAATAAGAGCAAGGTTATTAGGTACAGTAGGGTTGAGGGTCAAGTCAACTGGGAGGTAAGTTTGAATGGAGAAAAACTGGAGGAAGTAAAGTGTTTTAGATATCTGGGAGTGGATCTGGCAGCGGATGGAACCATGGAAGCGGAAGTGAATCATAGGGTGGGGGAGGGGGCAAAAATCCTGGGAGCCTTGAAGAATGTGTGGAAGTCGAGAACATTATCTCGGAAAGCAAAAATGGGTATGTTTGAAGGAATAGTGGTTCCAACAATGTTGTATGGTTGCGAGGCGTGGGCTATGGATAGAGTTGTGCGCAGGAGGGTGGATGTGCTGGAAATGAGATGTTTGAGGACAATGTGTGGTGTGAGGTGGTTTGATCGAGTAAGTAATGTAAGGGTAAGAGAGATGTGTGGAAACAAAAAGAGCGTGGTTGAGAGAGCAGAAGAGGGTGTTTTGAAATGGTTTGGGCACATGGAGAAAATGAGTGAGGAAAGATTGACCAAGAGGATATATGTGTCGGAGGTGGAGGGAACGAGGAGAAGTGGGAGACCAAATTGGAGGTGGAAAGATGGAGTGAAAAAGATTTTGAGTGATCGGGGCCTGAACATGCAGGAGGGTGAAAGGCGGGCAAGGAATAGAGTGAATTGGATCGATGTGGTATACCGGGGTTGACGTGCTGTCAGTGGATTGAATCAGGGCACGTGAAGCGTCTGGGGTAAACCATGGAAAGTTGTGTGGTCCCTGGATGTGGAAAGGAAGCTGTGGTTTCGGGCATTATTTCATGACAGCTAGAGACTGAGTGTGAACGAATGGGCCTTTTTTTGTCTTTTCCTAGCGCTACGTTGCACACATGAGGGGGGAGGGGGATGGTATTCCATGTGTGGCGAGGTGGCGATGGGAACGAATAAAGGCAGACAGTGTGAATTGTGTGCATAGGTATATATGTATGTGTCTGTGTGTGTATATATATATGTGTACATTGAGATGTATAGGTATGTATATTTGCGTATGTGGACGTGTATGTATATACATGTGTATGGGGGTGGGTTGGGCTATTTCTTTCGTCTGTTTCCATGCGCTACCTCGCAAACGCGGGAGACAGCGACAAAGCAAAATAAAAAGAAATAATATATATATATATATATATATATATATATATATATATATATATATATATATATATATATATATATATATATATATATATATATATATATATATATATATATATATATAGTTCATACAATTTCATTTAACATGCAATTTTTCTATACATGTGGCATGACATGTTTCGTACTGTTAAATACTGGCACCTCATCAGGTGTCATTACTTAACAAAGTTATTTAAATCCCAACATCACACTTGATTCCCCGTCGTCCAACACCGATCAGCACAGACCAACCACTGTCCGCTTTGTCTGGCAGTTGCCGTTGTAAGACAGAGTGATTAAGGAGGGTGGGTCATGTGGCCGGGTTGACCCGAGTTGTTGGGTGTGGCATAGAAAGCAGAGGGGTATGAAATAATGAGGATTTTCAAGATCTCTGAGGTGATTATTTTCATGACAATGTTTTGCGACCGCGTTTTTGTGGGCATCCTTGCGTATTGCATGACGGTGCCAATAACACCGCTCCGTTACAGTTCTTCCGGTCTGGCCTAAATATATATGTTTACATGCCATGCATTTGACGGCGTAAATGCTCCCAATTGTTGCATGATTTGGCCTACTATTTATTAAGTAAGGTCTTACTGATGGTGTCATTGTACTGGAAAGTGACACTGGAAGCACCTTTTTTTCAGAACGTGTATTAGATTAGCTAAGTTGAGAGAACAGGGCAACACTAAACATTCAGACATTTGTCACATTTTTGTTACAAGAAGCATGTCTTCCTAGCTTTCCAGTAAGCTTTGTTTACAAACCAACTGTGATAATGTAACTGCCTAAAGACACGTTTTATATGAATACATTCGTCTACCAGGCCTATGGGATTACAAATCCGTAGCGCGCTTAAAAACATGGACATAACGACAAACACTTTTCGAGAAGAATTATGAACTGAGATATGATGAATATAACTCTCAGAATTGGTAAGTTTCCCGTAGATTTTTAAAGGACAAATGATCAGATTCTCTATTCTATCAAAACATTAAGAAAGAGCAGTTTGCCTTCTTTTTCCCATTCCATCTTGAATATGATAGTAGGGTGTATGTTATTTAATTCATTACAGAAAACATGACAATTTGGGAAGATGGCCATAAGGGCCACACATCATCAACGTATCAAAACCAGATTTTCGGATAATTATTGACTGAAGTTAGAATTTCAATCTCAAAATATTCCTTAGATAAGTTAAACAGAACTGGGCTAAGATGGTATCCCATGGCAAAACCAAATCTCTGACACTGAAAATTACTTTTATTTCATCATCTTGGACAACATTATTAGAAACAAAAATTTCATCTAAGTCAATGAAAGTCTGTATGGGTAGAGGCAAGTCAAGGTTGAGATCGGACAGTTTCTTCTTTAGATATGCGATGGTTTCATTAATGGGTACTTTGGCGAAAAGTGAATGCCCTTTTCACTAAAGTGCGCATTAATGAAACCATTACACATCTAAGGAGTGAATTGCCCGATCTCAGCCTTGACTTGACCCTGCCCATAAAGACTTTCATTCATTTGTTGAGCTTTATTCATAATGTTTTCCAAGATGATGAAGGTGATTTTCATGGACAGAAATTTTGTCTTACCATGTTACACCCTATTAGTATGATTCTGGGTAGCTTATTTAAGGAATATTTTGAGAGTTTAATTCTAACTCCAGTCAATACTCATCCGAAAGTCTGGTTTTGATACGTTGATGATGTGTGCTTCTCATGACCATTTTCCCAAGATTGTGATGTTTTCATTAAAGAATTGAATAACATCCACCCCACAATCCAATTCAAGATTGAATGGGAAAAAAGTCAAACTGCTCTTTCTTGATGTGTCGATGAATAGAGAATCTGATCATTTGTCCTTTAAAATCTACAGGAACCCTACCAGTTCTTAGAGTTACATTCATTATTTCTCAGTCCATAATTCTCCTAGAAAATGTCTGTCGTTATGTCCATGTTTTTGAGAGAGCTACTTATTTGTGATCCCATAGGCGTTGTAGACGAATGTAGTCATATAAGACGTACCTTTAGGATCTTT
This sequence comes from Panulirus ornatus, assembly GCF_036320965.1. Classification (NCBI taxonomy): domain Eukaryota; kingdom Metazoa; phylum Arthropoda; class Malacostraca; order Decapoda; family Palinuridae; genus Panulirus; species Panulirus ornatus. Next base: position 39,784,474 of record NC_092237.1, read on the forward strand.
AGGCATTTATATTGTCCCAGTTGGTTTGTGAATAAGCTTACTGGAAAGCTAAGAAGACATTTTATGCTTCATGTATCACAAATATGGCAAATAAGGATAAGTCTAATGTTTGGTGTTGCCTTATTCTCCTAACTTTGCTGTCTACGACATTTTTTTTTTTTTTTTTTTTTTGGTTTGTCGCTGTCTCCCGCGTTTGCGAGGTAGCGCAAGGAAACAGACGAAAGAAATGGCCCAACCCACCCCCATACACATGTATATACATACGTCCACACACGCAAATATACATATCTACACAGCTTTCCATGGTTTACCCCAGACGCTTCACATGCCCCGATTCAATCCACTGACAGCACGTCAACCCCGGTATACCACATCGCTCCAATTCACTCTATTCCTTGCCCTCCTTTCACCCTCCTGCATGTTCAGGCCCCGATCACACAAAATCTTTTTCACTCCATCTTTCCACCTCCAATTTGGTCTCCCTCTTCTCCTCGTTCCCTCCACCTCCGACACATATATCCTCTTGGTCAATCTTTCCTCACTCATTCTCTCCATGTGCCCAAACCATTTCAAAGCACCCTCGTCTGCTCTCTCAACCACGCTATTTTTATTTCCACACATCTCTCTTACCCTTACGTTACTTACTCGATCAAACCACCTCACACCACACACTGTCCTCAAACATCTCATTTCCAGCACATCCATCCTCCTGCGCACAACTCTATCCATAGCCCACGCCTCGCAACCATACAACATTGTTGGAACCACTATTCCTTCAAACATACCCATTTTTGCTTTCCGAGATAATGTTCTCGACTTCCACACATTCTTCAAGGCTCCCAGAATTTTCGCCCCCTCCCCCACCCTATGATCCACTTCCGCTTCCATGGTTCCATCCGCTGCCAGATCCACTCCCAGATATCTAAAACACTTCACTTCCTCCAGTTTTTCTCCATTCAAACTCACCTCCCAATTGACTTGACTCTCAACCCTACTGTACCTAATAACCTTGCTCTTATTCACATTTACTCTTAACTTTCTTCTTTCACACACTTTACCAAACTCAGTCACCAGCTTCTGCAGTTTCTCACATGAATCAGCCACCAGCGCTGTATCATCAGCGAACAACAACTGACTCACTTCCCAAGCTCTCTCATCCCCAACAGACTTCATACTTGCCCCTCTTTCCAGAACTCTTGCATTCACCTCCCTAACAACCCCATCCATAAACAAATTAAACAACCATGGAGACATCACACACCCCTGCCGCAAACCTACATTCACTGAGAACCAATCACTTTCCTCTCTTCCTACACGTACACATGCCTTACATCCTCGATAAAAACTTTTCACTGCTTCTAACAACTTGCCTCCCACACCATATATTCTTAATACCTTCCACAGAGCATCTCTATCAACTCTATCATATGCCTTCTCCAGATCCATAAATGCTACATACAAATCCATTTGCTTTTCTAAGTATTTCTCACATGCATTCTTCAAAGCAAACACCTGATCCACACATCCTCTACCACTTCTGAAACCACACTGCTCTTCCCCAATCTGATGCTCTGTACATGCCTTCACCCTCTCAATCAATACCCTCCCATATAATTTACCAGGAATACTCAACAAACTTATACCTCTGTAATTTGAGCACTCACTCTTATCCCCTTTGCCTTTGTACAATGGCACTATGCACGCATTCCGCCAATCCTCAGGCACCTCTCCATGAGTCATACATACATTAAATAACCTTACCAACCAGTCAACAATACAGTCACCCCCTTTTTTAATAAATTCCACTGCAATACCATCCAAACCTGCTGCCTTGCCGGCTTTCATCTTCCGCAAAGCTTTTACTACCTCTTCTCTGTTTACCAAATCATTTTCCCTAACCCTCTCACTTTGCACACCACCTCGACCAAAACACCCTATATCTGCCACTCTATCATCAAACACATTCAACAAACCTTCAAAATACTCACTCCATCTCCTTCTCACATCACCACTACTTGTTATCACCTCCCCATTTGCCCCCTTCACTGAAGTTCCCATTTGCTCCCTTGTCTTACGCAACGTCTACGACATGTTCTAAAGAAATGTTTGTAATGTTGCTTTCCAGTATAATAGCACCATCAATAATTCCTTAGTAAATAGAAGGCCAAATCATGCAGCAATTGGGAGTGCTTACGCCGACAAATGTAAGGCATGTAAAGATATATATTTAGGCCAGCTCTAAAAACCTGCAACCGTCATGCAGTACGCAAGCATGACCAAAAATGCGATCGCTAAACAGTGTCATAAAATGATTACGCCATATATCTTGAGAATTCCGTTATCTTATACCCCTCTGCTGATTGTGTCACACAGTGTTATTGAATCTGTCTTATTTCCCAACACTAAAAAACTTTAATTTGTCCTCAGACAATTCTAAAGCCCATCCTAGCATCAATCATATCATTATGAGAGAATTGACAAAACACGAAAAAGTAAAGAAAAAGTTGTTCAAGACACCCAGATACCTAGGTCAACCCCCGCCATATGACCCAACCCCAAACCAACCCCCACCCCCCTCAGTCACTCTCCCTTACAACGGTTACTGCCAGACAAAGCGGATATGTACTGATTGGTGTTCGACGGCGGAACTCAAATGTGATGTTGCAATTTAAATAACTTTTTTAAGTATTGGCCCCTGATGAGGTGGATTGTCTTCACAAAACACGTCGCGCCACATGTATAGAAAAATTACGTTCAATTAAATTGTATGAACTACCGAAGTGCAATTTAACCTTCCTACTATCATCACGGACAAGTTTGATCATCATATCTACGTATATATATATATATATATATATATATATATATATATATATATATATATATATATATATATATATATATATATATTTCTTTTTACTTTGTCACTCTCTCCCGCGTTTGCGAGGTAGCGCAAGGAAACAGACGAAAGAAATGGCCCAACCCACCCCCATACACATGTATATACATACGTCGACACACGCAAATATACATACCTACACAGCTTTCCATGGTTTACTCCAGACGCTTCACATGCCCTGATTCAATCCACTGACAGCACGTCAACCCCGGTATACCACATCGATCCAATTCACTCTATTCCTTGCACTCCTTTCACCCTCCTGCATGTTCAGGCCCCGATCACACAAAATCTTTTTCACTCCATCTTTCCACCTCCAATTTGGTCTCCCACTTCTCTTCGTTACCTCCACCTCCGACACATATATCCTCTTGGTCAATCTTTCCTCACCCATACTCTCCATGTGCTAAAACCATTTCAAAACACCCTCTTCTGCTCTCTCACCCAAGCTCTTTTTATTTCCACACATCTCTCTTACCCTTACGTTACTTACTCGATCAAACCACCTCACACCACATATTGTCCTCAAACATCTCATTTCCAGCATATCCATCCTCCTGAGCACAATTCTATCCATAGCCCACGCCTCGCAACCATACAACATTGTTGGAACCACTATTCCTTCAAACATACCCATTTTTGCTTTCCGAGATAATGTTCTCGACTTCCACACATTCTTCAAGGCTCCCAGGATTTTCTCCCCCTCCCCCACCCTATGATCCACTTCCGCTTCCATGGTTCCATCCGCTGCCAGATCCACTCCCAGATATCTAAAACACTTTACTTCCTCCAGTTTTTCTCCATTCAAACTTACCTCCCAATTGACTTGACCCTCAACCCTACTGTACCTAATTACCTTGCTCTTATTCACATTTACTCTTAAGTTTCTTCTTCCACACACTTTACCAAACTCAGTCACCAGCTTCTGCAGTTTCTCACATGAATCAGCCACCAGCGCTGTATCATCAGCGAACAACAACTGACTCACTTCCCGAGCTCTCTCATCCCCAACAGAATTCATACTTGCCCCTCTTTCCAAAACTCTTGCATTCACCTCCCTAACAACCCCATCCAAAAACAATATATATATATATATATATATATATATATATATATATATATATATATATATATATATATATATATATATATATATATATATATATATATATATATATATATATATATATATATATATATATATACATATATATACATACATTTATATATATATATATATATATATATATATATATATATATATATATATATATATATATATATATATATATATATATATATATATATATATATATATATATATATATATATATATATCTAAACTTTCTAGAATGGGAAACGGAAGGAGTCACGCGGGGAGTGCTCATCCTCCTCGAAGGCTCAGACTGGGGTGTCTAAATGTGTATGGATGTAACCAATATATGAAAAAAGGAGAGATAGGTAGTACGTTTTAGGAAAGGGACCTGGATGTTTTGGCTCTGAGTGAAACGAAGCTCAAGGGTAAAGGGGAAGAGTGGTTTGGGAATGTCTTGGGAGTAAAGTCAGGGGTTAGTGAGAGGACAAGAACAATTGAAGGAGTAGCAGTACTCCTGAAACAGGAGTTGTGGGAGTATGTGATAGAATGTGAGAAAGTAAATTCTCGATTAATATGGGTAAAACTGAAAGTTGATGGAGAGAGATGGGTGATTATTGGTGCATATGCACCTGGGCATGAGAAGAAAGGTTATGAGTGGCAAGTGTTTTGGGAGCAGCTGAATGAGTGTGTTAGTGGTTTTGATTCACGAGACCGGGTTATAGTGATGGGTGATTTGAATGCAAAGGTGTTATGTGGTAGTTGAGGGAATAATTGGTATACATGGGGTGTTCAGTGTCGTAAATGGAAATGGTGAAGAGCTTGTAGATTTATGTGCTGAAAAAGGACTGATGATTGGGAATACCTGCTTTAAAAAGCGAGATATACATAAGTATACTTATGTAAGTAGGAGAGATGGCCAGAGAGCGTTATTGGATTACGTGTTAATCGACAGGCGCGCGAAAGAGAGACTTTTGGATGTTAATATGCTGAGAGGTGCAACTGGAGGGATGTCTGATCATCATCTTGTAGAGGCTAAGGTGAAGATTTGTATAGGTTTTCAGAAAAGAAGAGTGAATGTTGGGGTGAAGAGGGTGGTGAGAGTAAGTGAGCTTGGGAAGGAGACTTGTGTGAGGAAGTACCAGGAGAGACTGAGTACAGAATGGTAAAAGGTAAGAACAATGGAAGTAAGGGGAGTGGGGGAGGAATGGGATGTATTTATGGAATCAGTGATGCATTGCGCAAAAGATGCTTGTGGCATGAGAAGATTGGGAGGTAGGTTGATTAAAAAGGGTAGTGAGTGATGGGATGAAGAAGTAAGATTATTAGTGAAAGAGAAGAGAGAGGCATTTGGACGATTTTTGCAAGGAAAAAATGCAATTGAGTGGGAGATGTATAAAAGAAAGAGACAGGAGGTCAAGAGAAAGGTGCAAGAGGTGAAAAAGAGGGCAAATGAGAGTTGAGGTGAGAGAATATCATTAAATTTTAGGGAGAATAAAAAGATGTTCTGAAAGGATGTAAATAAAGTGCGTAAGACAAGGGAGCAAATGGGAACTTCAGTGAAGGGCGCAAATGGGGAGGTGATAACAGGTAGTGGTGATGTGAGATGGAGATGGAGTGAGTATTTTGAAGGTTTGTTGAATGTGTTTGATGATATAGTTGCAGATATAGGGTGTTTTGGTCGAGGTGGTGTGCAAAGTGAGAGGGTTAGGGAAAATGATTTGGTAAGCAGAGAAGAAGTAGTAAAAGCTTTGCGGAAGATGAAAGCCGGCAAGGCAGCAGGTTTGGATGGTATTACAGTGGAATTTATTAAAAAATGGGGTGACTGTATTATTGACTGGTTGGTAAGGTTATTTAATGTATGTATGACTCATGGTGAGGTGCCTGAGGATTGGCGGAATGCGTGCATAGTGCTATTGTACAAAGGCAAAGGGGATAAGAGTGAGTGCTCAAATTACAGAGGTATAAGTTTGTTGAGTATTTCTGGTAAATTATATGGGAGGGTATTGATCGAGAGGGTGAAGGCATGTACAGAGCATCAGATTGGGGAAGAGCAGTGTGGTTTCAGAAGTGGTAGAGGATGTGTGGATCAGGTGTTTGCTTTGAAGAATGTATGTGAGAAATACTTAGAAAAACAAATGGATTTGTATGTATCATTTATGGATCTGGAGAAGGCATATGATAGAGTTGATAGAGATGCTCTGTGGAAGGTATTAAGAATATATGGTGTGGGAGGCAAGTTGTTAGAAGCAGTGAAAATTTTATATCGAGGATGTAAGGCATGTGTACATGTAGGAAGAGAGGAAAGTGATTGGTTCTCAGTGAATGTAGGTTTGCGGCAGGGGTGTGTGATGTCTCCATGGTTGTTTAATTTGTTTATGGATTGGGTTGTTAGGGAGATGAATGCAAGAGTTTTGGAAAGAGGGGCAAGTATGAAGTCTGTTGTGGATGAGAGAGCTTGGGAAGTGAGTCAGTTGTTGTTCGCTGATGATACAGCGCTGGTGGCTGATTCATGTGAGAAACTGCAGAAGCTGGTGACTGAGTTTGGTAAAGTGTGTGAAAGAAGAAAGTTAAGGGTAAATGTGAATAAGATCAAGGTAATTAGGTACAGTAGGGATGAGGGTCAAGTCAATTGGGAGGTAAGTTTGAATGGAGAAAAACTGGAGGAAGTAAAGTGTTTTAGATATCTGGGAGTGGATCTGGCAGCGGATGGAACCATGGAAGCGGAAGTGGATCATAGGGTGGGGGAGGGGGAGAAAATCCTGGGAGCCTTGAAGAATGTGTGGAAGTCGAGAACATTATCTCGGAAAGCAAAAATGGGTATGTTTGAAGGAATAGTGGTTCCAACAATGTTGTATGGTTGCGAGGCGTGGGCTATGGATAGAATTGTGCTCAGGAGGATGGATGTGCTGGAAATGAGATGTTTGAGGACAATGTGTGGTGTGAGGTGGTTTGATCGAGTAAGTAACGTAAGGGTAAGAGATATGTGTGGAAATAAAAAGAGCTTGGTTGACAGAGTAGAAGAGGGTGTTCTGAAATGGTTTGGGCACATGGAGAGAATGAGTGAGGAAAGATTGACCAAGAGGATATATGTGTCGGAGGTGGAGGGAACGAGGAGAAGTGGGAGACCAAATTGGAGGTGGAAAAATGGAATGAAAAAGATTTTGTGTGATCGGGGCCTGAACATGCAGGAGGGTGAAAGGAGGACAAGGAATAGAGTGAATTGGATCGATGTTGTATACCGGGGTTGACGTGCTGTCAGTGGATTGAATCAGGGCATGTGAAGCGTTTGGGGTAAATCATGGAAAGCTGTGTAGGTATGTATATTTGCGTGTGTGGGCGTGTATGTATATACATGTGTATGGGGGTGTGTTGGGCCATTTCTTTCGTCTGTTTCCTTGCGCTACCTCGCAAACGCGGGAGACAGCGACAAAGCAAAAAAAAAAAAGAAAAAAAAAAAGAATGCATATGAGAAATACTTAGAAAAGCAAATGGATTTGTATGTAGCATTTATGGATTTGGAGAAGGCATATGATAGAGTTGATAGAGATGCTCTGTGGAAGGTATTAAGAATATATGGTGTGGGAGGCAAGTTGTTAGAAGCAGTGAAAAGTTTTTATCGAGGATGTAAGGCATGTGTACGTGTAGGAAGAGAGGAAAGTGATTGGTTCTCAGTGAATGTAGGTTTGCGGCAGGGGTGTGTGATGTCTCCATGGTTGTTTAATTTGTTTATGGATGGGGTTGTTAGGGAGGTGAATGCAAGAGTTTTGGAAAGAGGGGCAAGTATGAAGTCTGTTGGGGATGAGAGAGCTTGGGAAGTGAGTCAGTTGTTGTTCGCTGATGATACAGCGCTGGTGGCTGATTCATGTGAGAAACTGCAGAAGCTGGTGACTGAGTTTGGTAAAGTGTGTGAAAGAAGAAAGTTAAGAGTAAATGTGAACAAGAGCAAGGTTATTCGGTACAGTAGGGTTGAGGGTCAAGTCAATTGGGAGGTGAGTTTGAAAGGAGAAAAACTGGAGGAAGTGAAGTGTTTTAGATATCTGGGAGTGGATCTGGCAGCGGATGGAACCATGGAAGCGGAAGTGGATCATAGGGTGGGGGAGGGGGCGAAAATTCTGTGAGCCTTGAAGAATGTGTGGAAGTCGAGAACATTATCTCGGAAAGCAAAAATGGTTATGTTTGAAGGAATAGTGGTTCCAACAATGTTGTATGGTTGCGAGGCGTGGCCTATGGATAGAGTTGTGCGCAGGAGGATGGATGTGCTGGAAATGAGATGTTTGAGGACAATGTGTCGTGTGAGGTGGTTTGATCGAGTAAGTAACGTAAGGGTAAGAGAGATGTGTGGAAATAAAAAGAGCGTGGTTGAGAGAGCAGAAGAGGGTGTTTTGAAATGGTTTGGGCACATGGAGAGAATGAGTGAGGAAAGATTGACCAAGAGGATATATGTGTCGGAGGTGGAGGGAACGAGGAGAAGAGGGAGACCAAATTGGAGGTGGAAAGATGGAGTGAAAAAGATTTTGTGTGATCGGGGCCTGAACATGCAGGAGGGTGAAAGGTGGGCAAGGAATAGAGTGAATTGGAGCGATGTGGTATACCGGGGTTGACATGCTGTCAGTGGATTGAATCGGGGCATGTGAAGCGTCTGGGGTAAACCATGGAAAGCTGTGTAGGTATGTATATTTGCGTGTGTGGACGTATGTATATACATATGTATGGGGGTGGGTTGGGCCATTTCTTTCGTCTGTTTCCTTGCGCTACCTCGCAAACGCGGGAGACAGCGACAAAGCAAAAAAAAAAAAAAAGAAAAAAAAAAAAAAGAAAATATATATATATATATATATATATATATATATATATATATATATATATATATATATATATATATATATATATATATATATATATATATATATATATATATATATGTATATATATATATATATATATATATATATATATATATATATATATATATATATATATATATATATATATATGTATATTTTACATATATCTATATATATATATATATATATATACATATATATATATATATATATATATATATATATATATATATATATATATATATATATATATATATATATATATATATATATATATATATATATATATATATATATATATATATATATATACATATATGTATATATATATATATATATATATATATATATATATATATATATATATATATATATATATATATATATACACACATATATATATATATATATATATATATATATATATATATATATATATATATATATATATATATATATATATATATATATATATATATATATATATATATATATATATATATATATATATATATATATATATGTTTTTTCATATTATACTAAGTCACTGTCTCCCTCGTTAGCGAGGTAGCGCAACGAAACAGACGGAAGAATGGCACAACGCAACCACACACACATGAATATACATAAACGCCCACACACGCACATATATATACCTATATATTTCAAAGTATACATACATATGGATACACAGACATATACATATTCATACGTGTAATATTCGAGCTTCCTACCTTCGTCCATTCCCGTCGCCATCCCGCCACACATGAAAAGTGACCCCCCCCCCCCCCCCCCGCGCAAGGTAGCGCTAGGAAAAAAAAACAAAGGCCACACTCGTTTACACTCAGTCTCTAGCTGTCATATTTAATGCACCGAGACCACAGCTCCCTTTCCACATCCAGGCCCCACAAAACTTTCCATGGTTTACCCAAGACGCTTCACATGCCCTGGTTCAATCCATTGACAGCACGTCGACCCCGGTATACCACATCGTTCCAGTTCACTCTATTCCTAGCATGCCCTTCGCCCTCTTGTATGTTCAAGCCCCGATCGCTCAAAATCTTTTTCACTCCATCTTTTCACCTCCAGTTTGGTCTCCCACTTCTCGTTCCCTCCACCTCTGACGCATATATCCTCTTTGTGAATCTTTCCTCGCTCATTCTCTCCATGTGACCAAACAATTTCAATACACCCTCTTCTGCTCTCTCAACCATTCTCTTTTTATTACCATACATCTCTCTTACCCCTTCATTACTTACTCGATCAAACCACCTCACACCACATATTGTCCTCAAATATTTCGTTTCCAACACATCCACCCTCTTCTGTACAACCCTATCTATAGCCAATGCCTCACAACCATATAACATTGTCGGAACCAATGTTTCTTCAAACATACCCAATTTTGCTCTCCGAGATAACGTTCTCGCCTTCCACACATTCTTCAACGCTCCCAGAACCTTCTCCCCTCCACCACCCTGTGACTCACTTCCATTTCCATGGTACCATCCACTGCTAAAGCCACTCCTAGATATCTAAAACACTTAACTTCCTCCAGTTTTTCTCCATTCAAACGTACCTCCTAATTAACTTGTCCCTCAACCCTACTGAACCTAATAACCATGCTCTTATTCACATTTACTCTCAACATTCTTATTTCACACACTTTACCAAAGTCAGTCACCAACTTCTGCAGTTTCTCACCTGAATCAACCACCAGTGCTGTACCATCAGCGAACAACACCTTAATCACTTCCTAAGCCCTCACATCCATAGCAGACTTCATACTTGCCCTTCTCTCCAAAACTCTTGCATTCACCTCCCTAACAACCCCATCCATAAACAAATCAAACAACCATGGAGACACCACTCACCCCTGCCGTAACCCGACATTCACTAGGAACCAATCACTTTCCTCTCTTCTTACTCGTACACATGCCTTACATCCTCTATAAAAACTTTTCACTGCTTCTAGCAACTTATCTCACACACCATATACTCTTAATACCTTCTACAGAGCATCTCTGTCAACCCTATCATATGACTTCTCCAGATACATAAATGCTGCATACATGTCCATCTGTTTTTCTAAATATTTCTCATACACATTCTTCAGAGCAAACACCTGATCCACACATTCTCTACCATTTCTGAAACCACACTGCTCTTCTCCAATCTGAATCTCTGTACATGCCTTTACCTCTTAATCACTACTCTCCCATTTAATTTCCCAGAAATACTCAACAAACGTATACCTTTGTAGTTTGAACACTCACCTCTATCCTCTTTCCCTTTGTACAATGGCACTATGCATGCATTCCACCAATCCTCAGGCACTTCATGATATATACATACATTGAATATCCTTACCAACCAGTTAACAACACAGCTACCCCCTTTTTTAATAATTCCACTGCAATACTATCCAAACCCGTCGCCTTGCCGGCTTTCATCTTCCGCAAAGCATTCACTACCTTTTCTCTGTTTACCAAACCATTCTCCCTGACCCTGTCACTTCGCACATCTCGACCAAAACACCCTATATCTGCCACTCTATCGCCAAACACATTCGACAGACCTTCAAAATACTCACTCCATCTTCCTCTCACTTCACCACTACTTATTATTACCTCCCCATTAGCCCCCTTCACCGATGTTTCCATTTGTTCTCTTGTCTTACGCACTTGATTTAACTCCTTCGAAAACATATACTTTATACTATATACTGTATACCCTTTCTAATCCCACCTCTCTCATACCACAGGCATCTTTTGCGCAAGCCATCACTGCTTCCCTTAATACATCCCTCCCCCCTCACTCACACACACACACCACGACGACCACCACTCCACTTAAGTCATTTGCTCTCACCATTTTCCACTCTGCACCCAATCTCTCCTGTTACTTCCTCACACAAGTCTCCTTTCCAAGCTCACTTACTCTCACCACTCTCTTCACCCCAACATTCTCTCTTCGTTTTTGAAAACCTCTATAAATCCTTAACCTCTCTTCCGCAAGATAATGATCGGACATCCCTCCAGTTCCCCCTCTCAGCATATTGATATCCAAAAGCCTCTCTTTCCCGCGAGTATCAATTAACAAGTGATCCAGTAACGCCCTCTGGCCATCTCTCCTACTTACATACGTAAACTTATGTATATCTCTGCTTGTAAACCAGGTTTTGCCAATCACCAGACCTTTTTCAGCACACAAATCTACAATCTCTTTACCATTTCCATTTACAACACTGAACATCCCATGTACACCAATTATACTCTCAACTGCCACATTACTGACCTTTGCATTCAAATCACCCATCACTATAACCTGGTCTCGCGCATCAAAACTACTAACGCACTCACTTAGATGCCCCCCGAACACTTGCCGCTCATGATCTTTCTTCTCATGACCAAGTGCATAGGCACCAATCATCACCCATCTTTCTCCATCCACTTTCAATTTTACCCATATCAATCTATAGTTTACATTCTTACACTATCACATACTCCCACAACTCCTGCTTCAGGAGGACTGCTAGTCCTTCCTTTGTTCTTGCCCTCTCACCAACGACTGAATTTACTCCCAAGACATTCCCAAACCACTCTTCCCTTTCACCCTTGAGCATCGTTTCACTCAGAGCCAAAACATTCAGGTTCCTTTCCTCAAACATACTACCTATATCTCCTTTTTTCTCATCTTGGTTACACCCACACACAATTAGACACCCCAATTTGAGCCTTCGAAGAGGATGAGCACTCTCCGCATGACTTTTAGAAAGTTAAAATACAAGGAGTAGAGGACTTCTAGCCCCTCGAATCCGTTCCCTTTAGTCGCCTTGTACGACACGCGGGGAATGCGTGGGAAGTATTCTTTTTCCCCTGTCCCCAGGGATAATTTGTTTATGGATGGGGTTGTTAGAGAGGTGAATGCAAGAGTTTTGGAAAGAGGGGCAAATATGCAATCTGTTGTGGATGAGAGAGCTTGGGTGGTGAGTCAGTTGTTGTTCGCTGATGATACAGCGCTGGTGGCTGATTCATGTGAGAAACTGCAGAAGCTGGTGACTGAGTTTGGTAAAGTGTGTGAAAGAAGAAAGTTAAGAGTAAATGTGAATAAGAGAAAGGTTATTAGGTACAGTTGGGTTGACAGTCAAGTCAATTGGGAGGTAAGTTTGAAAGGAGAAAAACTGGAGGAAGTGAAGTGTTTTAGATATCTGGGAGTGGATTTGGCAGCAGATGGAACCATGGAAGCGGAAGTGAATCATAGGGTGGGGGATGGGGCGAAAATCCTGGGAGCCTTGAAGAATGTGTGGAAGTCAAGAACATTATCTCGGAAAGCAAACATGGGTATGTTTGAAGGAATAGTTGTTCCAACAATGTTGTGTGGTTGCGAGGTATGGGCTATGGATAGAATGGTGCGCAGGAGGGTGGATGTGCTGGAAATGAGATGTTTGAGGATAATATGTGGAGTGAGGTGGTTTGATCGAGTAAGTAATAATAGGGTAAGGGAGATGTGTGGTAATAAAACGAGTGTGGTTGAGAGCAGAAGAGTGTGTTTTGAAATGGTTTGGTCACATGGAGAGAATGAGTGAGGAAAGATTGACCAAGAGTATATATATGTGTCAGAGGTGGAGGGATTGAGGAGAAGTGGGAGGCCAAATTGGAGGTGGAAAGATGGAGTGAAAAAGATTTTGAGAGATCGGGGCCTGAACATGCAGGAGGGTGAAAGGCGTGCAAGGAATAGAGTGAATTGGAACGATCTGGTATACCGGGGTCGACGTTCTGTCAATGCATTCAACCAGGGCATGTGAAGCGTCTGGAGTAAACTACGGAAAGTTCTGTGGGGCCTGAATGTGGAAAGGGAGCTGTGGTTTCGGTGAATTATTATATGACAGCTAGAGACTGAGTGTGAACGAGTGTGGCCTTTGTTGTCTTTTCCTGGCGCTACCTCGCACACATGAGGGGGGAGGGGGTTGTTATTCAATGTGTGGCGAGGTGGCGATGGGAATGAATAAAGGGAGACAGTATGAATTATGTACATGTGTATATATGTATATGTCTGTGTGTGTATATATATGTATAAATTGAGATGTATAGTTATGTATATTTGCGTGTGTGGACGTGAATATATATAGATATGTATGTGGGTGGGTTGGGCCATTCTTTCGTCTGTTTCCTTGCGCTACCTCGCTAACGCGGGAGACAGCGACAAAGCAAAATAGATAAATGAATAGATAAATATATATATATATATATATATATATATATATATATATATATATATATATATATATATATATATATATATATATATACGAACAAAGTGCATATGAACTCGCAGCTTCATAGAACATACGGACCTCCAACAGCCAGGATCGAACCCGATACCCCTGTGCAAAGGCGGGAGCGCTACCTCTAGGCTATCATCGCCCCTAATAGGGAAATGAGTATTCGAATACTCGAAGACCCTTCGTCCTACGTTGGTGAGCAACGGGGTCTACACCGGTCATTTCCCATCAGGCTCACACAGCCAGTAGATAGCATTTTTCCGAGCCTAACTTTACAACGCAGAGGTATATGTATACGAACAAAATGCATATGAATGGCACCTTCATAGAACATATAAAGCCCGTTGCTCACCAACGTGAGACGAAGGGTATTCGAGTTCATAACACTGGAATAGTCATTTCCCTATCAGGGGTGATCATATTCCAGCGGTAGCACTCCCGCCAGTTGCACAGGGGTCCCGGGTTTGATCCTGGCTGTTGGAGGTTCGTACGTTCTATGAAAATGCACATTCAAATGCATTTTGTTCGTATTCATATACCTCCGCGTTGTACAGTTAGATTCGATAAAATGCTATCTGCTGCCTTTGAGAGCCTGATGGGAAATGACTGGTGTAGACCCCGTTGCTCACCAACGTATGAAGAAGGGTATTCGAGTACATTGTATTCGAATAGTCATTTCCCTATCAGGGGTGATCATACCCTAGCGGTAGCGCTCCCGCCTGTTGCACAGGGGTCCCGGGTTCGATCGTGGCTGTTGGAGGTTTGTATGATGTATATACATATATATGCTCAGTGTTGTAAATCGAAATGGTGAAGAGCTTGTAGATTTGTGTGCTGAAAAAGTACTGTTCATTAGGAATACCTGGTTTAAAAAAAGAGATATACATAAACATACGTATGTAAGTAGGAGAGATGGCCAGAGAGCGTTATTGGATTACATGTTAATTGACAGGCGCGTGAAAGAGAGACTTTTGGATCTTAATGTGCTGAGAGGGGTAAGTGGAGGAATGTCTGATCATTATCTTGTGGGGCGAAGGTGAAGATCTCTAGAGGTTTTCAGAAAAGGAGAGAGAATCTTTGTGGTGAAGAGAGTGGTGGGAATAAGTGAGCTTGGAAAGGAGACTTGTGTGAGGAAGTACCAGGAGAGGTTGAGGGCAGAAATGGAAGAAAGTGAGAGCAACTGACGTAAGGGGAATTGAGGAGGAATGGATGTATTTAGGGAAGCAATAATGGCTTGCGCAAAAGATGCCTATGTCTTGAGAAAGGTGAAAGGTGGGCACATTAGAAAGGGTAGTGAGTGGTGGGATGAAGAAGTAAAATTCTTAGTGAAAGAGAAGAGAAAGGCATTTGGATGATTTTTGCAGAGAAAGAGTGCAGATGACTGGTAGATGTATAAAAGAAAGAGGCAGGAGGTCAAGAGAAAGGTGCAAGAGGAGAAAAAGAGGGCAAATGAGAGTTGGGGTGAGAGAGTATCATCAAATTTTAGAGAGAATAAAAAGATGTTTTGAAAGGAGGTAAATAAAGTGCGTAAAACAAGAGAACAAATGGGAACATCGGTGAGAGGGGCAAATGGGGTGGTAATAACTAGTGGTGAAGTAAGAGGGAGATGGAATGAGTATTTTGAAGGTTTGTTAAATGTGTTTGATGATAGGGAGGGAGATATAGGGGGTTTTGGTCGAGGTGGTGTGCGAAGTGAGAGGGTTAGGGAGAATAATTTGGTAAACAGAGAAGAGGTAGTAAAAGCTTTGCGCAAGATGCAAGCCGGCAAGGCGGCGGATTTGGATGGTATTGCAGTGGAATTTATTAAAAAAGGGGTAACCGTGTTGTTGACTGGTTGGTGAGGATATTCATTACATGTATGGTTCATGGTGAAATGCCTGAGGATTGGCGGAATACATGTATAATGCCATTGTACAAAGGCAAAGCGGATAAATGTGAGTGTTTAGATTACAGAGGTATAAGTTTATTGACTATTCCTGGGAAATCATATAAGAGGGTATTGATTGAGACGGTGAAGGCATGTACAGAGCATCAGATTGGGGAGGAGCAGTGTGGTTTCAGAAGTGGTAGAGGATGTGTGGATCAGGTGTTTGCTTTGAAGAATGTATGTGACAACTACTAAGAAAAGCAGATGGATTTGCATGTAGCATTTATGGATGTGGAGAACGCATATGACAGAGTTGATAGAGATGCTCTGTAGAAGGTATTAAGAGTATAAGGTGTGGGAGGTAAGTTGCTAGAAGCAGTGAAAATCTTTTATCGAGGATGTAAGGCATGTGTACAAGTAAGAATAGAGGAAAGTGATTGGTTCCCAGTGAATGTCGGTTTGCAGCAGGGGTACGTGATGTCTCCATGGTTGCTTAATTTGTTTATGGATGGGGTTGTTAGGGAGGCGAATGCAAGAGTTTTGGAGAGAAATGCAAGAATGCAGTCTGTTGTTGATGAGAGAGCTTGGGAAATAAGTCACTTGTTGCTCGCTGATGATACAGCGCTGGCGGCTGATTCGGGTGGAAACTGCAGAAGTTGGTAAATGAGTTTGGTAAAGTATGTGAAAGAAGAAACCTAAGAGTAAATGTGAATATGAGCAAGGTTATTAGGTTCAGTAGGTTTGAGGGACAAGTAAATTGAGAGGTAAGTTTTAATGGAGAAAAGCTGGAGGCATTGAAGTGTTTTAGATATCTGGGAGTGAATTTGGCAATGGATGGAACTATAGAAGCGGAAGTGACACACTGGGTGGGGGAGGGAGCGAAGGTTCTGGGAGCGTTGAAGAATGTGTGGAAGACGAGAACGTTAACTCGGAAAGCAAAAGGGGTATGTTTGAAGGAATAGTGGTTCCAACAATGTTATATGGTTGTGAGGCATGGGTGATAGATAGGGTTGTGCGGAGGAGGGTGGATGTGTTGGAAATGAGATGTTTGAGGACAATATGTGCAGTGAGGTGGTTTGATCGAGTAAGTTATGAAAGGGTAAGAGAGATGTGTGGTGATAAAAAGAGTGTGGTTGAGAGAGCAGAAGAGGGTGTTTTGAAATGATTTGGTCTCATGGAGAGAATGAGTGAGGAAAGATTGACCAAGAGGATATATGTGTCGGAGGTGGAGGGAACGAGAAGTGGGAGACCAAATTGGAGGTGGAAAGATGGAGTGACAAAGATTTTGAGTGATCGGGGCCTTGACATGCAGGAGGGTGAAATTCATGCAAGGAATAGAGTGAATTGGAACGATGTGGTATATCTGAGTCGACGTGCTGTCAGTGGATTGAACCAGGGCATGTGAAGCGTCTGGGGTAAACCATGGAAAGTTCTGTGGGGCCTGGATGTGGAAAGGGAGTTGTGGTTTCAGTGCATTATTACATGACAGCTAGAGACTGAGTGTGAACGAATGTGGCCTTTGTTGCCTTTTCCTAGCGCTATCTCGCACACATGAGGGGGAGGGTTTTTTTATTTCATGTGTGGCAGGGTGGCGATGGAAATGAATAAGGCAGACAGTATGAATTATGTACATGTGTATATGTCTGTGTGTGTGTATATATATGTATATATTGAGATGTATAGTTATGTATATTTGCGTGTGTGGATGTGTATGTATATACATGTGTACGTGGGTGGGTTTGGCCATTGTTTCGTCTGTTTCCTTGCCCTACCTCGCTAACGCGAGTGTCAGCGATAAAGCAATATATATATATATATATATATATATATATATATATATATATATATATATATATATATATATATATATATATATATATATATATATATATATATATATATATATATATATATATATATATATATATATATATATATATATATATATATATATATATATATATATATACATATATACATATATATATATATATATATATATATATATATATATATATATATATATATATATATATATATATTTCTCGGAAAGCAAAAATGGGTATGTTTGAAGGAATAGTGGTTCCAACAATGTTGTATGGTTGCGAGGCGTGGGCTATGGATAGAGTTGTGCGCAGGAGGATGGATGTGCTGGAAATGAGATGTTTGAGGACAATGTGTGGTGTGAGGTGGTTTGATCGAGTAAGTAACGTAAGGGTAAGAGAGATGTGTGGAAATAAAAAGAGCGTGGTTGAGAGAGCAGAAGAGGGTGTTTTGAAATGGTTTGGGCACATGGAGAGAATGAGTGAGGAAAGATTGACCAAGAGGATATATGTGTCGGAGGTGGAGGGAACGAGGAGAAGAGGGAGACCAAATTGGAGGTGGAAAGATGGAGTGAAAAAGATTTTGTGTGATCGGGGCCTGAACATGCAGGAGGGTGAAAGGAGGGCAAGGAATAGAGTGAATTGGAGTGATGTGGTATACAGGGGTTGACGTGCTGTCAGTGGAGTGAATCAAGGCATGTCAAGCGTCTGGGGTAAACCATGGAAAGCTGGGTAGGTATGTATATTTGCGTGTGTGGACGTGTGTATGTCCATGTGTATGGGGGGGGGGGCCATTTCTTTCGTCTGTTTCCTTGCGCTACCTCGCAAACGCGGGAGACAGCGACAAAGTATAAAAAAAAAAAAAAAAAAAAAAATATATATATATATATATATATATATATATATATATATATATATATATATATATATATATATATATATATATATATATATATATATACATATATATATATGTATGTATAGTGACTCCATCATCTATTTCAGGCCGTGATTGAGGACGACGATCATGCCTCACAGTCCGACCAGATTAATGGAAGAGTCAGGATTCACCAAGAGAATTCCCTATGTTCAGATCCAGTGACTCTCACTACATGTAAAATAGGAAGGCGTTATGAAAGTACTCTAATGTCACATTCATAATGATCTGTTAGAAATATATCTGTAAACATATAGTGTATGACAGGAGTGGAGAAGTATGCTTTTCCTGATTACTGGCATCTTACGTATTCTAAGCAATGTGATCATAGGACTTTAGAATTCTTACCATCTTATCTCAGTTTGATGTCAGACGGAGGGATTAGTGGGTTTCAGTTGTTGTACTTTGATAAGAGACTATTGTAACGAAAAGTTCTTCAGATGAGTTTGTTGCTATACACTAGTTACACACAAAACCTGTGCATCAAAAATGTTTTTGCTCCGTCCCGCCACTAGTTGGCAGGAGCGTATGATAAGGTACTCCAGATATCTGAAGTCAGGTTGCCCTTGTTCAACTGTCCACTTACATCTAGAAAAAAAAAATCCATTGCTAGTGATAGCTGGAAACAAACGCCCTTATACCAACTGATTATATCTGTTACTTCTTAAATATAAACACGATCCTCATCCAGTTCTTTGTTCACTTACCTCCATCTGCGCTGATCTTGGATGTTTCACTATCTACTGTAAGATACTTGTGATGCAGTCTACTGGGAAGCTTGCTAATTCATTGGGGTTTTAGCTTTGTATGATTTTCAGGTCAGTGGTCCGACAGAGATGCTGAAATTACTGGAGGAACATCCAATCAGATTCCAATACAAATGAAAATTTCAGGAACATTTGAAGCGTTTTTATCGTCGGCAATAGCAGCAGACAGTATATTATGACCTTAACACCCTCACTTAAGATTATGCTTTTGATGGGCTACATTATTCATCACTTTCCTAGAAAATACAATAGTCTCATTATTGTGATATTAATAGTCATTAAGGCTCAGCCAGAATGCCACTTAGTCATCTAATAGGTTCATCTGAGACAGAAGCCAAACGAAGCATAACTACAGTTGCCTTTTTTCATGGTCAAACGAAAATATGTGCGTGAGTTGTACACTCAAGCAGTCCTTGGAATCAGATTGCTGCATAAGTCAGCCACATGAAACAGGAATGTGACCATGTTCATGTTCCCATGTACACTTGACAAACTTTGTAATATGAGCACTCAACTTTGTCTTCCCTTCCTTTATACAGTGGCGTTATACTACGTGTATTCCACAAGTACTCAGCCACCTGACCATTAGCCAACATACACTAAAAATCCCAACTAATAAGGCAACAATAGTTACGCCTTTTAATGAGAAATTCAGATACATTACCATCCACTCCAGCCACCTTGACACACTCCATCTTACACAAGGCTTTCACCACCTCTTCTCTCTTCACCAAACCTCTCTCCCTGACTCTCTCACTTAATATACCACCAGACTCAAACACCGTGCATTGGTGCAGAGGTTAGTATTCCTATTCATGACGCATTCACGGTCTGCTTAGTGTCAAGCGCTTACGTTCTAATCCTGGTTGTGGCAGTTGGACCACAGTCAACCCAGTTGTTCATCTATCCCTAGCAGGCAGTCGATAAAATGGGCACCTGGTTCAAGCATGGATATATATATATTTATATATATATATATATATATATATATATATATATATATATATATATATATATATATATATATATATATATATATATATATATATATATATATATATTTTTCTTTTTTTTTTTTTTTTTTCATACTATTCGCTATTTCCCGCAATAGCGAGGTAGCGTTAAGAACAGAGGACTGGGCCTTTGAGGGAATATCCTCACCTGGCCCTCTTCTCTGTTCCTTCTTTTGGAAAATTAAAAAAAAAAATAAAAAAAACGAGAGGGGAGGATTTCCAGCCCCCCGCTCCCGCTATATACCCCAGACGCTTCACATGCCTTGATTCAATCCACTGACAGCACGTCAACCCCGGTATACCACATCGCTCCAATTCACTCTATTCCTTGCCCTCCTTTCACCCTCCTGCATGTTCAGGCCCCGATCACACAAAATCTTTTTCACTCCATCTTTCCACCTCCAATTTGGTCTCCCTCTTCTCCTCGTTCCCTCCACCTCCGACACATATATCCTCTTGGTCAATCTTTCCTCACTCATTCTCTCCATGTGACCAAACCATTTCAAAACACCCTCTTCTGCTCTCTCAACCACGCTCTTTTTATTTCCATACATCTCTCTTACCCTTACGTTACTTACTCGATCAAACCACCTCACACCACACATTGTCCTCAAACATCTCATTTCCAGCACATCCATCCTCCTGCGCACAACTCTATCCATAGTCCATATATATATATATATATATATATATATATATATATATATATATATATATATATATATATATATATATATATATATATATATATATATATCCATGCTTGAACCAGGTGCCCATTTTATCGACTGCCTGCTAGGGATAGATGAACAGCTGGGCTGACTGTGGTCCAACTGCCACAACACGATAAGTTGTCAAGTGCACGTTTTTATGATAATCACATCATCAAAGGAGATACAAGAGAGAAATATAAGTCAGTTGATATACATCGAAGAGACGAAGCTAGGACGCCATTTGGTAAATATGCGATTCTCTAAGGCATACAACGAGCGTTCATAAACTTATCATTTTACAAATTTTATCGGGCAATAAAGTTATCTGATTTGTATAGACCATCACTAATAATAAGATTAAAATTCTTTGTGTATCTAATAAAAGAAGATTCAATGATATTTCTTGTGGTAATAGATTTAGATTTAATAACAGACATAGCATTACTCCAGTCAATACAATGATCATAATTTTTAACGTGATTAAACAAAGCATTTGATTCTTGTCCCGTTCTTATACTACATTTATGTTGCTTAAGTATAACAGAAAGATCCTTACCAGTCTTTCCAACATGAAACTTATCGCAATTTCCACATAGCACTTTATACATACATCCAAGAGAATTTTCTGGTGAATTCCTGATTAAGATATTCTTTAGAGTATTATTCTTGCTGAAGGCAACATTTACATTAAAGGATATAAGCAACAGGGGAAGTAAAGTTAAATAATTATCAAAGGGGAGAAATAAAACATTCTTCGTGTCAATGGGAGGTTTGGGCTCAACTCTATAAAATAATTTCTTTGCTATCTTAAGGGATTTATCAATGAAAGATCTAGGGTACTTTAACTTAGATCCAATAGAATATATCTTCTTAAACTCATCATCAATAAACTCTGGACTGCAAATACGTAATGCCCTAAGGAACATAGATTGAAATGATGATAATTTGATTCTTTCATGTAGAAATGAGTAATAATGGATATATGGGCATACATTGGTAGGTTTTCTGTATATGGTAAACATAAATTTGTTTCCTTGTCTATGGATCATGCAATCTAAAAATGATAACATACCATTATTCTCATTTTCTACAGTAAATTTGATGGAAGGGTACTAGATTGTTAAGTAAGGGGAGAAATATCTGTAAATTTTCATTTGTTGGCCAAACACAAAGAACATCATCTACATACCTAAACCAAATTGCATTAGAAGGTAAGATATCCTTTAGTAATTTTGTTTCAAAAAATTCCATACAAAGATTACTTAGTACAGGTGAAAGAGGGTTACCCATTGCCATACCAAATTTTTGAGCATAAAAATCTCCATTAAATTGAAATACACAGTCTTTTATACACAATCTTATCAGTTCAATGAAATTAGACATTGAAACAGGTAAATGAATATCATCCAAGACATCAAATAATTATTGTAAAAGGTCATCAACTGGAACTTTAGTGAAAAGTGAGGAAACATCAAAGCTAACTAGTTTGAAATCAAAATTAATATTGATATTGTTAAGCTTGTTGACTAAATCTACATTGTTCATCATATTAGAATTTGATACCTTACCCACTAAAGTGCTTCACCAACTGAAGGTACGATTTGAATTCCTTAGGAAAAGACTTGATGAACAAGTGATGCCAAGATCTGTCCTACCTCAAAGTTTGTTGCAGCTGTCTGGTCGACCATTTGACCAATTTCAAAATTGGCTATGGTTTAAGTTTTGTGTGCTCTAACAGAGAAGCCAGCTGTGCTGGTGTCACAAAGTCTTTTTGTAATTTAGAAAAATACAGTAATTTAAGTAATGCTGACATTGATATCTGTAAGGGTTTAGTGTATGCCAGTTTGTCAAAAGCAGTGGAAGCTAATTGCCCTAAAAGATTCATAAGAGCTATTAACACCTTAAAAACAGACAAGGATATACATATTACTAAAGCAGATAAGGCTAACACTGTTGTGATTTTAGACAAAAGTAACTATTTATCTAAAATGAATAATCTTCTAAATGATAACACAACATATTCTAAACTTAGTAAAAATCTCTTAGAAGCAGTTAATTCTCACTTCAATAAAGAAATGAAGCTGTTGTTGAAAGGTAACATTTCTCTTATCAAAAGTTTGTCATCTTTGTCCGCTTCATTGCCATGTATGCATGGACTTATCAAAACACATAAACAGAATTTGCCAATAAGACCTATAGTGAGTTCAGTAGGCTCCATCACATATAAATTGTCAAAATGGTTAGTTTCTTTATTAAGCCCTTTAGTGGGTAAGGTATCAAATTCTAATATAATGAACAATGTAGATTTAGTCAACTAGCTAAACAA
>NC_092237.1:39808142-39825642 GCF_036320965.1 Panulirus ornatus
AGTGTGGTTGAGAGAACAGAAGAGGGTGTTTTCAGATGGTTTCGTCACATGGATCGAATGAGTGAAGAAAGATTGACCAAGAGGATATATGTGTTGGAGGTGGAGGGAACGAGGAGAAGTGGGAGACCAAATTGGAGGTGGAAAGATGGAGTGAAAAAGATTTTGAGTTATCGGGGCCTGAACATGCAGGAGGGTGAAAGACGTGCAAGGATAGAATGAATTTCAAGGATGTGGTATACCGGGGTTGACTTGCGGTCAATGGATTGAACCATGGCATGTGAAGCGTCTGGGGTAAACCATGGAAAATTCTGTGGGGCCTGGATGTGGAAAGAGAGCTGTGGTTTCGGTGCATTATTACATGACAGCTAGAGACTGAGTGTGAACGAATGTGGCCTTTGTTGTCTTTTGCTAGCACTACCTCGCACACATGAGGGGGGAGGGGGTTGTTATTCCATGTGTGGCGAGCTGGCGCTAAGAATGAATAAGGGCAGAGAGTATGAATTATGTACCCGTGTATATATGTATATGTCTGTGTGTGTATATATATGTGTACATTGAGATGTATAGGTATGTATATATGCGTGTGTGGACGTGTATGATATACATGTGTATGTGGGTGGGTTGAGCCATTCTTCCGTCTGTTTCCTTGCGCTCCCTCGCTAACGCGGGAGACAGCGACAAAGCAAAATATATAGATAAATATAAATAAATATATATGTATATATATACATTTATATATATATATATATATATATATATATATATATTTTTTTTTTTTTTTTTTTTTTTTTTTTATACTTTGTCGCTGTCTCCCGCGTTTGCGAGGTAGCGCAAGGAAACAGACGAAAGAAATGGCCCCCCCCCCATACACATGTACATACACACGTCCACACACGCAAATATACATACCTACACAGCTTTCCATGGTTTACCCCAGACGCTTCACATGCCTTGATTCAATCCACTGACAGCACGTCAACCCCTGTATACCACATCGCTCCAATTCACTCTATTCCTTGCCCTCCTTTCACCCTCCTGCATGTTCAGGCCCCGATCACACAAAATCTTTTTCACTCCATCTTTCCACCTCCAATTTGGTCTCCCTCTTCTCCTCGTTCCCTCCACCTCCGACACATATATCCTCTTGGTCAATCTTTCCTCACTCATTCTCTCCATGTGCCCAAACCATTTCAAAACACCCTCTTCTGCTCTCTCAACCACGCTCTTTTTATTTCCACACATCTCTCTTACCCTTACGTTACTTACTCGATCAAACCACCTCACACCACACATTGTCCTCAAACATCTCATTTCCAGCACATCCATCCTCCTGCGCACAACTCCATCCATAGCCCACGCCTCGCAACCATACAACATTGTTGGAACCACTATTCCTTCAAACATACCCATTTTTGCTTTCCGAGATAATGTTCTCGACTTCCACACATTTTTCAAGGCTCCCAAAATTTTCGCCCCCTCCCCCACCCTATGATCCACTTCCGCTTCCATGGTTCCATCCGCTGACAGATCCACTCCCAGATATCTAAAACACTTCACTTCCTCCAGTTTTTCTCCATTCAAACTCACCTCCCAATTGACTTGACCCTCAACCCTACTGTACCTAATAACCTTGCTCTTATTCACATTTACTCTTAACTTTCTTCTTCCACACACTTTACCAAACTCAGTCACCAGCTTCTGCAGTTTCTCACATGAATCAGCCACCAGCGCTGTATCATCAGCGAACAACAACTGACTCACTTCCCAAGCTCTCTCATCCCCAACAGACTTCATACTTGCCCCTCTTTCCAGGACTCTTGCATTTACCTCCCTAACAACCCCATCCATAGACAAATTAAACAACCATGGAGACATCACACACCCCTGCCGCAAACCTACATTCACTGAGAACCAATCACTTTCCTCTCTTCCTACACGTACACATGCCTTACATATATATTCATATGTATGCCCATACACGCTCATATACATATATACACATGTGCATATTCATACTTGCTTGTCTTCATCTATTTTCGGCGCCAGGCCACCCCACAGGAAACGCCATCGCTAACCACTGCTTCAGCGAGCTAGCGCCAGAAAAATAGACAAAAAAAATCAACATCGTTCACACTCAGTCTCTAGCTGTCATGTGTAATAAACCGAAATCAGCTCCGTATCCACATCCAGGCTCCACAGACCTTTCCATGGTTTACCCCACATGTTTCACATACCCTGGTTCAGTCCATTGACAGCACGTCGATCCCGGTATACCACATCGTTCCAGTTCGCTCTATTCCTTGCACGCTTTTCACCTTTCTGTATGTCCAGGCCAAGATCCCTCAAAATCTTTACTCCAGCCTTCCACTTCCAATTTCGTCTCCCGCTTCTCCTTGTTCTCTCACTTCTGACACATATATCCTCTTTTTCGACATTTCCTCACTCATTTTCTTCACACGTCTAAATCATTTCAGCAAGCCATCTGCTCTCTCAACCATCTTCTTATTATCACACATCTCTCTTATCCTTTCATTACTTACTTGATCAAACCCCCTCAGACCACACATTGTCCTTAAGCATTTAAGTTCCAACATATCCACCCTCCCCCATACAACCCTATACATAGCCCTTGCCTCGCAATTATATAATATTGTTTGATCTACTAATCCTTCAAACATACCTATTTTTGCTCTCTCAGATAATGTTCTCGCCTTCCACACATTCTCCATCGCTCCCAGAACCTTCGCCCCCTCCCCAACTCTGTCACTCACTTCCACTTCCAGGGTACCATTTGCTGCCAAGACCACCCTCAGATACCTGAAACATTTCACTTCCTCCAACTTTTCTCCATTCAAATTTACATCCAAATCAACTTGTTACTCAACCCTGCTGAAACAAATATCCTTGCTCTTATTCATATTTACCATCAACTTTCTTCTTTCACACTCTTTTCGAAACTTAGTCAACAACTTCTGCAATTTTTTCTTGTATCCGCCACCAGTGCTTTATCATCCGAGAAGAGCAACTGCCTCACTTTCCAGACCCTGTCATTCCCAACGGACTGCATACGTGCCCCTCTCTCCAAAACTCGCATTCACCTCCCTAACCGCCCCATCCATAAACACGTTGAATAATCATGGAAGACATCACACTCCCTTGCTACAAACCGACATTCATTGGGAACGAATCACTCTCCTCTCTTCCTACTCGTACGCATGCCTCACAACCTTGATCAAAATTGTTCATTTTAAATCAACAGCTTACATCCGACATTATATCCTCTTAAGACCTTACACAAAGCATCTCTATCAACTTTATTATAGGCCTTCTCTAGATCCATAAATACCGCACAGAAATCCATCTTTTTTTTCTAAATATTTCTCCCACACATTCTTCAAAGCAAACACTTGATCCACACATCCTCTACTACTTCTGAAACCACGCTGCTCCTCCCCAATCTGACGCTCTGTACATGCCTTCACCCTCTCAGTCAACACTCTCGCATACAATTTTTCAGGGATACTTAACAGACTTATCCCTCTGTAGTTTAAACACTCACCTTTATCCCCTTTGCCTTTGTACAATGGCACAATACATGCATTCCGCAAATCCTTAGGCACTTTACTATGAACCATACATACAATGAATATCCTTACCAAGCAATCAACGACACAGTCACCCCTTCCACAATAGATTCGACTGTAATACCACCCAAACCCGCTGCCTTGCCGGATTTCATCTTCCACAGAGCTTTCACCACCTCTTCTCTCTTAACCAAACCATTCTCCCTGACT
Organism: Panulirus ornatus; assembly: GCF_036320965.1. NCBI lineage: Eukaryota > Metazoa > Arthropoda > Malacostraca > Decapoda > Palinuridae > Panulirus > Panulirus ornatus. The sequence continues at coordinate 39,811,937 of NC_092237.1, forward strand.
TCCTCAATTCGCACACCAGTCCGACCAAAACATCCTACATCTGCTACTCTATCATCAAACACATTTAATAAACTTTCAAAATACTCACTCCATCTCCTCGTTTCATCACTACCTGTTATCACTTTCCCAGTTGCCTCCTTCACCGATGTGTTCCTATTTGTTCTCTTGTCCTCCGCACGTTAATTACCTCCTTTCAAAACCTCTTTTTATTCTCCCTAAAGTTTAATGATACTCTCTCATCCCAGCTTTCATTTTCCCTCTTTTTCAACCCTTGCACCTTCCTCTTGACCTCCAGTCACTTTCTTTTGTACATCTCCCAGTTATTTTAATTCCTTCCTTGTATCTTCCAAACACCTGTCTTTTCTCTTTAACTAACAACTTTACTTCTTCATCCCACTACTCACTACCCTTTCTAATCTGCCCACCTTCCATCTTTCTCATGCCACATGCGTCTTTTGGACATGCCAACATTGCTTCCCTAAGTACATTCCATTCTTCACACACTCCGCTCACGTCATTTGCTCTCACCTTTTGCCATTCCAAGCTCACTTACTCTCACAACTCACTTCTCCTCAAAAATTCACCCTTATTTTTTGAAAACTTTAACAAATCTTCACCTTTGCCTCCACAAGATAGTGATCAGACATCCCTCCAGCTACCCCTCTCAGTACATTAACATCTAAAAGTCTCTTTTACACGCCTATCAATTAATTTGTTATCCAGTTATGCCCTTTAACCATCTCTCCTACCCACATCTTTATACTTATGTATAGTTATGTATTACCAATCACCAGCAGATAAAAGAAGTAGAACAGTCACGTGATACACAACGAAGAGACGCCACTTAGACGTCATTGGTAAACAAGTGTTGCCGGATGATGGTGTTCGGGTTGGTGGCGCTCGCGTCTGGCATCATGCATGTCATAAAATCATACTGTGTAGACAGGAAAGAGAAGTGTTTACAAATTTTGCCTACGACAAAGCAATCCAGTTTGTATGGAACTAATAGTTCCATAACTAATAGTTATGTTACAATTCTTTGTGTATTTGATAGTAGAAGATTAAAAGAATTTTCTTGTGGTGCAGGAATTACGGTTAACTAAGTTAGCGTTACTCCAGTTGGTACGATGGTCATCATCTTTAACATCATTAAACAAAGCATTTGATTCTTGTCCTGTTCTTATACTATATTTATGTTGTCTAAGTCTAACATAAAGATACTCACCATTCTACCAAACATAAGTATATTACAGCATTTACAATATTCTGTAAACACAGCCAGCAGAATTTTTAAGCGAATTTTTTATTAAGACATTCTTTATAGTATTGCTATTGCTGAAGGCTACATTTACATTCAAGGATTTAAGCAACATGGGAAGCAATGTAAAGTATCACTAAAAGGGAAAACTAGAAGATTCTTGGTATCAAGGGGAGGTTTGGGGGTAAGTCTATCACATGATTTCTTAACCAACTTAAGAGATCTATCAATGAAAGATCTAGGATACTTTAACTTAGATCCAATAGAATATATCTTCTCAAAGTCATTATCCATAAATTCCGAACAGCATATACGGAATGTCTCAATTAACATCGACTGGAATAATAATAGTTTAACTCTATCACGTTGAGGTGAGTAATAATGAATGTAAGAACAAGCATTAATGGCATTTCTGTATGTACTAATCTTGGGCATGCTTCCCTCTTTATGAATCATGCAATCTATGAATAGTAACATACAGTTATTTTCCACCTCAACAAATAATTTGATAGAAGGTACTAAATTGTTAACTGGAGTTTTTTCGTTTTCGTTTGGAAGCCGAAAACGAAGAACATCTACATATCTAAATCAGATTGCCTTAGAGGGTAAGATATCCCTTAGTACTTTTGCTTCAAAGAATACCATACAAAGATTACTAGATACTGGTGAAAGAGGGTTACCCATCACAATACCAAATTTCTGAGCATAATATTCTTCATTAGACTAAAGTACACAATTCCATCAGTTCAATAAACACAGAAATTCAAACAGGTAAGTCAAGGTTATCCAAGACTTCAGTTCTTATGAAAGTGATAATTAACTACTTCTAGAGGATTTCTACTGACTTGAAAGTATGTTGTATCATCATATAATGATAATTCACTTTTGGCAAATAATTACTTTGTCCATGATCACAACTGTATTATCCTTATCTGCTTTATTTATATGTAGTTCATTATCTATCTTCATATTGTTTATGGCAGTGATGAAACTTTTTGGACAATTTTGTCAAACTGAAGTTGTTGTTAAAAGTTAATGATTCTCTTATCAAAACGTTTTCATCATTGTCATTGTCTCCTTCATTGCCATATACGTATGGACTTATCAAAACACAAGCTAAACTTTCCTGCAAGACCCACAGTGAGTTCAGTGGACTAAATCACATATAGATTATCAAAACTGTTAGCTTCTTTATTAAGCCCACTAGTTGGTAATATATCAAATTCGAATATCACGAACAATATAGATTCAGGTAATAAGCTTAATGATATCCAAGTTGATTTTGATTTCAAACTGGTAGATTTTGATGCGTCATATTTGTTCACAAAAGTTCCGGTTGATGGCCTCGTAGAATATCTGGTTGATGTCTTGAATGATCCTAATTTACCTGTTTCGAATTCTGTATTTATTGAATTGATAAGATTGTGTACAAAAGAAAGTATATATCAGTTTAGTGGAGAATATTTCAAACATATCTATTTTTCCTCTCAGAGATAACGAGGTCTCCTTCCACACATTCTTCATCGCTCCCAGAACTGTTGCCCCTTCTCCCACCCTATGAACCACCCCCGCTTCCATGGTTCCATTCGCTGCCAAGGCCATCCCAGATATTCAAAACACTTCTCTTCCCGCAATTTTTCTCCATTCAAACTCACATCCCGACAAACTCATTCCTCAACCCTGTTGAACCTACTAACCTTGCTTTTATTTACACTTACTGTCACATTCTCCTTTCACACAATCTTCCAAACATAGTCACCAACCTCGTAATTTCTCACTGTAACATCTGCTAACAACAGCTGCCTCACTTCCCAAGCTCTCTCATCCCCAACAGACTGTATACTCGTCCCTCTTTTCAAAACTCTTGCAGTTACCTCCCTAATCACCTAATCCATAAGAAAATTAAACAACCATGGTCACATAACACAGCCCTGCCGCAGACCGACCTTCAATGGGAACTAATCACTCTCCTCTCTTCCTACTCGTACACATGCCTTACACTCTTGATCAAAACTTTTTACTGCTTCTGGCAGCTTGCCTCCCACACCATACATTCTTAATACCTCCCACAAAGCATCTCTATGAAACCTACCATATGCCCTCTCCAGGTCCATAAACGCCGCATACAAATCCATCTGTTTTTTTATGTATTTCACACACACACACACACACACACACACACACACACACACACACACACACACACACACACACACACACACACACACACACACACACACACACACTTCAAAGTAAACATTTGACTCACACATCCTTTGCCACTTCTGAAATCACACTGCTCCTCCTTAGTCTGATGCTCTGCCCATGTCTTCACCTTCTCAATCAATACCCTCCCATATAATTTCCCAGGAATACTGAACAGATTTATGCCTCTGTAATTTGAACACTCATGTTTATCTACTTTGCCTTTATACAGTGGCACTATACATGCATTCCGCCAATTCTCAGGCACTTCACCGTGATCCATACATACACTGAATATGCTTACCAACCAATCATCAACACAGTCACCCCCTTTCATAATAACTTCAGTTGCAATACCTTCCGCTCTCGCCACCTTTCCGGATTTCGTCATCCACAAGGCATTCACCACCTCTCCTCTCTTCACCAACCCACCCTCCCTGACTCTCTCACTTCGCACACCAACCCGACTAAATACCCTACATCTGCCACTCTATCATCAAACACATACAACAGTCCTTCAAAGTACTCTTTCCATCTCCTCATCACTCCATCTCCCCCTTCGCCCTACACCGATGATCCCATTTGTTCTCTTGTCTTTCGAACATTGTGTACATCCTTCCAGAAAGTCTTTTTATTCTCACTAAAGTTTAATATTACTCTCTGACCCCCAACTCTCATTTATCCTCTTTCTCAACCCTTGAACTTTCCTGATGACCTCCTGCCGCTTTCTCTTATGTATCTACCAATCATTTGCACTCCTTCCTTGAAAGTACTGTCCAAAAGACTTTATTTTCTTTTAACTAACAACTTTTCTTCATCCCACCATTCTCTTTCCTTTCTGATCTGCCAACCTCCCACCTTTCTCTTGCCATAAGTATCTCTTGCATATGCCATCACTGCTTCCCTAAATATATCCCATTCCTCACCCACTTCCCTTGCTTCATTTACTCTCAACTTTTGCCACTCTACATTCAATCTCTCCTGCTATATCGTCACACAAGTCTCCTTCCCAAGCTCACTTACTCTCACCACTCTTTTCTCCAAGAAATTCTCTATTATTTCTTGAAAACCTCTACAAATCTTCACCTTCGCCTCCACACGATAGTGATCTGACATGCCGACAGCTGCCCCTATCAGCACATTTCCATCCAAAAGTCTTTCTCTTACACGCCTGTCAATTAAAAAAGTAATCTGATAATGCCTCTTCATCTCTCTCCTACTCTTATACTTATATTTGTGTATATGTTTCATTATAATCCAGGTATTGCCAATCACCAAACTTTTTTCAGCACTCAAATTCACAATCTCTTCACTATTCCCATTCACAGCACTGAATACCGCATGCGCATCGAAGATATCCTCAACCGCCACATTTCTCACCTTCACATTCAAATCACACATCACTAATAACCGGTCAGGTACATCAAAACTGTTGACAAACTCACTCAGTTACTCCGGGAACACCTGCATCTCATGATCTTTCTTCTCATGCCCAGGCGCATAAACACCAATGATCACTCATCTATCGCCTACCACTCACAGTTTTACCCATATCAGTCTAGAATTTACTTTTTAAAACTCTGTCACACACTGACAAAACTTTTGTTTTAGGAATATTGTTACTCCATCCCGAGCACTTTGTCCTCTCACCAACAACAGACTTTACTCCTAAGATAATTCCAAACCCTTCTCTCTCTCTCTCTCTCTCTCTCTCTCTCTCTCTCTCTCTCTCTCTCTCTCTCTCTCTCTCTCTCTCTCTCTCTCTCTCTCTCTCTCTCTCTCTCTCTCTCTCTCTCTCTCTCTCTCTCTCTCTCTCTCTCTCTCATCCACAGCAGACTGCATACTTGCCCCTCTCTCAAAAACTATTGCATTCACATCCAAAACAACCCCATCCATAAACAAATTAAACAACCATGGAGACATCACGCACCCCTGCCGCAAACCACCATTCACTGAGAACCAATCACTCTCCTCTCTTCCTACTCGTACACAAGCCCTACATCCTCGATAAAACATTTCACTGCTTCTAGCAACTTGCCTCCCACACCATATATTCTTAATACATTCCACAGAGAATCTCTACCAGCTTTATCATATGCCTTCTCCAGATCCATAAATGCTACATACAAATCCATTTGCTTTTCTAAGTATTTCTAAGTAAGTATTTCTAAGTATTTGCCATATACATTCTTCAAAACAAACACCTGATCCACACATCCTCTACCACTTCTGAAACCACACTGCTCTTCCCCAGTCTGATGCTCTGTACACGCCTTCATCCTCTCAATCAATACCCTCCCATATAATTTCCCAGGAATACTCAATAAACTTGTACCTCTATAATATGAACACTCACATTTATCCCCTTTGCCTTTGCACAATGGCACTATGCATGCATTCCGCCAATCCATAGGCACCTCTCCATAAGGCATATCATTATGGCCCAATAATGGCCCAACCCACACATATACACATATATATACATACACGTCCACAAACGCACATATGCATACCTATACATCTCAACGTATACATATATATACACACACAGACATAGGCATATATATACACACACAGACATATGCATATATACACACGTACATAATTCATACTGTCTGCCCCTATTCATTCCCGTCGGCACCCCGCCAACATGAAATAACAGCACCCTCCCCCCACAAGTGAGCGAGATAGCGCTAGGAAAAGACAACAAAGGCCTCATTCATTCACACTCAGTCTCTAGCAGTCATGCAATAATGCCCGAAACCACAGCTCCCTTTCCACATCCAGGCCCCACACAGTTTTCCATGGTTTACCCCAGACGCTTCACATGCCTGATTCACTCCATTTACAGCACGTCGACCCCGGTATACCACATCGATCAAATTCACTCTATTCCTTGCCCGCCATTCACCCTCCTGCATGTTCAGGCCTCGATCACTCAAAATCCCCTTCGCTCCATCCTTCCACCTCCAATTTGGTCTCCCACTTCTCCTCGTTCCCTCCACCTCCAACGCATATATCCTCTTGGTCAATCTTTCCTCACTCATTCTCTCCATGTGCCCAATCCATTTCAAAACACCCTCTTCTGCTCTCTCAAACACGCTCTTTTTATTTCCTCATATTTCTCTTACCCTTACATTCTTACTCGATCAAACCACCTCACACCACATATTATCCTTAAACATCTCATTTCCAGCACATCCACCCTCCTGCGCACAACTCTATCCATAGCCCACGCCTCGCAACCATACAACATTATTGGAACCACTATTCCTTCAAACATACCCATTTTTGCTTTCCGAGATAATGTTCTCGACTTCCACACATTCTTCAAGGCTCCCAGGATTTTCGCCCCCTTCCCCACCCTACGATTCACTTCCGCTTCCATGGTTCCATCCGCTGCCAAATCCACTCCCAGATATCTAAAACACTTTACTTCCTCCAGTTTTTCTCCATTCAAACTTACCTCACAGTTGACTTGCCCCTCAACCCTACTGTACCTAATAACCTTGCTCTTATCCACATTTACTCTTAACTTTCTTCTTTCACACACTTTACCAAACTCAGTCACCAGCTTCTGCAGATTCTCACATGAATCAGCCACCAGCGGTGTATCATCAGCGAATAAGAACTGACTCACTTCCCGAGCTCTCTCATCCCCAACAGACTTCATACTTGCCCCTCTTTCCAAAACTCTTGCATTCACCTCCCTAACAACCCCATCCATAAACAAATTAAACAACCATGGAGACATCGCACACCCCTGCCGCAAACCTACATTTACTGAGAACCAATCACTTTCCTCTCTTCCTCCACGTACACATGCATTACATCCTCGATAAAAACTTTTCACTGCTTCTAACAACTTGCCTCCCACACCATATATTCTTAGTACCTTCCACAGAGCATCTCTATCAACCCTATCATATGCCTTCCTCAGATCCTTAAATGCTACATACAAATCCATTTGCTTTTCTAAGTATTTCTCACATACATTGTTCAAAGCAAACACCTGATCCACACATCCTCTACCACTTCTGAAACCACACTGCTCTTCCCCAATCTGATGCTATGTACATGCCTTCAACCTCTCAATCGATACCCTCCCGTATAATTTGCCAGGAATACTCAACAAACTTATACCTCTGTAATTTAAGCACTCACTCTTATCCCCTTTGCCTTTGTACAATGGCACTATGCACGCATTCCTCCAATCCTCAGGCACTTCACCATGAATCATACATACATTGAATAACCTTACCAACCATTCCACAATACAGTCACCCCCTTTTTTGATAAATTCCACTGCAATACCATCCACACCCGCTGCCTTGCCGGTTTTCATCTTCCGCAAAGCTTTTACTACCTCTTCTGTGTTTACCAAATCATTTTTCCCTAACCCTCCCACTTTGCACACCACCTCGACCAAAACACCCTATATCTGCCACTCTATCATCAAACACATTCAACAAACCTTCAAAATACTCACTCCATCTCCTTCTCACATCACCACTACTTGTTATCACCTCCCCATTTGCCCCCTTCACTGAAGTTCCCATTTGCTCCCTTGTCTTACGCACTTTATTTACCTCCTTCCAGAACATCTTTTTATTCACCCTAAAATCTATTGATACTCTCTCAACTTAACTGTCATTTGCTCTCTTTTTCACCTCGTAACTTTCTCTTGACTTCCTGTTTCTTTCTTTTATACATCTCCCACTCATTTCATTATTTCCCTTCAAAAATCGTCCAAATGCCTCTCTCTTCTCTTTCACTAATGATCTTACTTCTTCATATATATATATATATATATATATATATATATATATATATATATATATATATATATATATATATATATATATATATATATATATATATATATATATATATATATATATATATATAAGCACTCGCCTCCACAGGTTTTCGTTCACCCCACATTCTTTAAAAAAAAAGACATATCCATGGAGATACCGACTCCAGTGGCAGCGTGGCTGGAGAGGCCGTGAGGATAGTGAGGTGGTCGGGATTGCTCTACCTTACCCGGGGACGTGAGTCAGAGGATCATCTCGTCCCCATCACATCATTCAGAGCGATACCAGTTTGCATCAGCCTTCACTCCTGCCTGCAATAGCATGCTTTCCGACATGTTTCATGAGCTCCTCTTCGCCAACGGAACTACCTTGGCCCACCAGTGATGCTACTTCGTTTGTGAATCAAGAACCATTGCAACACAAACCTCGCCAGGTGGTAGAGTCTCCCGCAGTGTATCGAGACAGACTTCCCCAAAACTTTTTTAAAGGGGAAGTAAATGTTTATAGTTGTGTTACTGGAGTGATAGTTTTCATACATGGTGTTTTGACAAGAAAATAGTGAAATTGGAAAAAATGTAGCTTAGACATTGAAGCTTATTGATACAGTGGTTAAATTGATGAGAACTACTGTTGACGTTTGTGTAAATAAATTATACATTTCCTTTTTCCATAGCCAGAGGTTGAACCATCATGTGACATTCATTTTTTTCATTTCATTTCAAGCTAGAAGTTTCAGTTTTCTAAATTGTTTCTTATATTTTTCATATGTATATATATGTATGTGTGTGTGTGTGTATATGTGCGTATGTATGTGTATGTGTGTGTATGTGTATATATATATATACATATATATATATATATATATATATATATATATATATATATATATATATATATATATATATATATATATATATATATATATATATATATATATTATCCCTGGGGATAGGGGTGAAAGAATACTTCCCACGCATTCCTCGCGTGTCGTAGAAAGCGACTAGAGGGGACGGGAGCGGGGGGGCCAGAAATCCTCCCCTCCTTGTATTTTTTTAACTTTCTAAAATGGGAAACAGAAGAAGGAGTCACGCGGGGAGTGTTCATCCTCCTCGAAGGCTCAGATTGGGGTGTCTAAATGTGTGTGGATGTAACCAAGATGTGAAAAAAGGAGAGATAGGTAGTATGTTTGAGGAAAGGAACCTGAATGTTTTGGCTCTGAGTGAAACGAAGCTCAAGGGTAAAGGGGAAGAGTGGTTTGGGAATGTCTTGGGAGTAAAGTCAGGGGTTAGTGAGAGGACAAGAGCAAGGGAAGGAGTAGCACTACTCCTGAAACAGGATTTGTGGGAGTATGTGACAGAATGTAAGAAAGTAAATTCTCGATTAATATGGGTAAAACTGAAAGTTGATGGAGAGAGATGGGTGATTATTGGTGCATATGCACCTGGGCATGAGAAGAAAGATCATGAGAGGCAAGTGTTTTGGGAGCAGCAGAATGAGTGTGTTAGTGGTTTTGATGCACGAGACCGGGTTATAGTGATGGGTGATTTGAATGCAAAGGTGAGTAATGTGGGAAGTATTCTTAATCCCCTATCCCCAGGGATATATATATATATATATATATATATAAATATATATATATATATATATATATATATATATATATATATATATATATATATATATATATATATATATATATATATATATATATATATATTATTTCATTTATTATACTTTGTCGCTGTCTCCCGCGTTTGCGAGGTAGCGCAAGGAAACAGACGAAAGAAATGGCCCAACCCCCCCCCCATACACATGTATATACATACGTCCACGCACGCAAATATACATACCTACACAGCTTTCCATGGTTTACCCCAGACGCTTCACATGCCTTGATTCAATCCACTGACAGCACGTCAACCCCGGTATACCACATCGCTCCAATTCACTCTATTCCTTGCCCTCCTTTCACCCTCCTGCATGTTCAGGCCCCGATCACACAAAATCTTTTTCACTCCATCTTTCCACCTCCAATTTGGTCTCCCTCTTCTCCTCGTTCCCTCCACCTACGACACATATATCCTCTTGGTCAATCTTTCCTCACTCATTCTCTCCATATAACCAAACCACTTCAAAACACCCTCTTCTGCTCTCTCAACCACGCTCTTTTTATTTCCACACATCTCTCTTACCCTTACGTTACTCACTCGATCAAACCACCTCACACCACACATTGTCCTCAAACATCTCATTTCCAGCACATCCATCCTCCTGCGCACAACTCTATCCATAGCCCACGCCTCGCAACCATAAAACATTGTTGGAACCACTATTCCTTCAAACATACCCATTTTTCCTTTCCGAGATAATGTTCTCGGCTTCCACACATTCTTCGAGGCCCCCAGAATTTTCGCCCCCTCCCCCACCCTATGATCCACTTCCGCTTCCATGGTTCCATCCGCTGCCAGATCCACTCCCAGATATCTAAAACACTTCACTTCCTCCAGTTTTTCTCCATTCAAACTCACCTCCCAATTGACTTGACCCTCAACTCTACTGTACCTAATAACCTTGCTCTTATTCACATTTATTCTTAACTTTCTTCTTCCACACACTTTTCCAAACTCAGTCCCCAGCTTCTGCAGTTTCTCACATGAATCAGCCACCACGCTGTATCATCAGCGAACAACAACTGACTCACTTCCCAAGCTCTCTCATCCCCAAAAGACTTCATACTTGCCCCTCTTTCCAAAACTCTTTCATTTACCTCCCTAACAACCCCATCCATAAACAAATTAAACAACCATGGAGACATCACACACCCCTGCCGCAAACCTACATTTACTGAGAACCAATCACTTTCCTCTCTTCCTACACGTACACATGCCTTACATCCTCGATAAAAACTTTTCACTGCTTCTAACAACTTTCCTCCCACACCATATATTCTTAATACCTTCCACAGAGAATCTCCATCAACTCTACCATATGCCTTCTCCAGATCCATAAATGCTACATACAAATCCATTTGCTTTTCTAAGTATTTCTCACATACATTCTTCAAAGCAAACACCTGATCCACACATCCTCTACCACTTCTGAAACCACACTGCTCTTCCCAATCTGATGCTCTGTACATGCCTTCACCCTCTCAATCAATACCCTCCCATATAATTTACCAGGAATACTCAACAACCTTATACCTCTGTAATTTGAGCACTCACTCTTATCCCCTTTGCCTTTGTACAATGGCACTATGCACGCATTCCGCCAATCCTCAGGCACCTCACCATGAGTCATACATACATTAAATAACCTTACCAACCATTCCACAATACAGTCACCCCCTTTTTTAATAAATTCCACTGCAATACCATCCAAACCTGCTGCCTTGCCGGCTTTCATCTTCTGCAAAGCTTTCACTACCTCTTCTCTGTTTACCAAATCATTTTCCCTAACCCTCTCACTTTGCACACCACCTCGACCAAAACACCCTATATCTGGCACTCTATCATCAAACACATTCAACAAACCTTCAAAATACTCACTCCATCTCCTTCTCACATCACCACTACTTGTTATCACCTCCCCATTTGCGTCCTTCACTGAAGTTCCCATTTGCTCCCTTGTCTTACGCACTTTATTTACCTCCTTCCAGAACATCTTTTTATTCTCTCTAAAATTTAATGATACTCTCTCACCCCAACTCTCATTTGCCCTTTTTTTCACCACTTGCACCTTTTTCTTGACCTCCTGTCTCTTTCTTTTATACATCTCCCACTCAATGCATATATATATATATATATATATATATATATATATATATATATATATATATATATATATATATATATATATATATATATATATATATATATATATATATATATATATATATATATATACATATATATATATATATATATATATATATATATATATATATATATATATATATATATATATATATATATATATATATATATATATATATATATATATATATATATATATATATATATATATATATATATATATATATATATATATATATATATATATATATATATATATATATATATATATATATATATATATATATATATATATATATATATATATATATATATATATATATACATATATATATATATATATATATATTTTTATTTTTATTATACTTTGTCGCTGTCTCCCGCGTTTGCGAGGTAGCGCAAGGAAACAGACGAAAGAAATGGCCCCAACCCCCCCCCCCCCATACACATGTATATACATACGTCCACACACGCAAATATACATACCTACACAGCTTTCCATGGTTTACCCCAGACGCTTCACATGCCTTGCTTCAATCCACTGACAGCACGTCAACCCCGGTATACCACATCGCTCCAATTCACTCTATTCCTTGCCCTCCTTTCACCCTCCTGCATGTTCAGGCCCCGATCACACAAAATCTTTTTCACTCCATCTTTCCACCTCCAATTTGGTCTCCCTCTTCCCTCGTTCCCTCCACCTCCGACACATATATCCTCTTGGTCAATCTTTCCTCACTCATTCTCTCCATGTGCCCAAACCACTTCAAAACACCCTCTTCTGCTCTCTCAACCACGCTCTTTTTATTTCCACACATCTCTCTTACCCTTACGTTACTCACTCGATCAAACCACCTCACACCACACATTGTCCTCAAACATCTCATTTCCAGCACATCCATCCTCCTGCGCACAACTCTATCCATAGCCCACGCCTCGCAACCATACAACATTGTTGGAACCACTATTTCTTCAAACATACCCATTTTTGTTTTCCGAGATAATGTTCTCGACTTCCACACATTCTTCAAGGCCCCCAGGATTTTCGCCCCCTCCCCCACCCTATGATCCACTTCCGCTTCCATGGTTCCATCCGCTGCCAGATCCACTCCCAGATATCTAAAACACTTCACTTCCTCCAGTTTTTCTCCATTCAAACTCACCTGCCAATTGACTTGACCCTCAACCCTACTGTACCTAATAACGTTGCTCTTATTCACATTTACTCTTAACTTTCTTCTTCCACACACTTTTCCAAACTCAGTCCCCAGTTTCTGCAGTTTCTCACATGAATCAGCCACCAGCGCTGTATCATCAGCGAACAACAACTGACTCACTTCCCAAGCTCTCTCATCCCCAACAGACTTCATACTTGCCCCTCTTTCCAAAACTCTTGCATTTACCTCCCTAACAATCCCATCCATAAACAAATTAAACAACCATGGAGACATCACACACCCCTGCCGCAAACCTATATTCACTGAGAACCAATCACTTTCCTCTCTTCCTACACGTACACATGCCTTACATCCTCCATAAAAACTTTTCACTGCTTCTAACAACTTTCCTCCCACACCATATATTCTTAATACCTTCCACACAGCATCTCTA
>NC_092237.1:39833142-39928805 GCF_036320965.1 Panulirus ornatus
CAGGCGTTTGCTTTGAAGAATGTATGTGAGAAATACTTAGAAAAGCAAATGGATTTGTATGTAGCATTTATGGATCTGGAGAAGGCATATGATAGAGTTGATATTGAATCTCTGTGGAAGGTATTAAGAATATATGGTGTGGGAGGTAAGTTGTTAGAAGCAGTGAAATGTAATACATGAATATCTCAAAAAAAGAGCAATAATTCATTATCCTCTTTTATACTGTGTTATGTTAAATGTGGTCATTTCCAAGATAAACTGGTCCTAACATACGTAGGAATAAAACCAGTAGGACCCATGTAATCTCCCGTAATCATGATCCTCTAACATTTCATTTTAGTGTTGCCCAGAGTATTTCCTCTGTGCATAGAGATCTATATACCAATATTTCTTCTCCGTTAAATATCCTCCCCATCTCCCTTCCTCCCTCCCCTTACATTTCTTTCTCCCTTACTATGCCTCACTTCCTCCCTCCTCCTTCCTCGCTCTCTCTGTTTCTAAATTACGTTCCCTCATATTTGCCTCCTTCCCAATCTCTTTACCCTCCTCAGTATCCCCCTCCGTTCGTTCTATATTCTGTTCAGTCTCCCCCTCACTCATCCGCTCACCGACACTCACTAAATCTCTTATTCTTCTCCTCCTCTTCCCTCCGACCTACTCCTCGGTCCACACATCCACACTAACGACCGACCAACCATTTCCCACTCTTGCTCCCACACATTTACGATCTTTTTCCTCCTCATTCATCTGATAAAGGAAATCAGTACCGTAAGTTATGTCACTGTATTATCTTCCGACAGCTAAAATGTAATCGTTCCGCATGTAACTATGATAAAGGCATTTTTATTCGGGAATAAGTTTAATAGTTGTCACAGTGCTTAATGTCAATATATATTGCAATAATATTCTCATGCATACTTATGCACTCTTGTTGCTTATTTAATACCTATTATCCAATTATTACAAATCATTGTTTGTGCTTTACTTGTAGCTCATTAATAGCAGGCACACAAGATGGTGCACTAGCTAGGCTCTGTAATGACATGTTCCAAACTTTTATATTTCCCAGATTTCTTGAGTTGTAACAGTAAGTTGGCTTTCCACCAATGGATGGAATCGCAATCTGTAGGAGGAGTGGGATATGGGAGGGTATGAGCCTGACTTTAGAGCGTGACTGTACCTCTCAACTTCGTGAGCAATAAAGCGGAGGAGCAGTATGTCATGCTTTCCTGACGGACGAACCTCTGCCAGTCTTGTGGGGGAGCCTGTCACACTTCTAATTCCCGTTCCTCATTTACACATTCTTGCAGGTACTGAATTTGTCCATTAGCGCACATCAAGCTCAATGCCAGTTCCCTTGTTCATGTTACAGGACGTAGACTAATGTATCTTGTGATGAAAACTCATAAAATGCAGTTAAGAAACTATACTAAATCGTCTCTTACAAAAATAAATTGCTGTTACGGTGTCTGGTTTCGTGATATCACATTCAAGGATTTCAGTGATTCGCAACTGCGGAGTTGCTCGCGGATGCAAGGGTTGACTGGCGCTAAAATCGCGAGGTCATGAGTAATTCACGTTGTCTACTGTGAAATGAGATGAAGAGTCGAGATAACGAACAGCAGCTTCGGACTCCAGCGAGTTTTGTACATGTTTCAAAGGTTTCGCTTTTCTTCCTAACATATTGATAGATCATGGATTCTGGTTTATTCTGTTTGTCTTATCATCATTTTCTCAAAACTAGTTCCTTCCTCTCTGATAAGGTGCACATGTCATTTCAGCCATTGTGTCTTGTGTCTGATACCAAGATGTCAACAGATTCTTCTTTCTGGAGAAAATTGTTTGTTTCTTGCAGTACACAGGTGAGCAGTCTGGACATTCCAAAAAGACTTTTGAGCAAATGATGACTGTTAAGATGCATGTCACAAATGCCTGCATCTTTTGCCTTTAACACTGTCTCATACTCTTTAACCTGATGGCTAACATCTACTCAATCTCACTGTTTAATTGCTGATAAGTCCACAGTGAATCTAATTGCTTCCTATTGCCTTTGGTGGACACTTTAATCACTAGCTTTATCGACAGCCAGTAAAGGGTACTTCTTTTCATATTTTTTTGTGCAAGAAAGAGAAATTCTTTTAACCCCTTCATGATGTTGCTTTTCAGCTGCCATTTGCGCTAGTGCACAGAGTGTGTTATTTGCAGAGAGGTATGGTATTATCCTGATAATGACTGTCGATACGATGATGTCTCTCTTAATGATCGGATTCATGACAAAAGAGGTAACGCCACAATCAATGAAATACCAAACTTCTTACTACAGGACTTTCATATTCCCGCATCTTTCATAAATCTGTCGGCGTTGTTCGCTACTTCACAATTGGAGTCGCGGTTTGCTGCTTTAACCAGTTTGTAAAGACTGTGAACTATTATCATCTGTCGTGTGTGTCGTGTTGTGGTAACATCCCTAAATGAGAAATAAGATCAAGAGAGACCAGTGTCCCCCTAGGTTCTGTCCTACAGCCTACCTTCTTTCTTCTTTTTCTCTCCATGAATGAATTTCATTCTTCAGCCTCTAACACAGTTTCGCTTATGATTCCACACTACTGACATATATTCGCCTTGCTTTCCATTATCACTTCAAAATTTTCATTTTCATGAGGCGAGCATATATCTCTCAATTCAGACCTATATATCTAAATCTCACCAAATTCTTACCATCGTACTTAAGATACTGCAATTTAGTCCTGCAATGACACAAGCATTTGAAGTATAACTATATCTCCCATTCTAACCCGGACATCCCACGTAACGAACATTTCAAACCTGTTTCCTTTCTCTGTATCGAAGGTCCTGTTTCAGCCATTGCACTCGTGACCTGTCTGCCATTAATCAAAGCCTAGAAGCACAGCATGCGAAAAGCTGCCACCTCCCACACTTTCTGCTTAGGGACGTGTCATATGTGGATTGACCGTTGTGACAATTTATATCTTCGTAAATCAGGGTTGTATGATTATCTTCCTTCTTTTGTCTTCTCTTTCCTCTACAGGCCACCCAGCTCTAGGAGTCAGATCTTTAAACGCTTGAGGGGCACGTATGAACCTCCTCTAAATCCTTCGTCTTCTCATGTTGTGTTTTCTTTTTCATCCAACATAGTCACGATTAAGCCATGGTTTTGACCGTGCCATGTCGGCTTCTATAAGAAAGAAAGAATTAAAAAGAATCAATAAAGCAGCTCTGTTCACAGACAGAGAGTTGCTTCATCCAGTCACTGTCTCTGGGCAAAGTTCCTACTGATCTCAGCGCGACATTTTCATTGCACAGTCCACATACCATGAGTTTGTCCAACAGCATCACATCAGCTTTGATGAGAAAAAAAGTGGCCGTTCACCAACGGCAGCAGAGATCTTTCTGGATTATATAATGACAACTGTTACCCTGATCATCTATATAGCAGGCTTTATACTGGCAACAGGACGAGGCTGATCTCGAAGATGAGGCGATAGTGATGTGCACACTAGTGTCAGTGATGGTTGCGTGGCAGACCAGGTTATGGAAAGTAACTTATCAGTAACCCATCACACATATGTCGCCTTAAGACACATCTTGACCGAACAGTCATGATAATGACGAACGTTATTCTCCAGTGGACTTAGATTCTATTTCATGTAAATAAAGACAATGAATAATGTACATTTGGAAGTGTCTTGTCATCCGTTTCCCTTACATGTAATAGTTTGCGCGCCGTACATGTGTTGTTAGAACTGGTGCCAAGGAAAGATATGTTCACTGCAGTAGTTATTGGGTCGTTATAGATATCATACACTGTAGATGTTGTATAAACCTTTTCTATTGAAATCAGGGGACATACTTCTCCATCTTTGAGGTACTGAGATGTTACCGTATTTCAGGGCTATGTGGAGATTTCAAGACTTTCGTCAAAGGAAACGCAGAGGTCATTACCACTGATCGTATCAAGTCAGCTGTCAAAATTTGGTGCTGGAGAATATGATAGCCCATGTAAACATCAAATGGTGTCTCAGATTCCTTATATCACCTGTAAGATTTTGCTACCTCCTTATGCTTCCGGTAACAGTTGCGCCACAACTGAGTCTGATTTATAAGATTTTTACTTCACTTAGACATTTCTGTCCTCGCACCATGTTCGGTGTTCGATCGTGCACATGAGTAGGTAATGCTGGGATGACGTCTTTTTAGATATGTTTCCTACATCTTGTTGTCAGATGTGGACCTGTGACACAGACTTTTCTATGAACGATTTCGTCAGCTTTAACTCTGAAGAGCCTCGCTCTACTGATATGACTCGGCGAGGACGGAGCCTACTGAACAACTACACCAGTAGTCCATTGTGTTGCTGATTCTCGTTTTCCACGAGCTCAAATGGGTCAAACTTTACAGAGCGATGTGTTCGACACAGTCCCATCTTGGGAGGATGAGGCCCTTATCCTACATGTTGTTAATCAACTTCTCCTTCGCCTGGATTGAGCCCTCTGTAGACACACTGATAAACAACCACTTCAAGTCGAAGCTCGCAATGTTCTTGTTTCTGAGCCTTACATTCTGCAGTTTTATATTCTTACCCATCTCAGGCTTCAGAATATATTTTGCTTTCCATTTCTAGATTTCTCATTCCTTGTCAGCGTTACTCTGACCCCTCTCATATGTCGTCTCATCAGAAAATAGGATGTTCATCTGGTTAATATAGTCAGACATTTCCTCGTTGACTATGTTCCCACCTTCATCCGCTTGATATATAAAGATGTTATTGTCTTCCCTCAGTGGTTTCAGAGCAGCAAGATATCATCCCGGGATGGCTGAGTATTGTGACGTTCCCATCGTCTTGTAACATGCGGTTACCACGCGTCTAAAACCTTTGTCAACATCATCGTCAGTTCTGGTCATGGTTTAGTAATGCGTTGTCGAACGGTGGTCCATGTTGAATGGGCCTCCACCTCCGTCGTGTCTAACTTGTCATTCTGACAGGTTGTTAAGCAGCTCTGTCCTCCTCCTCCTCCTCCCCATCCTCCACCCCCCACCCCTCTCTCTCTCTCTCTCTCTCTCTCTCTCTCTCTCTCTCTCTCTCTCTCTCTCTCTCTCTCTCTCTCTCTCTCTCTCTCTCTCTCTCTCTCTCTCTCTCTCTCTCTCGTCCTTGACAGGTTCTTCATCAGGTCAGTTTTTCCCACTGCATTCTATCTGTTGTTGTTGCACTTTGCCGTCACTTTCCATTGTCGTCTATCTATTGCTGGTCCTTCCGCGACAACCTGGTCACTCGGCGCTGGGGAAGAGGGGAACCTCTCGTTAGGTCTTTTTAGTTCCAATATCCTGAATATAAGATCTCTGACTCTCTCTCTCAGATATGTCCTTACCCTCTTGCTGAAAGGCTTTCTCCCTGCCTCGCCGCCGACCTAGGGAGAACTTGTGCAGTGAAATAGTCCAATGAGAACTCTTACCATTTTCATGGTTTGTTATACTGCACTGCAAATAGATATCCCGATCCTGTACACTCACGTCATTACTACCCACAGACAAATGAATGCTGTTTATCCAGACAGACAGGTAGTTAGGTAGTAATGAGATAGGAGCCCTTAATCAGGATTTAGTTCTTAACGTTTCAACAGTTGTTTTCTTCAGGAGAATACGACACAGCGGTGTCACTGTTGAATCAGGTTCCCCGTCGTTGTGGTGTGGGTGGAGAGCATAGGACTCGCAAACACAAAGATAGCGGGTTTCACTGTTCACGAGTGTGGCTACTGCTGATGCACTCCAGGCAACAGAAAGGATGGCCAACAACATGAGGACCTCCGCCTCCCGAGAAGGGACTATATCAACCTCATAAATCATAAAGTTTTGCTCACTTCAGTTTATGGAAAATGAGTACGAGCAGCTCAACAGCTCAACAGACTAGTCATGGGCTCACTGGTGAGTGCCGTCCTGGCCTACCTATTCATGGAGACGTAGTAGGGAGAATATTACAAGAATATCATAGGCAACACGTCAACCTGGATGAGATATGTGGATGATGTGCTAGTCATAGTCCCAAGGAGACACGACAACGGACAAAGAACTCAACACTGTAGACGAAAACTTACAGTTCACAGTAAAAGTGGAATAAAACAAGAAACTCAGTAATGGAATCCACACGAGTATGGAGAAGGGATGACGGAGAAGGGATGACGGACCGAAATTTTCAGCGTATAAGAAGGAGACCAACAAGGAAGACTAATACACACTTTTTCTAAGCTCACAACAGCAGGATCAAGTCAGGCGTGTTACTGGATTTCTCCTAATGGGCCCTGAAGATGTGTGGCCTGAAATCTTTGGGATAGTTCAAGCAGATAACGGACGACTTTAGAAAATTGCCGTATCCTGGTTCGTGAAGTTGAAAGAGAAGGCGAGGAGAATCATGCAGAGAAGCAGAGACAACGAGAGGAATGAAGAGGAGGAAAGAAAATATATAATGGTTCCGAACTCTCAGGGAGCAAGTCCCCAATCGGAGATTTCCAGCTAAGCCACCATAGATATAGCAAAATAGGATCAGAGACCAAGATAGAAACAAAGTGAAAGATAAAAGACCAAAGCATACGCAAGAGAAAAGTATGGTGTACATAATTCTCTGCGTTGAATACATGATATACAAGTAAAGGCGTGGAGACAAGGACAAGAGAACGCATAAATGAGGTTAAAAACCATGAAATTACCAGCACAATAGTGGTACAAGCAGAACAAGCAGGACAACTCCCTAAATTGGAGGCGGTACAAATTGACGCAAAGTCTTAGACAGACACAGAAGAAAGGCTGTGGAAACAGCCTACATCTTACCATCGGATAACATCAGCACAATAGGAGTGAGGGAGTTACAGGTGGGCGACAGCGGCCGGCGCCGGTCTGGTAGAGGGAACTTAGTCAAACACCAGCAGGCATTTCAAAGTTTTTATCGAGGATGTAAGGTATGTGTAAGTGTAGGAAGAGAGGAAAGTGATTGGTTCCCAGTGAATGTCGGTTTGCGGCAGGGGTGCGTGATGATTTCATGGCTGTTTAATTTGTTTATTGATGGAGTTCATAGGTAGGTGAATGCAAGAGTTTTGGAGCGAGAAGAAAGTATGCAGTCTGTTGTTCATGAGAGGGTTTGGGAAGTGAGTCAGTGGTTGTTCGTTGATGACACAGCGTTGGTGGCTGATTCGGGCGAGAAACTTCAGAAGCTGGTGACTGAGTTTGGAAAAGTGTGTGAAATAAGAAAGCTGAGAGTAAATGTGAATAACAGCAATGTTAGTAGGTTCAACTGGGTTGAGGGACAAGGCAACTGGGAGGTAAGTACAAATGGAGAAAAACTGGAGGAAGTGAAGTGTTTTAGACATCTGAGAGCGGATTTAGCAGCGGATGGAACCATGAAAACGGAAGTGAATCACAGGGTTGGGTGTGGTGGGGCGGGCGAAGGTTGTGGGAGCGTTGAAGAATGTGTGGAAGTCGAGAACGATATTTCGGAGAGCAAAAATGGGTATGTTTGAAGGAATAGTGGTTCCAACAATGTTGTATGGTTGCGAGGCGTGGGTTGTGCTGAGGAGGGTGGATGTATTGGAAATGAGATTTTTGAGGACAATATGTGGTGTGAGGTGGTTTGAGAGAGTAAATGATGAAAGGGTAAGAAAAATGTGTGGTAATAAAAAGAGTGCTGTTGAGAGAGCAGAAGAGGGTGTATTGAAATGGTTTGGTCACATGCAAGGAATGAGTGAGAAAAGATTAACAAAGAGGATATTTGTGTCAGAAGTGGAGGGAACCAGGAGAAGTGGGAGAAGAAACTGGAGGTGGAAGGATGGAGTGAAAAAGATTTTGAGCGATTGTGGCCTGCACATACAGAAGGGTGAGAGGCGTGCAAGGAAGAGAGTGAATTGGAACTATGTGGTATACTGGGGTCGAAGTGTTGTCGATGGATTGAACCAGGGCATGTAAAGCGTCTAGGGTAAACCATGGAAAGTTTTGTGGGACCTAGATGTAGAAATAAAGCTGTGGTTTCGGTGCATTACACATGACAGCTAGAAACTGAGTGTGAACGAACGTGGCCTTTGCTGTCTTTTCCTAGTGCCATTCTATGTGTAGCGGGGTAGCGACGGGAAAGAATAAAGGCAGCAATTATGAATATGTACAAGAGTATATATGTTTATTTCTGTATGTATACGTATGTGTATGTATACGTATACATATACATACATATACGTATGTATACGTATATGTATGTATACGTTGAAATGTACAGGTATGTATATGTGTGTGTGTGTGTGTGTGTGTGTGTGTGTGTGTGTGTGTGTGTGCGTGTGCGTGTATGTATATACATGTGTATGTGGGCGTGTTGGGGGATTCTTTCGTCCGTTTCCTTGTGCTACCTCGCTAATGCGGGAGACAGCGACCTCGCTGATGCACAAAACAACGGTAAAGTATAATAGATGAATATTCATTTATATTCATTTATCATACTTTGTCGCATATATGTATATATATGCATATATATGTATATGTATTTACATATATATACATATATCTCTCTGTCCCTTACGTTACTCACTCGATCAAACCACCTCACACCACACATTGTCCTCAAACATCTCATTTCCAGCACATCCATCCTCCTGCGCACAACTCTATCCATAGCCCACGCCTCGCAACCATACAACATTGTTGGAACCACTATTCCTTCAAACATACCCATTTTTGCTTTCCGAGATAATGTTCTCGACTTCCACACATTCTTCAAGGCCCCCAGGATTTTCGCCCCCTCCCCCACCCTATGATCCACCTCCGATTCCATGGTTCCACCCGCTGCCAGATCCACTCCCAGATATCTAAAACACTTCACTTCCTCCAGTTTTTCTCCATTCAAACTCACCTCCCAATTGACTTGAGCCTCAACCCTACTGTACCTAATAACCTTGCTCTTATTCACATTTACTCTTAACTTTCTTCTTCCACACACTTTTCCAAACTCAGTCACCAGCTTCTGCAGTTTCTCACATGAATCAGCCACCAGCGCTGTATCATCACCGAACAACAACTGACTCACTTCCCAAGCTCTCTCATCCCCAACAGACTTCATACTTGCCCCTCTTTCCAAAACTCTTGCATTTACCTCCCTAACGAGTGAGTAACGTAAGGGTAAGAGAGATGTGTGGAAATAAAAAGAGCGTGGTTGAGAGAGCAGAAAGAGGGTGTTTTGAAGTGGTTTAGGCACATGGAGAGGATGAGTGAGGAAAGATTGACGAAGAGGATATATGTGTCGGAGGTGGAGGGAACAAGGAGAAGAGGGAGACCAAATTGGAGGTGGAAAGATGAAGTGAAAAAGATTTTGTGTGATCGGGGCCTGAACATGCAGGAGGGTGAAAGGAGGGCAAGGAATAGAGTGAATTGGAGCGATGTGGTATACCGGGGTTGACGTGCTGTCAGTGGATTGAAGCAGGGCATGTGAAGCGTCTGGGGTAAACCATGGAAAGCTGTGTAGGTATGTATATTTGCGTGTGTGGACGTATGTATATACATGTGTATGGGGGGGGTTGGGCCATTTCTTTCGTCTGT
Organism: Panulirus ornatus; assembly: GCF_036320965.1. Lineage (NCBI taxonomy): Eukaryota > Metazoa > Arthropoda > Malacostraca > Decapoda > Palinuridae > Panulirus > Panulirus ornatus. Next base: position 39,842,725 of record NC_092237.1, read on the forward strand.
TTCCTTGCGCTACCTCGCAAACGTGGGAGACAGCGACAAAGTATAATAATAATAATAATGATACATATATATATATATATATATATATATATATATATATATATATATATATATATATATATATATATATATATATATATATATATATATCTTTTTTTCTTTCTTTCATACTATTCGCCATTTCCCGCATTAGCGAGGTAGCGTTAAGAACAGAGGACTGGGCCTTAGAGGGAATATCCTCACCTGACCCCCTTCTCTGTTCCTTCTTTTGGAAAATTAAAAAAAAAAAAAAACGAAAGGGTGAGGATATCCAGCCACCCGCTCCCTCCCCTTTTAGTCGCCTTCTACGACACGCAGGGAATACGTGGGAAGTATTCTTTCTCCCCTATCCCCAGGGATAGATATATATATATATATATATATATATATATATATATATATATATATATATATATATATATATATATATATATATATATATATATTTGGACGATTTTTGCAGGAAAAAAATGCAATTGAGTGGGAGATGTATAAAACAAAGAGAAAGGAGGTCAAGAGAAAGGTGCAAGAGGTGAAAAAAAGGGCAAATGAGAGTTGGGGTGAAAGAGTATCATTAAATTTTAGGGAGAATAAAAAGATGTTCTGGAAGGAGTTAATAAAGTGCGTAAGACAAGGGAGCAAATGGGAACTTCAGTGAAGGGAGCAAATGGGGAGGTGATAACAAGTAGTGTTGATGTGAGGAGATGGAGTGAGTATTTTGAAAGTTTGTTGAATGTGTTTGATGATAGAGTGGCAGATAAAGGGTGTTTTGGTCGAGGTGGTGTGCAAAGTGAGAGGGTTAGGGAAAATGATTTGGTAAACAGAGAAGAGGTAGTAAAAGCTTTGCGGAAGATGAAAGCCGGCAAGGCAGCAAGGTTTGGATGATATTGCAGTGAAATTTATTAAAAAAGGGGGTGACTGTATTGTTGACTGGTTGGTAAGGTTATTTAATGTATGTATGACTCATGGTGAGGTGCCTGAGGATTGGCGGAATGCTTGCATAGTGCCATTGTACAAAGGCAAAGGGGATAAGAGTGAGTGCTCAAATTATAGAGGTATAAGTTTGTTGAGTATTCCTGGTAAATTATATGGGAGGGTATTGATTGAGAGGGTGAAGGCATGTACAGAGCATCAGATTGGGGAAGAGCAGTGTGGTTTCAGAAGTGGTAGAGGATGTGTGGATCAGGTGTTTGCTTTAAAGAATGTATGTGAGAAATACTTAGAAAAGCAAATAGATTTGTATGTAGCATTTATGGATCTGGAGAAGGCATATGATAGAGTTGATAGAGATGCTCTGTGGAAGGTATTAAGAATATATGGTGTGGGAGGCAAGTTGTTAGAAGCAGTGAAAAGTTTTTATCGAGGATGTAAGGCATGTGTACGTGTAGGAATAGAGGAAAGTGATTGGTTCTCAGTGAATGTAGGTTTGCGGCAGGGGTGTGTGATGTCTCCATTTTTGTTTAATTTGTTTATGGATGGGGTTGTTAGGGAGGTGAATGCAAGAGTTTTGGAAAGAGGGGCAAGTATGAAGTCTGTTGGGGATGAGACAGCTTGGGAAGTGAGTCAGTTGTTGTTCGCTGATGATACAGCGCTGGTGGCTGATTCATGTGAGAAACTGCAGAAGCTGGTGACTGAGTTTGGTAAAGTGTGAGAAAGAAGAAACTTAAGAGTAAATGTGAAAAAGAGCAAGGTTATTAGGTACAGTAGGGTTGAGGGTCAAGTAAATTGGGAGGTGAGTTTGAATGGAGAAAAACTGGAGGAAGTGAAGTGTTTTAGATATCTGGGAGTGGATCTGGCAGCGGATGGAACCATGGAAGCGGAAGTGGATCATAGGGTGGGGGAGGGGGCGATAATTCTGGGAGCCTTGAAGAATGTGTGGAAGTCGAGAACATTATCTCGGAAAGCAAAAATGGGTATGTTTGAAGGAATAGTGGTTCCAACAACGTTGTATGCTTGCGAGGCGTGGGCTATGGATAGAGTTGTGCGCAGGAGGATGGATGTGCTGGAAATGAGATGTTTGAGGACAATATGTGGTGTGAGGTGGTTTGATCGAGTAAGTAACGTAAGGGTAAGAGAGATGTGTGGAAATAAAAAGAGCGTGGTTGAGAGAGCAGAAGAGGGTGTTTTGAAATGGTTTGGGCACATGGAGAGAATGAGTGAGGAAAGATTGACCAAGAGGATATATGTGTCGGAGGTGGAGGGAACGAGGAGAAGAGGGAGACCAAATTGGAGGTGGAAAGATGGAGTGAAAAAGATTTTGTGTGATCGGGGCCTCAACATGCAGGAGGGTGAAAGGAGGGCAAGGAATAGAGTGAATTGGAGCGATGTGGTATAACGGGGTTGACGTGCTGTCAGTGGATTGAATCAAGGCATGTGAAGCGTCTGGGGTAAACCATGGAAAGCTGTGTAGGTATGTATATTTGCGTGTGTGGACGTGTGTATATACATGTGTATGGGGGTGGGTTGGGCCATTTCTTTCGTCTGTTTCCTTGCGCTACCTCGCAAACGCGGGAGACAGCGACAAAGCAAAAAAAAAAAAAAAAATATATATATATATATATATATATATATATATATATATATATATATATATATATATATATATATATATATATATATATATGTATATATATATATATATATATATATATATATATATATATATATATATATATATATATATATATGTATATTTAATGTATGTATGGCTCATGGTAAGGTGCCTGAGGATTGGCGGAATGCGTGCATAGCGCCATTGTACAAAGGGAAAGGGCATAAGAGTGAGTGCTCAAATTATAGAGGTATAAGTTTGTTGAGTATTCCTGGTAAATTATATGGGAGGGTATTGATTGAGAGGGTGAAGGCATGTACAGAGCATTAGATTGGGGAAGAGCAGTGTGGTTTCAGAAGTGGTAGAGGATGTGTGGATCAGGTGTTTCCTTTGAAGAATGTATGTGAGAAATACTTAGAAAAGCAAATGGATTTGTATGTAGCATTTATGGATCTGGAGGAGGCATATGATAGAGCTGATAGAGATGCTCTGTGGAAGGTATTAAGAATATATGGTGTGAGAGGCAAGTTGTCAGAAGCAGTGAAAAGTTTTTATCAAGGATGTAAGGCATGTGTACGTGTAGGAAGAGAGGAAAGTGATTGGTTCACAGTGAATGTAGGTTTGCGGCAGGGGTGTGTGATGTCTCCATGGTTGATTAATTTGTTTATGGATGGGGTTGTTAGGGAGGTGAATGCAAGAGTTTTGGAAAGAGGGGCAAGTATGAAGTCTGTTGGGGATGAGAGAGCTTGGGAAGTGAGTCAGTTGTTGTTCGCTGATGATACAGCTCTGGTGGCTCATTCATGTGAGAAACTGCAGAAGCTGGTGACTGAGTTTGGTAAAGTGTGTGGAAAAAGAAAGTTAATAGTAAATGTGAATAAGAGCAAGGTTATTAGGTACATTAGGGTTGAGGGTCAAGTCAATTTTGAGGTAAGTTTGAATGGAGAAAAACTGGAGGAAGTAAAGTGTTTTAGATATCTGGGAGTGGATCTGGCAGCGTATGGAACCATGGAAGCGGAAGTGGATCATAGGGTGGGGGAGGGGGCGAAAATCCTGGGAGCCTTGAAGAATGTGTGGAAGTCTAGAACATTATCTCGGAAAGCAAAAATGGGTATGTTTGAAGGAATAGTGGTTCCAACAATGTTGTATGGTTGCGAGGCGTGGGCTATGGATAGAGTTGTGCGCAGGAGGATGGATGTGCTGGAAATGAGATGTTTGAGGACAATGTGTGGTGTGAGGTGGTTTGATCGAGTAAGTAACGTAAGGGTAAGAGAGATGTGTGGAAATAAAAAGAGCGTGGTTGAGAGAGCAGAAGAGGGTGTTTTGAAATGGTTTGGGCACATGGAGAGAATGAGTGAGGAAAGATTGACCAAGAGGATATATGTGTCGGAGGTGGAGGGAACGAGGAGAAGTGGGAGACCAAATTGGAGGTGGAAAGATGGAGTGAAAAAGATTTTGTGTGATCGGGGCCTGAACATGCAGGAGGGTGAAAGGAGGGCAAGGAATAGAGTGAATTGGATCGATGTGGTATACCGGGGTTGACGTGCTGTCAGTGTATTGAATCAGGGCATGTGAAGCGTCTGGGGTAAACCATGGAAAGCTGTGTAGGTATGTATACTTGCGTGTGTGGACGTATGTATATACATGTGTATGGGGGTGGGTTGGGCCATTTCTTTCGTCTGTTTCCTTGCGCTACCTCGCAAACGCGGGAGACAGCGACAAAGAAAAAAAAGATATATATATATATATATATATATATATATATATATATATATATATATATATATATATATATATATATATTTTTTTTTTTGCTTTGTCGCTGTCTCCCGCTTTTGCGAGGTAGCGCAAGGAAAACAGACGAAAGAAATGGCCCAACCCACCCCCATACACATGTATATACATACGTCCACACACGCAAATATACATACCTACACAGCTTTCCATGGTTTACCCCAGACGCTTCACATGTCTTGATTCAATCCACTGACACCACGTCAACCCCGGTATACCACATCGATCCAATTCACTGTATTCCTTGCCGTCCTTTCATCCTCCTGCTTGTTCAGGCCCCGATCACACAAAATCTTTTTCACTCCATCTTTCCACCTTCAATTTAGTCTCCCACTTCTCCTCGTTCCCTCCACCTCCGACACATATATCCTCTTGGTCAATCTTTCCGCACTCATTCTCTCCATGTGCCCAAACCATTTCAAAACACCCTCTTTCTGCTCTCTCAACCACGCTCTTTTTATTTCCACACATCTCTCTTACCCTTACGTTACTTACTCGATCAAACCACCTCACACCACACATTGTCCTCAAACATCTCATTTCCAGCACATCGATCCTCCTGCGCACAAATCTATCCATAGCCCACGCTATGAAAGGAGGGCAAGGAATAGAGTGAATTGGATCGATGTGGTATACTGGGGTTGACGTGCTGTCAGTGGATTGAATCAAGGCATGTGAAGCGTCTGGGGTAAACCATGGAAAGCAGTGTAGGTATGTATATTTCCGTGTGTGGACGTATGTATATACATGTGTATAGGGGTGGGTTGGGCCATTTCTTTCGTCTGTTTCCTTGCGCTACCTCGCAAACGCGGGAGACAGCGACAAAGCAAGAAAAAAAAAAATATATATATATATACATGTATATATATATATATATATATATATATATATATATATATATATATATATATATATATATATATATATATATATATATATATATGACCGGGTTATAGTGATGGGTGATTTGAATGCAAAGGTGAGTAATGTGCCAGTTGAGGGAATAATTGTTATGCATGAGGTGTTCAGTTTTGTAAATGGAAATGGTGAAGAGATTGTAGATTTATGTGCTGAAAAAGGACTGATGATTGGGAATACCTGGTTTAAAAAGCGAGATTTACATAAGTATACGTGGAGTATAAGTATACGTAGTATAAGTATATACGGAGTATAAGTATACGTAGGAGAGATGGCCAGAGAGCGTTATTAGATTAAGTGTTAATTGACAGAGGCGCGAAAGAGAGAATTTTGGATGTTAATGTGCTGAGAGGTGCAACTGGAGGGACGTCTGATCATTGTCTTGTGGAGACGAAGGTGAAGTTTTGTAGGGGTTTTCAGAAAAGAAGAGAAAATGTTGGGGTGAAGAGAGTGGTGAGAGTAAGTGAGCTTAGGAAGGAGACTTGTGTGAGGAAGTACCAGGAGAGACTGAGTACAGAATGGAGAAAGGTGAGAACAAAGGAGGTAATGGGAGTGGGGGAGGAATGGTATGTATTTAGGGAAGCAGCGATGGCTTGTGAAAAAGATGCTTGTAGCATGAGAAGCGTGGGAGGTGGGTTGATTAGAAAAGGTAGTGAGTGGGGGGATGAAGAAGTAAGATTATTAGTGAAAGAGAAGAGAGAGGCATTTGGACGATTTTTGCAGAGAAAAAATGCAAATGAGTTGGAGATGTATAAAAGAAAGAGGCAGGAGGTCAAGAGAAAGCTGCAAGAGGTGAAAAGAGGGCATATGAGAGTTGGGGTGAGAGAGTAGCAATAAATTTTAGGGAGAATAAAAAGATGTTTTGGAAGGAGGTAAATAAAGTGCGTAAGACAAGGGAGCTAATGGGAACTTCAGTGAAGGGGCTAATGGGTAGGTGATAACAAGTACTGGTGATGAAAGAAGATGGAGTGAGTATTTTGAAGGTTTGTTGAACGTGTGTGATGATAAAGTGGCAGATATAGGGTGTTTTGGTCGAGGTGGTGTGCAAAGTGAGAGGGTTAGGGAAATTCATTTGATAAACAGAGAAGAGGTAGTAAAAGCTTTGCGGAAGATAAAAGCCGTCAAGGCAGCAGGTTTGGATGGCATTGCAGTGGAATTTATTAAAATAGGAGTTGACTATATTGTTGACTGGTTGGTAAGGTTATTTAAGGTTATTTAATGTATGTATGATTCATGGTGAGGTGCCTGAGGATTGGCGGAATGCTTGCATAGTGCCATTGTACAAAGGCTAAAGGGGATAAGAGTGAGTGCTCAAATTACAGAGGTATAAGTTTGTTGAGTACTCCTGATAAATTATATGGGAGGGTATTTGATTGAGAGGGTGAAGGCATGTATCGAGCATCAGATTGGGGAAGAGCAGTGTGGCTTCAGAAGTGGTAGAGGATGTGTGGATCAGGCGTTTCCTTTGAAGAATGTATGTGAGAAATACTTAGAAAAGCAAATGGATTTGTATGTAGCATTTATGGATCTGGAGATGGCATATGATAGAGTTGATAGAGATGCTCTGTGGAAGGTATTAAGAATATATGGTGTGGGAGGCAAGTTGTTAGAAGCAGTGAAAAGTTTTTATCGAGGATGTATGGCATGTGTACGTGTAGGAAGAGAGTAAAGCGACTGGTTCTCAGTGAATGTAGGTTTGCGGCAGGGGTGTGTGATGTCTCCATGGTTGTTTAATTTGTTTATGGATGGGGTTGTTAGGGATTCTTGGTGTCAATGGGAGGTTTGGGCTCAACACTATGAGGATCTTTTAGTTTTCCCTTTTAATAATAATTTCACTTTGCTTCCCATGTTGCTTAAATCCTTTAATGTAAATGTTGCCTTTAACAACAATAATACTATAAAGAATATCTTAATCATGAATTCACCAGAAAATTCTCTCGGTTGCATCTATAAAGTTCCTTGTGGAAACTGTGATGAATTTTATGTTGGTCAGACTGGTAAGGATCTTTCTGTTAGACTTAAGCAACATGAATATAGTATAAGAACGGGACAAGAATCAAATGCCTTGTTTAATCATGTTAAAAACTATGATCATTGTATTGACTGGAGTAACGCCATCTGAGTTGTTAATTCTAACTCTATTACCAAGAGAAATATCATTGAATCTTCTATTATTAAATACACAAAGAATTATTATCTTAATATTAGTGATGGTCTGTACAAATTAGATAACTTTATTGTTGATAAGATTTGTAAAATCATAAGTTTATGAACGCTCGTTGTATGTTTTGGACAATCACATGTTTACCAAATGGCGTCCTAGCTTCATCTCTTTGATGTATATCAACTGACTGTTATATTTCTCTCTTGTGTCTCCCCTGATGATGTGATTATTACACGAAAGTGCACTTGGGAACTTCTCATGTTTCATTTTTCCCGTGGACTCATAGGAAATCTTGATCACGCGCAAAATTGTGATCCTTTCAAATATATATATATATATATATATATATATATATATATATATATATATATATATATATATATATATATATATATATATATATTGTTTTTTTTAAACTATTCGCCATTTCCCGCGTTAGCGAGGTAGCGTTAAGAACAGAGGACTGGGCCTTTTTTGGAATATCCTCACCTAGCCCCCTCTGTTCCTTCTTTTGGAAAATTTAAAAAAAAAAAACGAGAGGGGAGGATTTCCAGCCCCCCGCTCCCTCCCCTTTTAGTCGCCTTCTACGACACGCAGGGAATACGTGGGAAGTATTCTTTCTCCCCTATCCCCAGGGATAATATGAATATATATAGACAGACAGGTAGAGATAAATGGAAAGATGTTCCTAACCGAGGAAAGAGCTTGTGGGACATATCTCAACAACCAAAAGGAAGACCATTATATATATATATATATATATATATATATATATATATATATATATATATATATATATATATATATATATATATATTATTTATTTATTGATTGATTTTGCTTTGTCGCTGTCTCCCGCGTTAGCGAGGTAGCGCAAAGAAAGAGACGAAAGAATGGCCCAACCCACCCACATACACATGTATATACATACACGTCCACAAACGCAAATATACATACCTATACATCTCAACGTGTACATATATATACACACACACAGACATATACATATATGCACATGTACATAATTCATACTGTCTGCCTTTACTCATTCCCATCGCCACCTCGCCACACATGACATAACCACCCCCTCCCCCCTCATGTGCGCGAGGTAGCGCTGGGAAAAGATAACAGAGGCCACATACGTTCACACTCAGTCTCTAGCTGTCATGTAATAATACACCGAAACCAAAGCTCCCTTTCCACTTTCCATGGTTTACCCCAGACGCTTCATATGATCTGGTTCAATCCATTTACAGCATGTCGACCCCGGTATACCACATCGCTCCAATTCACTTTATTCCTTGCACGCCTTTTACCCTCCTGCATGTTTAGGCCCCGGTCACTCTAAATATTTTTCACTTCATCATTCCACCTACAATTTGGTCTCCTACTCCTCCTCGTTCCCTCTAACCCCGACATATATATCCTCTTAGTCAATCTTTCTTCACTCATTCTCTCCATGTGACCAAACCATTTCAAAACACCATCTTCTGCTCTCTCAACGACACTCTTTTTATTACCACACATCTCTCCTTCCCTATTATTATTACTCGATCAAACCACCTCACACCACATATCGTCCTCATACACCTCATTTCCAGCACATCCACCCTCCTCCAAACAACTATCTATAGCCAACGCCTCGTAACCATATAGCATTGTTGAAACCACTATTCCTTCAAACATACCCATTTTTGCTTTCCGAGATGATGTTCTCGACTTTCACACATTCTTCAACGCTCCCAGAATTTTCGCCCTCTCCCCCACACAAAGATTCACTTCCCCTTCCATGGTTCCATCCGCTGCCAAATCCACTCCCAGATATCCAAAACACTTACCTTCCTCCAGTTTTTCTCCATTCAAACTTACCTCCCAGTTGACTTGTCCCTCAACCCTACTGTACCTAAAAGCCTTGCTCTTATTCACATTTACTCTCAGCTTCCTTCTGTCACACACTTTACCAAACTCAGTCACCAGCTTTTGCAGAGTCTCACACGAATCAGCCACCAGCGCTGTATCATCAGCGTACGACAACTGACTCACTTACCAAGCTCTGTCATCCACAACAGACTGCATACTTGCCCCTCTTTCGAAAACTATTGCATTCACCTCCCTAACAACCCTATCCATAAACAATTTAAACAACCATGGAGACATCTTACACCCCTGCTGCAAACCTACATTCACTGAGAACCAATCATTTTCCTCTCTTCCTACACGTACACATGCCTTACATCCTTGAGAAAAACTTTTCATTGATTCTAACAACTTGCCTCCCACACCATATATTCTTAGTACCTTCTACAGAGCATCTCTATCAACTCTATCATATGCCTTCTCTAGATCCATAAATGCTATATACAAATCCATTTGTTTTTCTAAGTATTTTTCACATACATTCTTCAAAGCAAACACCTGTTCCACACATCCTCTGCCACTTCTGAAACCACACTGCTCTTCCCCAATCTGATGCTCTGTACATGCCTTCATTCTCTCGATCACTATCCTCCCATATAATTTCCCAGCAATACTCAACAAGCTTATACCTATGTAATTTGAGCTCTCACTTTTATCCCCTTTGCCTTTGTACAATGGCACTATGCAAGCATTCCGCCAATCCTCAGGCACCTCACCATGAGTCATACATACATCAAATAACCTTACCAACATTCAACAATGTACAATTCCTATGAGTCCACGAGGAAAATGAAACACGATAAATTCCCAAGTGCACTTTCGTGTAATAATCACATCATCATGGGAGACACAGGAGAGAAATATAACAGTCAGTTGATATACAACGAAGAGACGAAGCTAGGACGCCATTTAGTAAACATGCGATTGTCCAAGACATACAACAAGCGTTCATAAACTTATCATTTTATAAATCTTATCAACAATAAAGTTATCTAAGTTGTATAGACCATCGTTAATATTAAGATTATAATACTTTGTGTATTGAATAATAGAAGATTCAATGATATTTTTCGTCGTAATAGAGTTAGAGCTAGACTTAATAACTGAGATAGACTTATCAAAACACATAAAAAGACATTTCCGGCAAGAGCTATAGTGAGGTCAGCAGGCTCCATCACATATAGATTGTCAGAATGCTTGGTTTCTTTATTAAGCCCTTTATTGGGTAATGTATCAAATTCTAATATTTTGAACAATGTAGATTTAGTCAACAAGCTAAACAATATCAATCTTAATTTTGATTTCAAACTAGTTAGCTTTGATGTTTCCTCACTTTTCACAAAAGTCCCAGTTGATGACCTTTTAGAATATTCATTTGATGTCTTGGATGATATTCATTAACCTGTTTCAAAGTCTGTTTTCATTGAACTGATAAAATTTTGTATAAAAAAACTATATTTCCATACAATCTATGCTCAAAAATTTCGTATGGCAATAGGTAACCCCTTTTTCACATGTACTAAGTAATCATTTTATTGAATTTTTTGAAACAAAATTAATAAAGGATATCTTAATTTCTAATGCAGTTTGGTTTACATATGTAGATGATGTTCTTTGTGTTTGGCCAACAAATGAAAATCTACAAATATTTCTCCCCTTACTTAACAAGTTACAACCTTCCATCAAATTTACTGCAGAAAATAAAAATAATGGTATGGTCCCATTATTGGGTTGCATGATCCTTAGGCAAGGAAACAAGTTCAAGTTTAGCATATACAGAAAACCTACCAATGTATGCTCATATATCCATTATTACTCATCTCAACATGACAGAGTTAAATTATCATCATTTCAGTCTATATTCCTTAGGGCATTACGTATTTCCAGTCCATATCTATTGATGATGAATTTGAGAAGATGTATTCTATTGCATCTAAGTTAAAGTAACCTAGATCTTTCATTGATAAATCCCTTAATCGTTTTACAGAGTTGAGCCCAAACCTCCCATAGACACCAAGAATCTTTTAGTGTTCCCCTTTGATAATAATCTTACCTTACTAACCATGTTCCTTAAATCCTTTAATGTAAATGCTGCCTTCAGCAACAATAATACTATAAAGAATATCTTAATCAGGAATTCACCAGAAAATTCTCCTGGATGCATCCATAGAGTGCCATGTATAAATTGTGAAATGTTTTATGTTGGGCAGACTGGTAAGGATCTCTCTGTTAGACATAAGCAACGTGAATAGGATACAAGAACGGGACAAGAATCTAATGCCTTTTCTAATCACGTTAAAGACTACGATCATTGTACGGATTGGAGTAATGCCATCTCAGTTATCAACTCTAACTCTATTACCACGAGCAATATCATTGAATCTTCTATTATTAAATACACAAAGAATTATAATCATAATATTAGTGATGGTCTATACAAATTAGATAACTTTATTGTTGATAAAATTTGTAAAATGATAAAGTTTATGAACGCTTCTTGTCTGTCTTGGACAATCGCATTTTTAGCAAATGGCGTTCTTGCTTCGTCTTTTCGATGTATGTCAACTGACTGTTATATTTCTATCCTATGTCTCCCATGATGATGTGATTATTACACGAAAGTACACTCGGGAACTTATCGTGTTTCATTTTCCTCGTGGACTCATTGGAATATATATATATATTTATAAATATATATACATATATATATATATATATATTTTTTTTTTTTATACTCTGTCGCTGTCTCCCGCGTTTGCGAGGTAGCGCAAGGAAACAGACGAAAGAAATGGCCCAACCCTCCCCCCATACACATGTATATACATACGTCCACACACGCAAATATACATACCTACACAGCTTTCCATGGTTTACCCCAGACGTTTCACATGCCTTGATTCAATCCACTGACAGCACGTCAACCCCGGTATACCACATCGCTCCAATTCACTCTATTCCTTGCCCTCCTTTCACCCTCCTGCATGTTCAGGCCCCGATCACACAAAATCTTTTTCACTCCATCTTTCCACCTCCAATTTGGTCTCCCTCTTCTCCTTGTTCCCTCCACCTCCGACACATATATCCTCTTGGTCAATCTTTCCTCACTCATCCTCTCCATGTGCCCAAACCACTTCAAAACACCCTCTTCTGCTCTCTCAACCACGCTCTTTTTATTTCCACACATCTCTCTTACCCTTACGTTACTCACTCGATCAAACCACCTCACACCACACATTGTCCTCAAACATCTCATTTCCAACACATCCATCCTCCTGCGCACAACTCTATCCATAGCCCACGCCTCGCAACCATACAACATTGTTGGAACCACTATTCCTTCAAACATACCCATTTTTGCTTTCCGAGATAATGTTCTCGACTTCCACACATTCTTCAAGGCCCCCAGGATTTTCGCCCCCTCCCCCACCCTATGATCCACTTCCGCTTCCATGGTTCCATCCGCTGCCAGATCCACTCCCAGATATCTAAAACACTTCACTTCCTCCAGTTTTTCTCCATTCAAACTCACCTCCCAATTGACTTGATCCTCAACCCTACTGTACCTAATAACCTTGCTCTTATTCACATTTACTCTTAACTTTCTTCTTCCACACACTTTTCCAAACTCAGTCACCAGCTTCTGCAGTTTCTCACATGAATCAGCCACCAGCGCTGTATCATCAGCGAACAACAACTGACTCACTTCCCAAGCTCTCTCATCCCCAACAGACTTCATACTTGCCCCTCTTTCCAAAACTCTTGCATTTACCTCCCTAACAACCCCATCCATAAACAAATTAAACAACCATGGAGACATCACACACCCCTGCCGCAAACCTACATTCACTGAGAACCAATCACTTTCCTCTCTTCCTACACGTACACATGCCTTACATCCTCGATAAAAACTCTTCACTGCTTCTAACAACTTTCTTCCCACACCATATATTCTTAATACCTTCCACAGAGCATCTCTATCAACTCTATCATATGCCTTCTCCAGATCCATAAATGCTACATAAAAATCCATTTGCTTTTCTAAGTATTTCTCACATACATTCTTCAAAGCAAACACCTGATCCACACATCCTCTACCACTTCTGAAACCACACTGCTCTTCCCAAATCTGATGCTCTGTACATGCCTTCACCCTCTCAATCAATACCCTCCCATATAATTTACCAGGAATACTCAACAAACTTATACCTCTGTAATTTGAGCACTCACTCTTATCCCCTTTGCCTTTGTACAATGGCACTATGCACGCATTCCGCCAATCCTCAGGCACCTCACCATGAGTCATACATACATTAAATAACCTTACCAACCAGTCAACAATACAGTCACCCCCTTTTATAATAAATTCCACTGCAATACCATCCAAACCTGCTGCCTTGCCGGCTTTCATCTTCCGCAAAGCTTTCACTACCTCTTCTCTGTTTACCAAATCATTTTCCCTAACCCTCTCACTTTGCACACCACCTCGACCAAAACACCCTATATCTGCCACTCTATCATCAAACACATTCAACAAACCTTCAAAATACTCACTCCATCTCCTTCTCACATCACCACTACTTGTTATCACCTTCCCATTTGCGCCCTTCACTGAAGTTCCCATTTGCTCCCTTGTCTTACGCACTTTATTTACCTCCTTCCAGAACATCTTTTTATTCTCCCTAAAATTTAATGATACTCTCTCACCCCAACTCTCATTTGCCCTTTTTTTCACCTCTTGCACCTTTCTCTTGACCTCCTGTCTCTTTCTTTTATACATCTCCCACTCAATTGCATTTTTTCCCCTGCAAAAATCGTCCAAATGCCTCTCTCTTCTCTTTCACTAATACTCTTATATATATATATATATATATATATATATATATATATATATATATATATATATATATATATATATATATATATATATATATATATATATATATATATATATATATATATATATATATATATTTATATATATATATATATATATATATATATATATATATATATATATATATATATATATATATATATATATATATATATATATATATATATATATATATATATATATATATATACATATATATATATATTTATATATATGGGTGATTTGAATGCAAATATGAGTAATGTAGCAGTTGAGGGAATAATTGATGTCCATGGGGTATTCATTGTTGTAGATGGAAATGGTGAAGAGCTTGTAGATTTATGTGCTGAAAAAGGACTGGTGATTAGAATACCTGGTTTAAAAAGTGAGATATACATAAGTATACTTATGTAAGTAATAGAGATGGCCAGAGAGCATTATTGGTTTACGTGTTAATTGATAGGCGCGCGAAAGAGAGGCTTTTTGGATGTTGATGTGCTGAGAGGGGCAACTGGAGGGATGTCTGATCATTACCTTGTGGAGGCGAAGGTAAAGATTTGTAGCGGTTTTCAGAAAAGAAGAGAGAATATCATGGTGTAGAGAGTGGTGAGAGTAAGTGAACAGGAGAGACTTAGTACCGAATGGTAAAAGGTGAGAACAAAGAGCCATAAGGGGAGTGAGAGAGGACTGGGATGTATTTAGGGAGGCAGTGATGGCTTGTGCAAATATGCTTGTGGCATGAGAAGCTTTTGAGGTGGGCAGATTAGGAAGGGTCGTAAGATTAATAGTGAAAAAGAAGAGAGAGGCATTTGGACGATTTTTGCAGAGAAATGATATGCATGACAGGGAGATGTATAAAAGAAAGAGGCAGGAGGTCAAGAGAAAGGTGCAAGAGGTGAAAAAAGGACAAATGAGTGTTGGGGTGAGAGAGTATTATTAAATTTTAGGGAGAATAAAAAGATATTTTGGAAGGAGGTAAATAAAGTGCGTAAGACAAGGGGACAAATGGGAACTTCAGTGAAGGGGGTTAATGGGGAGGTGATAACAAGTAGTGGTGATGTGAGAAGGAGATGGAGTGCGTATTTTGAAGGTTTGTTGAATGTGTTTGATGATAGAGTGGCAGATATATGGTGTTTTGGTCGAGGTGGTGTGCAAAGTGAGAGGGTTAGGGAGAATGATTTGGTAAATAGATAAGAGGTAGTAAAAGCCTTGCAGAAGATGAAAGCCGGCAAGGCAGCGGGTTTGAGCGGTATTGCAGTGGAATTTATTAAAAAAGGGGGTGACTTTATTGTTGACTGGTTGGTAAGGTTATTTAGTGTATGTATGACTCATGGTAAGGTGCCTGAGGATTGGAAGAATGCTTGCATAGTGACATTGTACAAAGGCAAAGGGGATAAAATTACAGAGGTATAAGTGTGTTCAGTATTCGTGGGAACTTATATGGGAGGGTATTGATTGACAGTGTGAAGGCATATACAGAGCATCCCTTTGGGGAAGACCAGTGTGGTTTCAGAAGTGGTAGAGGATGTGGATCAGGTGTTTGCTTTGAAGAGTGTATGTGAGAAGTACTTAGAAAAGCAAATGGATTTGTATGTAGCATCTATAGATCTGGAGAAGGCATATGATAGAGTTGATAGAGATGCTCTGTGGAAGGTATTAAGGATATATGGTGTTGGTATATATGGTATTAAGGATATATGGTGTTGGGGGCAAGTTGCTAGAGGCAGTGAAAAGTTTTTCTCGAGGATGTAAGACATGTGTACGTGTAGGAAGAGAGGAAAGTGATTGGTTCTCAGTGAATGTTGGTTTGCGGCAGGGGTGTGTGATGTCTCCATGGTTGTTTAATTTGTTTATGGATGGGGTTGTTAGGGAGGTGGATGCAAGAGTTTTCGAAAGAGGGGCAAGTATGCAGTCTGTTGTGGATGAGAAAGCTTGGGAAGTCAGTTGTTGTTCGCTGATGATACAGCGCTGGTGGCTGATTCGTGTGAGAAACTGCAGAAGCTGGTGACTGAGTTTGGTAAAGTGTGCCAAAGAAGAAAGCTGAGAGTAAATTTGAATAAGAGCAAAGTTATTAGGTACAGTAGGGTTGAGGGGCAAGTCACTTGGAACGTGATTTTGAATGGAGAAAAACTGAAGGAAGTGAAGTGTTTTAGATATCCGGGAGTGGATTTGGCAGCGGATGGAACCATGGAAGGGGAAGTGAATCATAGGGTTGGGGTAGGGGGCAAAAGTTCTGGGAGCGTTGAAGAATGTGTGGAAGTCGAGAACATTATCTCGGTAAGCAAAAATGGGTATGTTTGAAGGAATAGTGGTTCCAACAATGTTTTATGGTTGCGAGGCGTGGGCTATAGATAGAGTTGTGCGGAGGAGGGTGGATATGCTGGAAATGAGGTGTATGAGGACGATATGTGGTGTGAGGTGGTTTGATCGAGTAAGTGAGAATAGGGTAAGAGAAATGTGTGGAAATAAAAAGAGTGTGGTTGAGAGAGAAGAAGAGGGTGTTTTGAAATGTTTTGGTCACATGGAGGGAATGAGTGCGTAAAGATTGACCAAGAGGATATGTGTGTTAGAGGTGGAGGGAACGAGGAGAAGTGGGAGACCAAATTGGAGGTGGAAAGATGGAGTAAAAAAGATTTTGAGTGATCGGGGCCTGAACATGCAGGAGGGTGAAAGGCGTGCAAGGAATAGAGTGAATTGGATCGATGTGGTATACCGGGGTAGACGTGCTGTCAATGGATTGAACCAGAGCGTGTGAAGCGTCTGGGGTAAACCATGGAAAGTTCTGTGGGGCCTGGATATCGAAAGGGAGCTGTGGTTTCAGTGCATTATACATGACAGCTAGAGACTGAGTGTGAACGAATGTGGCCTTCATTGTCTTTTCCTAGCGCTACCTCGCGCACATGCGGGGAGAGAGGGTTGTTATTTTCATATGTGGCGGGGTGGCGATGGGAATGAATAAAGGCAGACAGTATGAATTATGTACATGGGTATACATGTATATGTCTGTGTGTGTATATATATACGTTGAGATATATAAGTATGTATATTTGCGTGTGTGGACGTGTATGTATATACATGTGTATGTGTGTGGGTTGGGCCATTCTTTCGTCTGTTTCCTTGCGCTACCTCGCTAACGCGGGAGACAGCGACAAAGCAAAATAGATAAACATATATAAATGCTTTGGAAAGCAGAGATTCTTGGCCTACAAATATCTAATAGACATTTGTATCTAATAGTTTCTTGTACTTCAGGCAATCGAAGATGACGTTTATTCAATGGATGGTATGGATGCTGGTGCCCTCGTTTTCATTGTGTGGTAGGTCCTTCTCAGGTACCACAGAGAAAACCTCAAGGAGCGAAACGGACCAGCAAGATGACTTGCCTCACACACTAGTGAGTGTGGCAAGTTCTGCCGCAACTCCAGTCTTCACAGGTAAGCAAGGACCGCAAAGAAACCAGCTCCAGAACTGTCTGGTTATTAGCAGGATCTATTGAGGCTGTAAACACTTCATCAAAATAGATGAATATGAAGGCAAAATCTTGAAGACCCAGACTATGCTGAGCATTAAGGACATTTCATCCCTTATCAATAGATGCTGTTCCACTGACGCAGAAGTTCGAAGATGTTGAGAGGCAAGAGTTCAGGGACTATACCCTGGTGATGGCTTATGACGCTGGACACGGTAAAAACGATCTGTTTTGGGACCCACTGCTATTGCATGATCGTCATCAGGTGAGGGATTCATCTCTGGTCTATGACTAGTCACCTGCACGGCTCGATCTGCCTCTGTTCATTTCACTTTAGGGTAAAGAAAAGTCATTGTTGTTGCTTAACGCAGAGTATATCATGTTCCATGCCAGACAAGCTGTACCTACTGTATCTGTCTCCATCCACCCAGCAGGTGATCCATGCCAGACAAGCTGTACCTACTGTATCTGTCTCCATCCACCCAGCAGGTGACGCAGCCCAACACAGCAAATGACCTGATGAGGATGGTGTCGGTGTCATCCACGTGTCGTAGTTACCTGCTCCCGGCGGACGACCCTGGATGTCCCTCTACCACCGCCACCAACATCTATCATGAAAGGTAGGAGAACAATGAACATAAAGAACAAGTGTGTGTATATATCGTTTTCTGTTCAAGCTAATCCTTATATTCGTAAGTGTTTGAGTGTCTGACTTTCTTTCATTTACTTAAATGAAAAAAAGAAATACAAGAAACAGAATGAAACACCAAGATACACAGTAATCCCACATACAGATACAAAAATGCAAACAATCAGTGCACGAAACAAATGAACTGCATACACACACACACACACACACACACACACACACACACACACACACACACACACACACACACACACACAGATACACACACACGTACACTAAAGAAAGATCATTACAAACAGGTAATTACACATGCATGTATATCGAGAATATCATATATGATACACATACTGGAAAAAATGATCCTGTAATACTCAAGTTTTACGATGTGGTAAGTGAGACATTAAAAGAGCAGAGGTGGGACAAGACATAAAGAGGAAATATGATTGTGGACACGACGCAAAGCTCAACAATTTCTATGGCAACATTTTTTTTTTTTTTTTTTTTTTTATACTTTGTCGCTGTCTCCCGCGTTTGCGAGGTAGCGCAAGGAAACAGACGAAAGAAATGGCCCAACCCCCCCCCATACACATGTACATACACACGTCCACACACGCAAATATACATACCTACACAGCTTTCCATGGTTTACCCCAGACGCTTCACATGCCTTGATTCAATCCACTGACAGCACGTCAACCCCTGTATACCACATCGCTCCAATTCACTCTATTCCTTGCCCTCCTTTCACCCTCCTGCATGTTCAGGCCCCGATCACACAAAATCTTTTTCACTCCATCTTTCCACCTCCAATTTGGTCTCCCTCTTCTCCTCGTTCCCTCCACCTCCGACACATATATCCTCTTGGTCAATCTTTCCTCACTCATTCTCTCCATGTGCCCAAACCATTTCAAAACACCCTCTTCTGCTCTCTCAACCACGCTCTTTTTATTTCCACACATCTCTCTTACCCTTACGTTACTTACTCGATCAAACCACCTCACACCACACATTGTCCTCAAACATCTCATTTCCAGCACATCCATCCTCCTGCGCACAACTCTATCCATAGCCCACGACTCGCAACCATACAACATTGTTGGAACCACTATTCCTTCAAACATACCCATTTTTGCTTTCCGAGATAATGTTCTCGACTTCCACACATTTTTCAAGGCTCCCAAAATTTTCGCCCCCTCCCCCACCCTATGATCCACTTCCGCTTCCATGGTTCCATCCGCTGCCAGATCCACTCCCAGATATCTAAAACACTTCACTTCCTCCAGTTTTTCTCCATTCAAACTCACCTCCCAATTGACTTGACCCTCAACCCTACTGTACCTAATAACCTTGCTCTTATTCACATTTACTCTTAACTTTCTTCTTCCACACACTTTACCAAACTCAGTCACCAGCTTCTGCAGTTTCTCACATGAATCAGCCACCAGCGCTGTATCATCAGCGAACAACAACTGACTCACTTCCCAAGCTCTCTCATCCCCAACAGACTTCATACTTGCCCCTCTTTCCAGGACTCTTGCATTTACCTCCCTAACAACCCCATCCATAAACAAATTAAACAACCATGGAGACATCACACACCCCTGTCGCAAACCTACATTCACTGAGAACCAATCACTTTCCTCTCTTCCTACACGTACACATGCCTTACATCCTCGATAAAAACTTTTCACTGCTTCTAACAACTTGCCTCCCACACCATATATTCTTAATACCTTCCACAGAGCATCTGTATCAACTCTATCATATGCCTTCTCCAGATCCATAAATGCTACATACAAATCCATTTGCTTTTCTAAGTATTTCTCACATACATTCTTCAAAGCAAACACCTGATCCACACATCCTCTACCACTTCTGAAACCGCACTGCTCTTCCCCAATCTGATGCTCTGTACATGCCTTCACCCTCTCAATCAATACCCTCCCATATAATTTACCAGGAATACTCAACAAACTTATACCTCTGTAATTTGAGCACTCACTCTTATCCCCTTTGCCTTTGTACAATGGCACTATGCACGCATTCCGCCAATCCTCAGGCACCTCACCATGAGTCATACATACATTAAATAACCTTACCAACCAGTCAACAATACAGTCACCCCCTTTTTTAATAAATTCCACTGCAATACCATCCAAACCTGCTGCCTTGCCGGCTTTCATCTTTCGCAAAGCTTTTACTACCTCTTCTCTGTTTACCAAATCATTTTCCCTAACCCTCTCACTTTGCACACCACCTCGACCAAAACACCCTATATCTGCCACTCTGTCATCAGACACATTCAACAAACCTTCAAAATACTCATTCCATCTCCTTCTCACATCACCACTACTTGTTATCACCTCCCCATTTACGCCCTTCACTGAAGTTCCCATTTGCTCCCTTGTCTTACGCACCCTATTTACCTCCTTCCAGAACATCTTTTTATTCTCCCTAAAATTTACTGATAGTCTCTCACCCCAACTCTCATTTGCCCTTTTTTTCACCTCTTGCACCTTTCTCTTGACCTCCTGTCTCTTTCTTTTATACTTCTCCCACTCAATTGCATTTTTTCCCTGCAAAAATCGTCCAAATGCCTCTCTCTTCTCTTTCACTAATACTCTTACTTCTTCATCCCACCACTCACTACCCTTTCTAAACAGCCCACCTCCCACTCTTCTCATGCCACAAGCATCTTTTGCGCAATCCATCACTGATTCCCTAAATACATCCCATTCCTCCCCCACTCCCCTTACTTCCATTGTTCTCACCTTTTTCCATTCTGTACACAGTCTCTCCTGGTACTTCCCCACACAGGTCTCCTTCCCAAGCTCACTTACTCTCACCACCTTCTTCACCCCAACATTCACTCCTCTTTTCTGAAAACCCATACTAATCTTCACCTTAGCCTCCACAAGATAATGATCAGACATCCCTCCAGTTGCACCTCTCAGCACATTAACATCCAAAAGTCTCTCTTTCGCACGCCTGTCAATTAACACGTAATCCAATAACGCTCTCTGGCCATCTCTCCTACTTACATAAGTATACTTATGTATATCTCGCTTTTTAAACCAGGTATTCCCAATCATCAATCCTTTTTCAGCACATAAATCTACAAGCTCTTCACCATTTCCATTTACAACACTGAACACCCCATGCATACCAATTATTCCCTCAACTGCCACATTACTCACCTTTGCATTCAAATCACCCATCACTATAACCCGGTCTCGTGCATCAAAACCGCTAACACACTCATTCAGCTGCTCCCAAAACACTTGCCTCTCATGATCTTTCTTCTCATGCCCAGGTGCATATGCACCAATAATCACCCACCTCTCTCCATCAACTTTCAATTTTACCCATATGGCAACATAGTTTGGGTAATAGAGTTCAGTAGCCAATTAACGGGGATTGGTGGCGAGATGTTCTGTGATATCTACAATGGAATAGGAACATGGGTACCTCTGTTCCTAAATACAGAGGGAATGTTAAGAAAAAAGAAAGAATGCTTGATGAAACTATGTCAAAAAGTGAATGAGCTTCGAGAGATGCAGTGACGAAGAATAGGGACGGCACTCCAGTCAACCAGTCAGTGTTTGCAGGTAAACAAGAACAAGCAACGAGTATACCAAAATAAGAGAAGGAACAAAGAAACTTGGACAAGAATATTGTGGACAAGGCAGAAGAAAATCTAAAACTTTTCCATAAATTCATCAGAAGTCAATTGTCTGTGAAAGAACAGCTAATCAGGCTAAGAGGTTCAGAGGGTAGGGTTGCTGAGGATGACGTAAGGATATGTGAGAAAATGAATAACAATTTCAATTGTTTCTTTTTTTCTTACACAGTAGAAGACACTATAGCTCTAACATCAGTGAGATGGACTCGGGAGGAGGCTTCAGAAAACAGTGAGATATCTGTTATTAAGGGAATGCTAAAAGGACTTGACTCATACAAGCCTGATGATCCTGATGAAATCTCACCGTATATGGTGACGATGTGTGCAGATACTATAGATAAACCAGCTGAAATATTGTTCAAGATGTCGCTGGAAAGAGGTAGAGTGTCAAGGGAATGGAAAAAGGCAAACATTATACCTGTCTATAAGAATGAAGACTGGGAACTGGCGCTGAACTACAGAACTGTCTCAATGATGAATGTGATTTGAAAGATTCTGGGAAAGAAAAATGAAGGAAAATGAATGACTTTATACAGAGGAGAATAACCTAAGAGAGAGACAGCAGAGTTTTAGGGAAAGAAGATCATCTTTAACAAACTTCTTAGATTTCTGTGAGAGAGTGAGCCGTGCCTCGGACAGAAGGGAAGACTTGGTGGATTGTTTATATCTGGACTGTCAGAGAGCATTTGACACTATACTGCATGGGAGGCTGATGAAGAGGCTGGATCACCAGGCAGAAATCAAGGTTAAACTCCTTCAATGGATAGAAGATCCTGTTAGTGGTTGTGGACAAAGGATGGATGTCAGAAGAGTCTTTTCTAGATAGGTCGAGGTGACTAGCGAAGTGCCAGAGGTTTCTGGTTCTGGGACCATTACCCGTCTTGATCTGTATAAGTGACTTGCCTGAAGGTATGGAATCCTACCTGAATATGTGTACAGAGGATTCAAAGGTCCTAAGGAAAGTGAAAAGCAAGAAGGATTGCATCAACTTGCAAGGGGACCTAAGCAGACTACAAAGTTGGTACGAGACTTTGTTCATGAAATTCAGCAAGAGCAAATATAAAGTAATGAGGATGACACAGAGAAAGAAGGCCTCAGTATGAATATTGTCTAGCGGGAAATGAACTACAGAATCCTGAGTATGAGGAGAACTTGGGAGTCGACATCGTCCCAAAATATCACCAGAGTCCCACATTAGAAAAACAGAGACAAAGTGTCTTTTGGCAAATATCAGAATAGTTTTCAAGTATATGGATAAGGGAATACTTAGCAATGTGTTCATATTCTGCTTAAAGTCAAAACCAGAATATGTTTCTCAAGTTTAATCACCACCCGTAAAGCACTGATCTAATAAAGAAGATACAGAAGTGCCAACAAAGTATCAGCCTTCTTAGGTAACATATTGCACATAGGTTCAAGGTAGTATGATGTACTCTTCCTACTGAAAGATATGACACACTCAGCTTCCTCTGTGCCATCATATGTTTTGCATAATAAAACGAATAAACGATCTTCCTCCTTGGTATCTTACTTCCTAAGTAGGTTAATCTTTCCTCCCAGACAATACAATGGTTATTGGGAAAACCTGTTTTACCTGCATGTTAACGTTATCATGCTCATCTCATGCCCCACTTCACGTACTTCTTACAACGGACATACAGATGGCTCGTTAGGTACACATCATCCTCCATTCACCAGTAATACAATACCCACACGTCCGCTAGGCGAGAGTTTGTAACTTGCCAGTGATTTGTTACGCCATAATGTCAGGCAGGGAAAACCTATTCTTGACAATGAAGATCCGCTGTGGACCTAAAAAGTATTATAACTGAACACTTCATTAAACAACTAAGGTACGTTTGATAGGGTAATGACGATGTCAAATATTTCAGTGACTGAGAGTCACCCAGGCCAGATATGTTGTGGTCCTTCATCATGTTGTGTGAACGTTGTCATTATGTTGTTGCAGCGGCAGGACGAGGAGGTCACCGGTCAACACGGGCGCTGGTGGCGGTACCTACTGTGACAACTGCTCCCTCGCCCTCTCTCTGGCTATGTAAGTATTGCACACATTTATTAGGTAGTAGGTTGTAGACAGCTGGTGGCGGTACCTACTGTGACAACTGCTCCCTCGCCCTCTCTCTGGCTATGTAAGTATTGCACACATTTATTAGGTAGTAGGTTGTAGACAGTTGCCGCCCAGGAATGTAAAACCGTCCTAAATTAAAAATTTTGAGGTGACGCTCGGAATCATCTTACCACTACTGTGTCAGGATGTCTGTGGGGCTAGATTTAAACCATTCCTTACATAAACAACAGCCTCGTCGAGTCTATCTCAAAACTAACAACCTTTTCTTCTAAATCCATGGCTAAAATGGCCCACAGCTTGTACAATACTCTATCTTTGAAGACCCTTTGCAGATCAATTCCCTATATAGACGTTTGTAACCCCTGGTCCACACTTCACAAGAAAATAAGCCTAACAGAAAACGTTGTGCATGTATGTGCGTCCGTATGCCGTACAGACGTCCAACAAATCAATCTGATCAAGTCACTCTTGTGACGTTAGGCCGGGATCCACAATTTCCTCACCAAATGAAAACTGTTCTATCTAAAGATAACTGTCTGTTTGAAAACAATCTCTCAGTATAATTTCTAACAGAACAGCACGTAAGTATCACAAACAGCCAGAAAAATAAAAACAATATCAATGATCGAACTTGTCAACGTAGGAAGTCCACTGTAGTGTCCTGGTTGTCGAGATGTCCCACAGACGTCTGCCTCCTAGCAAGGTTAGGTCTCTGAAAATTAACTGCTGAAGAAAATCTCAGTCCGCTAAGATGACTGTTACCTAAGTCAGAAAGAAGTGAGAAATCATAGTTTCTTTTCAGCTGAATTCAACGTATGATTATTGCAATATATCTTTAACCTCTTTTCCAACAGGAAAGCAGATCAAGACTTGACCTTAGTTGACCTGGTGTCGTACCTGATCAGCCTGACCTCCAGCAGACAGTTCTACCTGGTGTATGACGACGTCATGCAAGGTAAGGCCAGTAGGGCTACAGCTGGAGTTATGTTACAACAGTTACCTCCTTCTAACGGACAGATAGTTGAAGGTGCGTTCGTTAATGCCGAATGTCCATTAGATTCGAATAGTTTATCATGACGTATTATACATAGAACTGTCGTGATCATATCTTAAGATCAGAAAAAACACTAACGCATACTGAACATTGTAAGTCATTGTAAATAATGTAATGTAAATTATCTTTTCTCACCGGTTTGCGGACCAATACATTCATTCACTTTCACATAACATTCTTTTGGGGTCATGATTGCATATTCCTGTTTCATATAATAATGTTAAACAAACACTAACATGAAAGCAAAAAGTGCGTACTATCTGTCGGTTCATGCGCCAAATATCGGACGGAATACACTAAAGTACCGACTACTTTCTCGGGACTGGTAGAGAGCATTAATTTTTTCCGAAGTCCGTTCAATCGAGGTTTTTACTGTACTGCTGCAACCATCTGGTTTTGCAGGTAAGCTGAAGGGAAGGGGGCAGGTTGAGGGTGGCTCAAGACAGACTGATGAACAGATAGGTAAAACCTGACGAATAAGGATACCATGTTCCCTTTTTATGAAAACTGCCCAAAACTTAACATCAAAAAGATTGGGGAAAACCTGGTATTAGTTCGTCCATAGCGTGTGTGTATATGCAGGTGTGGAAGGCGTGGCGCGATCGTTTCAGGAGGCGTTGAGGGAAACGATCCTCATACCGTATGACCCAGACATACTGCTGCTGACGGAGGCTCTCACCTCCAACTACCACGTCCAGGCTATGAGGAACGTCTTCATCCTCTGCACGGCCGTGCACGTCGCCATCCTATTTGAAAAGGTACGTTTATATGCTGAATATGTATGTAGTGTTTGGGTAAGTACTTTCGTACACATTTGTCCATAAATACGGTCACACACCTCGTAGGTTTGTAGAATTTGAACATAGCACTTTCATCAAGCCCATGCCTACTTGTTATCTGAACTGATACATTCATGCTATCCAAAATCTGAACAAGGACGTTCATAGATAGTGTCTGTATTCCTCTGATATTTGAACATTCACCTCATACAGTCCATATGATTTTTGGTAACATATACATACAGTCCATATATTTCTGATATGAATATTAACATTTCTACATCTGTGATGTGTGAAAAACTACTATTATACACTTCATATATTACTCTTATTTCATGGCTACGTTCATTCATATCGTTAATTTGTGTCATTTGTACAAGTATCTTCATTTAGTTCATAAACGTTTTATGTACTCGTATACAATATACTTTTATGGTGATTGAAGAGAAACGTTCATACTGTCCATACATTTGTGATATTTTAAAAGGTACATTCATACAATGCATACATTTGTGATATTTGAAAGACACATCCACACTTCACATACTTTTGTAATAAACAGATATGTCCACATATACCACGATTCCTTGCTATTTTGAACATAGTCATTTACTACAGGACTAGTTCCTATGAAAGGGTCCTGGTGATACCCAGGGGGCCTTCCTAAAGGCTCCTGCAGCTCAAGGTTCTGCTACTTTCAGTAGCAAGTAAAGATAGACTATTTTGGAGTAAGAAGTCCTTTGTCGAGACTACACTTCCAGTGATACAGCCTCGCAAAAGTTGACCATTCACTCACGGTGTATCCTCGAGCAGGGAGGGCCCGGTAACATCAGTAGACATATTTTTCATGATCAACAGATCTCCTGATATGGTCTGTATACTTGTGAAATCTAACAGACATTGTATATGCATTCCTTACTTCTCTTGATATCTGAACAGTTACCTTCATGTAGGCCATATGTTTATGACAGATCATCACGCATATTCATACAGTCTGTACACAACTTTGACGAGTACATATATGTGATCCACACTTTTGAGATACTTAAAGAATTACAGTTATCAAGTTTGTGTATTTGAGATATTTGACCAGATGTGTTCCTGTCGTCCATAAAGGCAGGCTCGTTGAAAAACAAGTACTGTACAGAGTAGAATCAAAAGCTTTCCACGTCCTTAGCTCACCTACTATCAATCTCTTTACCATTCTGGTAGTAAGTGGTAGGAACTAGTACTACTCATTTGGGTATCGGGAAGGTTAGTGACGGCTACGAAGTGAGCCAACACCAGTGGTTATCAGGTGTCACTCCCTTGGCCCAAGTAGCTTTCTATTATTTCTGCCTCACTAACGGACCACAAACATACAATATCTACAAGAAACAGCACAAGTGCATGAAAAAAGGATAAACATCCATTCTTTTTTCATTCCCACACCCGATCGCCGCCTCCTGCATCAGCAAAGTAACGCCAAGACACAAAGAAAGGACTCATCCGTTCATGGTCATTCTCTAGCTATCATGTGCAATGCACCGAAACCACAGTTTCTGATCCACATCTAGATCCCGCAGACCTTCCCATAGTTTACCCAAGATGTTTCATATGCCCTGGCTCAATCCATTGACTGCTCGACGACCTCAATATACCACACAGTTTCAATTTTACTCTATTCCGTGCATGTCTTTCGCCCTCCTGCGTGTTCACTCCATCTTTCTAGCTCCAGTTTGGTCTCCCGCTTCTCCTTCTTCCCTCAACTTCTGACACATATCCCATTTGTCATCCTTTCCTCACACATTCTTTCCATATATCCAAACCATTTCAACGCACGCTCTTCTACTCTCTCAACAACACTGTCTGCACTCCCACACATTTCTCCCAACCCGTCATTACTCATGGGAGGTGGGCAGATTACAAAGAGTAATGAATGGTGGGATGAAGAAGTAAGATTAATAGTAAAAGAGAAGAGAAAGGCCATTTGGACGATTTTTGCAGGGAAATAATGCAAATGACTGGGAGATGTATAAAAGAAAGAGGCAGGAGGTCAAGACAAAGATGCAAGAGGTGAAAAAGAGGACAAATGAGAGTTAGGGTGAGAATCATTAAATTCTAAAGAGAATAAAGAGATGTTTTGGAAGGAGATAAATAAAGTACGTAAGACAAGGGAACAAATGGGAACATCAGTGAAGGGGAATAACTGGGAGGTGATAACAAATAGTGGTGATGTGAGAAGGAGATGGAGTGAGTATTTTCAAGGTTTATTGAATGTGTTAGATGATAGAGTGGCAGATATAAGGTGTTTTGGTCGAGGTGGGGTGCAAAGTGAGAGGGTTAGGGAGAACGATTTAGTAAACAGAGAAGGTTTAGTGAAAGCTTTGCGGAATATGAAAGTCGGCAAGGCAGCGGGTTTGGATGATATTGCAGTAGAATTTATCAACGAAACGGGTGACTGTATTGTTGACTGGTTCGTAAGGCTGTTTAATGTATGTATGACTCATAGTGAGGTGCCTGAGAATTGGCGGAATCCTTGCATAGTGAAATTGTATAAAGAGAAAGGGAATAAAAGTGAGTGCTCAAATTACAGATGTATAAGTTTGTTGAGTATTCCTGGGAAATCATATGGGAGGGTATTCACCGAAAGGGTGAAGGCAGGTACAGAGCATCAGACTGGGGAAAAGCAGTGTGGTTTCAGAAGTGGTAGAGGATGTGTGGATCATGTGTTTGCTTTAAATAACGTATGTGGGAAATACTTAGAAAAGCAAATGGATTTGTATGTAGCATTTATAGATCTAGAGAGGGCATATAACAGAGTTGATAAAGATGCTTTGTAGAAGGTATGGAGAATATATGGTGTCGGAGGCA
Organism: Panulirus ornatus; assembly: GCF_036320965.1. NCBI lineage: Eukaryota > Metazoa > Arthropoda > Malacostraca > Decapoda > Palinuridae > Panulirus > Panulirus ornatus. The sequence continues at coordinate 39,871,553 of NC_092237.1, forward strand.
AGTTGTCAGAAGCAGCGAAAAGTTTTTATCGAGAATGTAAGGCATGCGTACGAGTAGAAAGAGAGGAAAGTGATTGACTCTCAGTGAATGTTCGTTTGCAGCACGGGAGCATGATGTCTTCATGGTTGTTTAATTTCTTTATGGGTGGGGTTGTTAGGGAGGTGAATTCAAGAGTTTTGGAAAGAGGGGCAAGTAAGCAGTCTATTGTGGAGGAGAGACCGTGGTAAGTGAGTCAGTTGTTGTTCGCTGATGATAGAGCGCTGGTGACTCATTCGGGTGAGAAACTGCAGAAGCTGTTAACTGAGTATGGTAAAGTGTGTAAAGAAGAAAGCTGAGAGTAAATGTGAATAAGAGCAAGGTTATTAGGTAAAGAAGGGTTTAGGGACAAGTCAACTGGGAGGTAAGTTTGAATGGAGAAAAACTGGAGGAAGTGAAGTGTTTTAGATATCCGGGAGTGGATTTGGCAGCGGATGGAACCATGGAAGGGGAAGTGAATCATAGGGTATGTTCTGGGAGCGTTGAAGAATATATGGAAATTGAGAGCATTATCCCTGAAAGCAAAAATGGTTATGTTTTAAGGAATAGTGGTTCCAACAATATTGTATGGTTGCGAGGCGTAGTCTATAGATAGAGTTGTGCGGAGGGTGGATGTATTGATAATGAGATGTTTGAGGACAATATATGGTGTGAGGTGGTTTGATCGAGTAAGTAATGAAAAGGTAAGAAATGTGTGGTAATAAAGGTAGTGTGGTTGAGAGACCAGAAGAAGGTGTTTTGAAATGGTTTGGTCACATGGAGAGAATGAGTGAGGAAAGATTGACCAAAGGATATATGTGTCAAAGGTGGAGGGAACGAGGAGAAGTGGGAGACCAAATTGGAGATGGAAAGGTGGAGTTAAAAAGATTTTGAGTGATGGGGTCCTGAACGTACAGGAGGGTGAAAGGCGTTCAAGGAATAGAGTGAATTGGAGTGATTTGGTATACCGGCGCTTGCCGTCAGTGGATTGAACCAGGGTGTGTGAAGCGTCTGGCGTAAACCATGGAAAGTTTTGTGGGGCATGGATGTGGAAAGGGAGCTGTAATTTCGGTGGATGAGATATTACAGCTAGAGACTGTGTGTGAAGGAATCTGGCCTTTGTTGTCTTTTCCTAGCGCTACCTCGCGCACACGCGGGGAGGGTTGTTATTTCATGTCTAGCGGGATGGCGATAGGAATGAATAAGGGCGAAACAATATGAATTATGTACATGTGCATATATGTACATGTCTGTGTATGTATATATATATATGTATACGTTCAAATATATAGGTATGTATATGTGCGTGTATGGACGCGTATGTATATACATGTGTATGTGGGAGACAGCGGGAGAGAGCAACAAAGTATAATATACATACATATATATATATATATATATATATATATATATATATATATATATATATATATTATATATATATATATATATATATATATACATCTATTTATTTTGCTTTGTCGCTGTCTCCCGCGTTAGCGAGGTAGTGCAAGGAAACAGAAGAAAGAATGGCCCAACCCGCCCACATACACATGTATATACATACATGTCCACACACGCACAATATACATACCAATACATCTCAATGTACACATATATATACACACACAGACATATACATACATACACATGTACATAATTCATACTGTCTGCCTTTATTTGTTCCCATCGCCACTTCGCCACACATGGAATAACAACCCCCTCCCCACTAATGTGTGCGAGGTAGCGCTAAGAAAAACACCAGAGGCACCATTCGTTCACACTCAGTCTCTAGCTGTCATGTAATAATACACCGAAACCACAGCTCCCTTTCCACATCCAGGCCCAGACACTTTGTATGGTTTACCCCATACGCTTCACATACCCTGGTTCAATCCATTGACAGCACGTCGACCCCGGAATACCACATCGTTCCAGTTCACTCTATTCCTTGCACGCCTTTCACACTCCTTCATGTTCAGGCCCCGATCACTCTAAATCTTTTTCACTCCATTTCTCAACCTCCAATTTGGTCTCCCACTTCTCCTCGTTCCCTCCACCTCTGCCACATATATCCTCTTGGTCAGTCTTTCCCCACTCATTCTCTCCATATGCCCGAAACATTTCAAAACACCCTCTCTGCTCTCTCAACCACGCTCTTTTTATTTCCACACATCTCTCTTACCCTTACGTTACTTACTCGATCAAACCACCTCACACGACACATTGTCCTCAAAAATCTCATTTCCAGCAAATCCATCCTCCTGCGCACAACTCTATCCATAGTCCACGCCTCGCAACAAAACAACATTGTTGGAACCACTATTCCTTCAAACATACTCATTTTTGCTTTCTGAGATAATGTTCTCGACTTCCAAACATTCTTCAAGGCTCCCAGAATTCTCGCCCCCTCCCCCACCCTATGATTCACTTCCGCTTCCATGGTTCCATCCGCTGCCAGATCCACTCCCAGATATCTAAAACACTTCACTTCCTCCAGCTTTTCTCCATTCAAACTTACCTCCCAGTTGATTTGACCCTCGACCGTACTGTACCTAATAAACTTCCTCTTGTTTACGTTTACTCTTAACTTTCTTCTGTCACACACTTTACCAAACTCAGTCACCAGCTTCTGCAGTTTCTTACATGAATCAGCCACCAGCGCTGTATCATCAGCGAACAACAACTGACTCACTTCCCAAGCTCTCGCATCCACAACAGACTGCATACTTGCCCTTCTTTCCAAAACTCTTGCATTCACCTCCCTAACAACCCCATCCATAAACAAATTAAACAACCATGGAGACATCACACACCCCTGCCGCAAACCTACATTCACTGAGAACATATCACTTTCCTCTCTTCCTACACGTACACATGCCTTACATCCTCGATAAAAACTTTTCACTGCTTCTAACAACTTGCCTCCCACACCATATATTCTTAATACCTTCCACAGAGCATCTCTATCAACTCTATCATATGCCTTCTCCAGATCCATAAATGCTACATACAAATCCATTTGTTTGTCTGAGTATTTCTCGCATACATTCTTCAAAGCAAACACCTGATCCACACATCCTCTACCACTTCTGAAACCACACTGCTCTTCCCCAATCTGATGCTCTGTACATGCCTTCACCCTCTCAATCAATACCCTCCCATATAATTTACCAGGAATACTCAACAAACTTATACCTCTGTAATTTGAGCACTCACTCTTATCCCCTTTGCCTTTGTACAATGGCACTATGCACGCATTCCGCCAATCCTCAGGCACCTCACCATGAGTCATACATAAATTAGATAACCTTACCAACCAGTGAATAATACAGTCACCCCCTTTTTTAATAAATTCCACTGCAATACCATCCAAACCTACTGCTTTGCCGGTTTTCATCTTCCGCAAAGCTTTTACTACCTCTTCTCTGTTTACCAAATCATTTTCCCTAACCCTCTCACTTTGCACACCACCTCGACCAAAACACCCTATATCTGCCACTCTATCATCAAACACATTCAACAAACCTTCAAAATACTCACTCCATCTCCTTCTCATATCACCACTACTTGTTATCACCTCCCCATTTGCGCCCTTCACTGAAGTTCCCATTTGCTCCCTTGTCTTACGCACTTTATTTACCTGCTTCCAGAACATCTTTTTATTCTCCCTAAAATTTAATGATACCCTCTCACCCCAACTGTCATTGGCCCTCTTTTTCACCTCTTCCACCTTTCTCTTGACCTCCTGCTCTTTCTTATATACATCTCCACTCATTTGCAATTTTCCCCTGCAAAAATCGTACAAATCCGTCTCTCTCCTCTTTCACTAACAATCTTACTTCTTCATCCCACCACTCCCTACCCTTTCTAATCTGCCCACCTCCCACGCTTCTCATGCCACAAGCATCTTTTGCGTAAGCCATAAATGCTACCATAAATACATCCCATTCCTCCCCCACTCCCCTTACCTCCTATGTTCTCACCTTTTCCCATTCTGTACTCAGTCTCTCCTGCTACTTCATCACGAAAGTCTCCTTCCCAAGCTCAGTTACTCTCGCCACTCTCTTCACCCCAACATTCTCACCTCTTTTCTGAAAACCCCTACAAATCTTCACCTTCGCATCCACAAGATAATGATCAGACATCCCTCCGTTTGCACCTCTTAGCACATTACCATCCAAAAATCTCTCTTTCGCGCGCCTATCAATTAACATTAAATCCGATAACGCTCTCTGGCCATCTCTCTTACCTACATACGTATACTTATGTATATCTCGCTTTTTAAACTAGGTATTCCCAATCACAATTCCTTTTTCAGCACATAAATCTACAAGCTCCTCACCATTTCCAATTCCAATACTGAACATTCCAGTTATACCAATTATTACCGCAACTGCCACATTACTCACCTTTGCATTCAAATCACCCATCACTATAACCTGGTCTTGTGCATCAAAACGACTAACACACTCATTCAGCTGCTCCCAAAACACTTGCCTCTCATGATCTTTCTTCTCATGCCTAGGTGCATATGCACCAATAATCACCCATCTCTCTCCATCAACTTTCAGTTTTACCCATATCAATCTAGAATTTACTTTCTTACACTCTATCACATACTCCCACAACTCCTGTATCAAGAGTAGTGCTACTCCTTAACTTGCTCTTGTCCTCTCACTAGCCCCTGACTTTACTCCCAAGACATTCTCATATATATATATATATATATATATATATATTTTTTTTTTTTTTTTTTTGCTTTGTCGCTGTCTCCCGTGTTTGCGAGGTAGGGCAAGGAAACAGACGAAAGTAATGGCCCAACCCACCCCCATACACACGTATATACATACGTCCACACACGCAAATATAAATACCTACACAGCTTTCCATGGTTTACCCCAGACGCTTCACATGCCCTGATTCAATCCACTGACAGCACGTCAACCCCGGTATACCACATCGATCCAATTCACTCTATTCCGTGCCCTCCTTTCACCCTCCTGCATGTTCAGGCCCCGATCACACAAAATCTTTTTCACTTCATCTTTCCACCTCCAATTTGGTCTCCCACTTCTCCTCGTTCCCTCCACCTCCGAAACATATATCCTTTTGGTCAATCTTTCACTCATTCTCTCCATGTGCCCAAACCATTTCAAAACACCCTCTTCTGCTCTCTTAACCACGCTCTTTTTATTTCCAAACATCTCTCTTACCCTTACGTTACTTACTCGATAAAGCCACCTCACACCACACATTGTCCTCAAACATCTCATTTCCAGCACATCCATCCTCCTGCGCACAACTCTATCCATAGCCCATGCCTCGCAACCATGCAACATTGTTGGAACCACTATTCCTTCAAACATACCCATTCTTGCTTTCCGAGATAATGTTCTCGACTTCCACACATTCTTCAAGGCTCCCAGGATTTTCGCCCCCTCCCCCACCCTATGATCCACTTCCGCTTCCATGGTTCCATCCGCTGCCAGATCCACTCCCAGATATCTAAAACACTTTGCTTCCTCCAGTTTTTCTCCATTCAAACTTACCTCCCAATTGACTTGACCCTCAACCCTACTGTAGCTAATAACCTTGCTCTTATTAACATTTACTCTTAACTTTCTTCTTTCACACACTTTACCAAACTCAGTCACCAGCTTCTTCAGTTTCTCACATGAATCAGCCACCAGCGCTGTATCATCAGCGAACAACATCTGACTCACTTCCCAAGCTCTCTCATCCACAACAGAATTCATACTTGCCCCTCTTTCCAAAACTCTTGCATTCACCTCCCTAACAACCCCATCCATAAACAAATTAAACAACCATGGAGACATCACACACCCCTGCCGCAAACCTACATTCATTGAGAACCAATCACTTTCCTCTCTTCCTACACGTACACATGCCTTACATCCTCGATAAAAACTTTTCACTGCTTCTAACAACTTGCCTCCCACACCATATATTCTTAATACCTTCCACAGCGCATCTCTAACAACTCTATCATATGCCTTCTCCAGATCCATAAATGCTAAATGCAAATCCATTTGCTTTTCTAAGTATTTCTCACATACATTCTTCAAAGCAAACACCTGATCCACACATCCTCTACCACTTCTGAAACCACACTGCTCTTTCCCAATCTGATGCTCTGTACATGCCTTCACCCTCTCAATCAATAACCTCCCACATAATTTGCCAGGAATACTCCACAAACTTATACCTCTGTAATTTGAGCACTCACTCTTATCCCCTTTGCCTTTGTACAATGGCACTATGCACGCATTCCGCCAATCCTCAGGCATCTCACCATGAGTCATACATACATTAAATAACCTTACCAACCAGTCAACAATACAGTCACCCCCTTTTTTAATAAATTCCACTGCAATACCATCCAAACCTGCTGCCTTGCCGGCTTTCATCTTCCGCAAAGCTTTTACTATCTCTTCTCTGTTTACCAACTCATTTTCCCTAACCCTCGCACTTTGCACACCACCTCGACCAAAACACCCTATATCTGCCACTCTATCATCAAACACATTCAACAAACCTTCAAAATACTCACTCCATCTCCTTCTCACATCACCACTACTTGTTATCACCTACCCATTTGCGCCCTTCACTGAAGTTCCCATTTGCTCCCTTGTCTTACGCACTTTATTTACCTCCTTCCAGAACATCTTTTTATTCTCCCTAAAATTTAATGATACTCTCTCACCCCAACTCTCATTTGCCCTTTTTTTCACCTCTTGCACCTTTCTCTTGACCTCCTGTCTCTTTCTTTTATACGTCTCCCACTCAATTGCATTTTTTCCCTGCAAAAATCGTCCAAATGCCTCTCTCTTCTCTTTCACTAATACTCTTACTTCTTCATCCCACCACTCACTACCCTTTCTAATCAACCCACCTCCCACTCTTCTCATGCCACAAGCATCTTTTGCGCAATCCATCACTGATTCCCTAAATACATCCCATTCCTCCCCCACTCCCCTTACTTCCATTGTTCTCACCTTTTTCCATACTGTACTCAGTCTCTCCTGGTACTTCCTCACACAAGTCTCCTTCCCAAGCTCACTTACTCTCGCCACCCTCTTCACCCCAACATTCACTCTTCTTTTCTGAAAACCCATACAAATCTTCACCTTAGCCTCCACAAGATAAAGATCAGACATCCCTCCAGTTGCACCTCTCAGCACATTAACATCCAAAAGTCTCTCTTTCGCGCGCCTGTCAATTAACACGTAATCCAATAATGCTCTCTGGCCATCTCTCCTACTTACATAAGTATACTTATGTATATCTCGCTTTTTAAACCAGGTATTTCCAATCATCAGTCCTTTTTCAGCACATAAATCTACAAGCTCTTCACCATTTCCATTTACAACACTGAACACCCCATGTATACCAATTATTCCCTCAACTGCCACATTACTCACCTTTGCATTCAAATCACCCAACTCTATAACCCGGTCTCGTGCATCAAAACCACTAACACACTCATTCAGCTGCTCCCAAAACACTTGCCTCTCATGATCTTTCTTCTCATGCCCAGGATGCATATGCACCAATATCACCCATCTCTCTCCATCAACTTTCAGTTTTACCCATATTAATCGAGAATTTACTTTCTTACATTCTATCACATACTTCCACAACTCCTGTTTCTGGAGTACTGCTACTCATTCCCTTGCTCTTGTCCTCTCACTAACCCCTGACTTTACTCCCAAGACATTCCCAAACCACTCTTCCCCTTTACCCTTGAGCTTCGTTTCACTCAGAGCCAAAACATCCAGGTTCCTTTCCTCAAACATACTACCTATCTCTCCTTTTTTCACATCTTGGTTACATCTACACACATTTAGGCACCCCAATCTGAGCCTTCGAGGAGGATGAGCACTCCCCGCGTGACTCCTTCTTCTGTTTCCCATTTTAGAAAGTTAAAAAAACACATATATATATATATATATATATATATATATATATATATATATATATATATATATATATATATATATATATATATATATATATATATATATATATATATATATATATATATATATATATATATATATATATATATATATATATATATATACATACATATATATATATATATATATATATATGTATATATATATATATATATATATATATATATATATATATATATATATATATATATATATATATATATATATATATATATATATGTATGTATATATATATATATATATATATATATATATATATATATATATATATAATATATATATATATATATATATATATATATATGTGTGTGTGTGTGTGTGTGGATCATAGGGTGGGGGAGGGGGCGAAAATTCTGGGAGCCTTGAAGAATGGGTGGAAGTCGAGAACATTATCTCGGAAAGCAAAAATAGGTATGTTTGAAGGAATAGTGTTTCCAACAATGTTGTATGGTAGCGAGGCGTGGGCTATCGATAGAGTTCTGCGCAGGCGGATGGATGTGCTGGAAATGAGATGTTTGAGAACAATGTGTGGTGTGAGGTGGTTTGATAGACTAAGTAACGTAAGTGTAAGAGAGATGTGATGAAATGAAAAGAGCGTGGTTCAGAGAGCAGAAGAGGGTGTTTTGAAATGGTTTGGGCACATGGAGGGAATGAGTGAGGAAAGATTGACCAAGAGGATATATGTGTCGGAGGTGGAGGGAACGAGGAGAAGTGGGAGACCAAATTGGAGGTGGAAAGATGCAGTGAAAAAGATTTTGTGTGATCGGGGCCTGAACATGCAGGAGGGTGAAAGGAGGGCAAGGAATAGATTGAATTGGATCAATGTGGTATACCTGGGTTGACGTGCTGTCAGTGGATTGAATCTGGGCATGTGAAGCGTCTGGGGTAAACCATGGAAAGCTGTGTAGGTATGTATATTTGCGTGTGTGGACGTATGTATATACATGTGTATGGGGGTGGGTTGGGCCATTTCTTTCGTCTGTTTCCTTGCGCCACCTCGCAAACGCGGGAGACAGCGACAAAGCAAAAAAAAAAAAAAAAAAAATATATATATATATATATATATATATATATATATATATTATTATTATTATTATTATTATTATTATTATTATTATTATTATTATAATCTTTTTTATTATTTTGCTTTGTCGCTGTCTCCCGCGTTTGCGAGGTAGCGCAAGGAAACAGACGAAAGAAATGGCCCAACCCACCCCCATACACATGTATATACATGTGTATGGGGGTCCACACACGCAAATATACATACACATACATCTCAATGTACATATATATATACACACACAGACACATACATATATACACATGCACACAGTTCACAGTCTGCCTTTATTCATTCTCATCGCCACCTCGCCACACATGGAATAACATCCCCCTCCCCCCTCAGGTGTGCGAGATAGCGCTAGGAAAAGACAATAAAGGCCCCATTCGTTCAAACTCAGGCTCTAGCTATCGTGCAATAATGCACCAAAACCACAGCTCCTTTTCCACATCCAGGCCCAACAGAACTTTCCATGGTTTACCCCAGACGCTTCACATACCCTGATTTACTCCATTGACAGCACGTCAACCCCGGTATACCACATCGATCCAATTCACTCTATTCCTTGCCCGCCTTTCACCCTCTTGCATGTTCAGGCAACGATCACTCAAAATCTGTTTCACTCCATCTTTCCACCTCCACATTGGTCTCCCACTTCTCCTCGTTCCCTCCGCCTCTGACACATATATCCTCTTGGTCAATCTTTCCTCACTCATTCTCTCCATGTGTCCAAACCATTTCAAAACACCCTCTTCCGCTCTCTCAACCACGCTCTTTTTATTTCCACATATCTCTCTTACCCTTACATTACTTACTCGATCAAACCACCTCACACCACATACTGTCCTCAAACATCTCATTTCCAGCACATCCACCCTCCTGCGCACAACTCTATCTATAGCCGACGCCTCGCAGCCATACAACATTGTTAGAACCACTATTCCTTCAAACATAGCCATTTTTGCTTAACGAGATAATGTTCTCGACTTCCACACATTCTTCAAGACTCCCAGGATTTTCACCCCCTCCCCCTCCCTATGATTTACTTTCGCTTCCATGGTTCCATCCGCTGCCAGATCCACTCCCAGATGTCTAAAACACTTTACTTCCTCCAGTTTTTCTCCATTCAAACTTACCTCCCAATTGACTTGACCCTCCACCCTACTGTACCTTATAACCTTGCTCTAATTCACATCTACTCTTAACTTTCTTCTTTCACACACTTTACCAAACTCAGTCACCAGCTTCTGCAGTTTCTCACATCAATCAGCCACCAACGCTGTGTCATCAGCGAACAACAACTGACTCACTTCCCAATCTCTCATATCCCCAACAGACTTCATACTTGCCCCTCTTTCCAAAACTCTTGCATTCACCTCCCTAACAGCCCCATCCATAAACAAATTAAACAACCATGGCGACATCACACATACCTGCCGCAAACCTACATTCATATATGAATATATATATAAATATATATATATACATATATATATATATATATATATATATATATATATATATATATATTTTTTTTTTTTTTTAATTTTCCAAAAGAAGTAACAGAGGGGGCCAGGTGAGGATATTCCAAAAAAGGCCCAGTCCTCTGTTCTTAACGCTACCTCGCTAACGCGGGAAATGGCGAATAGTTTAAAAGAAAGAAAAGAAAATATATATATATATATATATATATATATATATATATATATATATATATATATATATATATATATATATATATATTCATTTTGCTTTGTCGCTGTCTTCCGCGTTAGCGAGGTAGCGCAAGAAAACAGGCGAAACAATGAACCAACACGCCCACATACACATATATATACATACACATCCACACACGCAAATATACATACATATACATCTCAACGTATACATATATATACAAACACAGACATATACATATATACACATGTACATAATTCATACTGTCTGCCTTTATTCGTTCCCATCGCCACCCCGCCACACATGAAATAACAACCCTCTCGCCCTCATGTGTGCGAGTTAGCGCTCGGAAAAGACAACGAAGGCCACATTCGTTCCCACTCAGTCTCTAGCTGTCATGTAATAATACAACGAAATCACTGCTCCCTTTCCACATCCAGACCCCACAGAACTTTCCATGGTTTACCCCGAGACGCTTCACATGCCCTGGTTCAATCCATTGACAGCACGTCGACCCCGATATACAACATCGTTCCAATTCACTCTATTCCTTGCACGCCTTTCACCCTCTTCCATGTTCAGGCCCCGATCACTCAAAATCTTTTTCACTCCATCTTTCCACCTCCAGTTTGGTCTCCCACTTCTCCTCGTTCCCTCCACCTCTGACACATACATCCTCTTGCTCAATCTTTCCTCACTCATTCTCTCCATATGACCAAACCATTTCAAAACACTCTCTTCTACTCTCTCAACCACACTCTTTTTATTACCCCACATCTCTCTTACGCTTACATTACTTGCTCGATCAAACCACCTCACACCACATATTGTCCTCATACATCTCATTTCCAGCATATCCACCCTCCTGCGCACAACTCTATCCATAGCCAACGCCTCGCAACCATATAACATTGTTAGAACCACTATTGCATCAAACATACCCATTTTTGCTTTCCGAGATAATGTTCTCGACTTCCATACGTTCTTCAATGCTCTCAGAATTCTCGACCCCTCCCCCACCCTATAATTTACTTCCGCTTCCATGGTTCCATCCGCTGCCAAATCCACTCCCAGATATCTAAAACACTTCACTTCCTCCAGTTTTTCTCCATTCAAAATTACCTCCCAATTGACTTGACCCTCAACCCCACTGTACCTAGTAACCTTGCTCTTATTCACATTTACTCTCAACTTTCTTCTTTCACACACTTTACCAAACTCAGTCACCAGCTTCTGCAGTTTCTCACATGAATCAGCCACCAGCTCTGTATCATCAGCGAACAACAAGTGACTCACTTCCCAAGCTCTCTCATCCATAACAGACTGCACACTTGCCCCTCTTTCCAAAACTCTTGCATTCACCTCCCTAACAACCTCATCCATAAACAAATTAAACAACCATGGAGACATCACACACCCCTGCCGCAAACCTACATTCACTGAGAACCAATCACTTTCCTCTCTTCCTTCACGAACACATGCCTTACAAACTCGATAAAAGCTTTTCACTGCTTCTAACAACTTTCCTCCTACACAATATATTCTTAATACCTTCCACAGAGCATCTCTATCAACTCTATCATATGCCTTCTCCAGATCCATAAATACTACACACAAATCCATTTGCTTTTCTAAGTATTTCTCACATACATTCTTCAAAGCAAACACCTGATCCACACATCCTCTACCACTTGTGAAACCACACTGCTCTTCCAAAATCTGACGCTCTGTACATGCCTTCACCCTCTCAATCAATACTCTCCCATATTGTATGTTTGAGGAAAGGAACCAGAATGTTTTGGCTCTGAGTGAAACGAAGCTCAAGGGTAAAGGGGAGGAGTGGTTTGGGAATGTCTTTGGAGTAAAGTCAGGGGTTAGTGAGAGGCCAAGAGCAAGTGAAAGAGTAGCACCACTCCTGAGACAGTTGTGGGAGTATGTGATAGAGTGTAAGAAAGTAAACTCTAGATTGGTATGGGTAAAACAGAAAGTGGATGGAGAGAGATGGGTGATTATTGGTGCATATGCACCTGGGCATGAGAAGAAAGATCATGAGAGGCAAGTGTAGGAGCAGCTGAATGAGTGTGTTAGTAGCTTTAATGCACGAGACCGGGTTATAGTGATGGGTGATTTGAATGCAAAGGTGAGTAATGCGGCAGTTGAGTGAATAGTTGGTATACATGGGGTGTTCAGTGTTGTAGATGGAAATGGTGAAGAGCATGTAGATTTATGTGCTGAAGAAGGACTGGTGATTGGGAATACCTGGTTTAAAAAGAGAGATATACATGAGTATACGTATGTAATTAGGAGACGTTATTGGATTACGTGTTAATTGATAGGCTCGCGAAGGAGACACTTTTGGATGTTAATGTGCTGAGAGGTGCAACTGGAGGGATGTCTGATCATTATCTTGTGCAGGCGAAGATGAAGATTTGTAGAGGTTTCCAGAAAAGAAGAGAGAATGTTGGGTTGAAGAGAGTGGTGAGAGTAAGTGAGCTTGGGAAGGAGACTTGTGTGAGGAAGTACCAGGAGAGAATGAGTACAGAATGGAAAAAGGTGAGAACAAAGGAGATAAGGGGAGTGGGGGAGGAATGGGATGTATTTAGTGAAACAGCGATGGTTTGCGCTAAAGATGCTTGTGGCATGAGAAGCGTGGGAGGTGGGCAGATTAGAAAGGGTAGTGAGTGGTGGGATGAAGAAGTAAGATTGTTAGTGAAAGAGAAGAGAGAGTCATTTGGACGATTTTTGCAGGGAAAAATGCAAATGAGTGGGAGATGTATAAAAGAAAGAGGCGGAAGGTTAAGAGAAAGGTGGAAGAGGTGAAAAACAGGGCAAATGAGAGTTGGGGTGAGAGAGTATCATAAGATTTTAGGGAGAATAAAAAGATGTTTTGGAAGGAGGTAAACAGAGTGCGTAAGACAAGGGAACAAATGGGAACTTCAGCGAAGGGGGCAACTGGGGAGGTGATAACAAGTAGTGGTGATATGAGAAGGAGATGGAGTCATTATTTTGAAGGTTTGTTGAATGAGTTTGATGAAAAGAGTGGCAGATATAGGGTGTTTTGGTCGAGGTAGTGCGCAAAGTGAGAGGGTTAGGGAAAATGATTTGGTAAACAGAGAAGAGGTAGTAAAAGCTTTGCGGAAGATGAAAGCCGCAAGGCAGCAGGTGTGGATGGTATTGCAGTGGAATCTCTTAAAAAGGGGGTGACTGTATTGTTGATTGGTTGGTAAGGTTATTCAATGTATGTATGACTCATGGTGAGGTGCCTGAGGATTGGCGGAATGCTGTGCATAGTGCCATTGTTCAAAGGCAAAGGTGACAAATGTGAGTGCTCAAATTACAGAGGTATAAGTTTTTTGAGTATTCCTTGTATATATATATATATATATATATATATATATATATATATATATATATATATATATATATATATATATATATATATATATATATATATATATATATATTTTTTTTTTTTTTTTTTTTTTTTTTTTATACTTTGTCGCTGTCTCCCGCGTTTGCGAGGTAGCGCAAGGAAACAGACGAAAGAAATGGCCCAACCCCCCCCCCATACACATGTACATACACACGTCCACACACGCAAATATACATACCTACACAGCTTTCCATGGTTTACCCCAGACGCTTCACATGCCTTGATTCAATCCACTGACAGCACGTCAACCCCGGTATACCACATCGCTCCAATTCACTCTATTCCTTGCCCTCCTTTCACCCTCCTGCATGTTCAGGCCCCGATCACACAAAATCTTTTTCACTCCATCTTTCCACCTCCAATTTGGTCTCCCTCTTCTCCTCGTTCCCTCCACCTCCGACACATATATCCTCTTGGTCAATCTTTCCTCACTCATTCTCTCCATGTGCCCAAACCATTTCAAAACACCCTCTTCTGCTCTCTCAACCACGCTCTTTTTATTTCCACACATCTCTCTTACCCTTACGTTACTTACTCGATCAAACCACCTCACACCACACATTGTCCTCAAACATCTCATTTCCAGCACATCCATCCTCCTGCGCACAACTCTATCCATAGCCCACGCCTCGCAACCATACAACATTGTTGGAACCACTATTCCTTCAAACATACCCATTTTTGCTTTCCGAGATAATGTTCTCGACTTCCACACATTTTTCAAGGCTCCCAAAGTTTTCGCCCCCTCCCCCACCCTATGATCCACTTCCGCTTCCATGGTTCCATCCGCTGACAGATCCACTCCCAGATATCTAAAACACTTCACTTCCTCCAGTTTTTCTCCATTCAAACTCACCTCCCAATTGACTTGACCCTCAACCCTACTGTACCTAATAACCTTGCTCTTATTCACATTTACTCTTAACTTTCTTCTTCCACACACTTTACCAAACTCAGTCACCAGCTTCTGCAGTTTCTCACATGAATCCGCCACCAGCGCTGTATCATCAGCGAACAACAACTGACTCACTTCCCAAGCTCTCTCATCCCCAACAGACTTCATACTTGCCCCTCTTTCCAAAACTCTTGCATTCACCTCCCTAACAACCCCATCCATAAACAAATTAAACAACCATGGAGACATCACACACCCCTGCCGCAAACCTACATTCACTATAGGAAGAAAATAAGAGCAGTAAGGATGGGTGAAGCTTTGCACTGTTTGAAATGGCAGAACAGATTGGATAAAAGATTAAAACTTTTTATATGAAAAAGCATATTGGTGTTTTATATGAATGTATGGTATGAAGAATGTATTTGATTGTTAAGTTAATCAAAAATATAAACAGATGCACAGCTAAAAGTGCAAGAAGAGGCGTTTAGATCACAGAATAGATGGATAGATAAGGGAGAATGAAATGGATTTTGACCTTTTAGAATTAGGATATTCTGAGAATGGGTGTTATGGATTCGTTTTGTGAAGTGCAAGTCTGCGAACTGAGATTTCTGGCTTGCTTGAAGAAGTCTAAGCAGAGGTTGTATCATTACAGGGATTCTTGTTTCCCGAAACACACTGGCCATGTGATGAGGAGGTGCTGTAGTGAACTATAAGGGCGCACGTATCGGTGCCACTCTAAGGCATTGAGTATAGCGTAAACATTAAGTTATTTCTTCTATGTTCCATACACTCGAGTTACTTAAGAGTGCCTTATGAGAGTTCACATGCTAAAGGTATTATAAAAGTGTATC
This sequence comes from Panulirus ornatus, assembly GCF_036320965.1. Taxonomy (NCBI): domain Eukaryota; kingdom Metazoa; phylum Arthropoda; class Malacostraca; order Decapoda; family Palinuridae; genus Panulirus; species Panulirus ornatus. Next base: position 39,887,493 of record NC_092237.1, read on the forward strand.
TGATTTCCTGGTTCATGACGTATCTAAGTAAATATGGTCTTATATAATTCATACACTTCAGATGGTTCAATAGACACTTTGTAATACGTTATAGGAAGTAATTTTTACAGACGATACACCAGAAACAGTTGGGTAACGGTTCGTTTATACTGTACACATTCGAGCTACTTGTAGAAATATGTAATTCTCTTTACGAACCACAAGCAATGTAAGCAAGGCACTTAGAGAGTTCAACAGGTATTCTAACAACGTGCTGGACAGCTCACACTAAAGTATAGCTTACTGGACGTGAGATAAATAATTTCTTGGGGTTCCTGTGGACACAAGAACGTCAGGTAATATGACAAAGAATATATATATATATATATATATATATATATATATATATATATATATATATATATATATATATATATATATATATATATATATATATATTATACATTTCCTTTTTCCATAGCCAGAGGTTGAACCATTATGTGACATCCATTTTTTCATTTCATTTCAAGCTAGAAGTTTCAGTTTTCTAAATTGTTTCTTACATTTTTCATATGTATATATATGTATGTGTGTGTGTGTGTATATGTGCGTATGTATGTGTGTGTGCATGTGTATATATATATATATATATATATATATATATATATATATATATATATATATATATATATATATATATATATATATATATATATATATATATATATATATATATACATATATATATTATCCCTGGGGATAGGGGTGAAAGAATACTTCCCACGCATTCCTCGCGTGTCGTAGAAAGCGACTAGAGGGGACGGGAGCGGGGGGCCAGAAATCCTCCCCTCCTTCTATTTCTTTTAACTTTCTAAAATGGGAAACAGAAGAAGGAGTCACGCGGGGAGTGCTCATCCTCCTCGAAGGCTCAGATTGGGGTGCCTAAATGTGTGTGGATGTAACCAAGATGTGAAAAAAGGAGAGATAGGTAGTATGTTTGAGGAGAGGAACCTGGATGTTTTGGCTCTGAGTGAAACGAAGCTCAAGGGTAAAGGGGAAGAGTGGTTTGGGAATGTCTTGGGAGTAAAGTCAGGGGTTAGTGAGAAGACAAGAGCAAGGGAAGGAGTAGCAATACTCCTGAAACAGGAGTTGTGGGAGTATGTGATAGAATGTAAGAAAGTAAATTCTCGATTAATATGGGTAAAACTGAAAGTTGATGGAGAGAGATGGGTGATTATTGGTGCATATGCACCTGGGCATGAGAAGAAAGATCATGAGAGGCAAGTGTTTTGGGAGCAGCTGAATGAGTGTGTTAGTGGTTTTGATGCACGAGACCGGGTTATAGTGATGGGTGATTTGAATGCAAAGGTGAGTAATGTGGCAGTTGAGGGAATAATTGGTATACATGGGGTGTTCAGTGTTGTAAATGGAAATGGTGAAGAGCTTGTAGATTTATGTGCTGAAAAAGGACTGATGATTGGGAATACCTGGTTTAAAAAGCGAGATATACATAAGTATACTTATGTAAGTAGGAGAGATGGCCAGAGAGCGTTATTGGATTACGTGTTAATTGACAGGCGCGCGAAAGAGAGACTTTTGGATGTTAATGTGCTGAGAGGTGCAACTGGAGGGATGTCTGATCATTATCTTGTGGAGGCTAAGGTGAAGATTTGTATGGGTTTTCAGAAAAGAAGAGTGAATGTTGGGGTGAAGAGGGTGGTGAGAGTAAGTGAGCTTGGGAAGGAGACTTGTGTGAGGAAGTACCAGGAGAGACTGAGTACAGAATGGAAAAAGGTGAGAACAATGGAAGTAAGGGGAGTGGGGGAGGAATGGGATGTATTTAGGGAATCAGTGATGGATTGCGCAAAGGATGCTTGTGGCATGAGAAGAGTGGGAGGTGGGTTGATTAGAAAGGGTAGTGAGTGGTGGGATGAAGAAGTAAGAGTATTAGTGAAAGAGAAGAGAGAGGCATTTGGACGATTTTTGCAGGGAAAAAATGCAATTGAGTGGGAGATGTATAAAAGAAAGAGACAGGAGGTCAAGAGAAAGGTGCAAGAGGTGAAAAAAAGGGCAAATGAGAGTTGGGGTGAGAGAGTATCATTAAATTTTAGGGAGAATAAAAAGATGTTCTGGAAGGAGGTAAATAAAGTTCGTAAGACAAGGGAGCAAATGGGAACTTCAGTGAAGGGCGCAAATGGGGAGGTGATAACAAGTAGTGGTGATGTGAGAAGGAGATGGAGTGAGTATTTTGAAGGTTTGTTGAATGTGTTTGATGATAGAGTGGCAGATATAGGGTGTTTTGGTCGAGGTGGTGTGCAAAGTAAGAGGGTTAGGGAAAATGATTTGGTAAACAGAGAAGAGGTAGTAAAAGCTTTGCGGAAGATGAAAGCCGGCAAGGCAGCAGGTTTGGATGGTATTGCAGTGGAATTTATTAAAAAAGGGGGTGACTGTATTGTTGACTGGTTGGTAAGGTTATTTAATGTATGTATGACTCATGGTGAGGTGCCTGAGGATTGGCGGAATGCGTGCATAGTGCCATTGTACAAAGGCAAAGGGGATAAGTGTGAGTGCTCAAATTACAGAGGTATAAGTTTGTTGAGTATTCCTGGTAAATTATATGGGAGGATATTGATTGAGAGGGTGAAGGCATGTACAGAGCATCAGATTGGGGAAGAGCAATGTGGTTTCAGAAGTGGTAGAGGATGTGTGGATCAGGTGTTTGCTTTGAAGAATGTATGTGAGAAATACTTAGAAAAGCAAATGGATTTGTATGTAGCATTTATGGATCTGGAGAAGGCATATGATAGAGTTGATAGATATGCTCTGTGGAAGGTATTAAGAATATATGGTGTGGGAGGAAAGTTGTTAGAAGCAGTGAAAAGTTTTTATCGAGGATGTAAGGCATGTGTACGTGTAGGAAGAGAGGAAAGTGATTGGTTCTCAGTGAATGTAGGTTTGCGGCAGGGGTGTGTGATGTCTCCATGGTTGTTTAATTTGTTTATGGATGGGGTTGTTAGGGAGGTGAATGCAAGAGTTTTGGAAAGAGGGGCAAGTATGAAGTCTGTTGGGGATGAGAGAGCTTGGGAAGTGAGTCAGTTGTTGTTCGCTGATGATACAGCGCTGGTGGCTGATTCATGTGAGAAACTGCAGAAGCTGGTGACTGAGTTTGGTAAAGTGTGTGAAAGAAGAAAGTTAAGAGTAAATGTGAATAAGAGCAAGGTTATTAGGTACAGTAGGGTTGAGGGTCAAGTCAATTGGGAGGTGAGTTTGAATGGAGAAAAACTGGAGGAAGTGAAGTGTTTTAGATATCTGGGAGTGGATCTGGCAGCGGATGGAACCATGGAAGCGGAAATGGATCATAGGGTGGGGGAGGGGGCGAAAATTCTGGGAGCCTTGAAGAATGTGTGGAAGTCGAGAACATTATCTCGGAAAGCAAAAATGGGTATGTTTGAAGGAATAGTGGTTCCAACAATGTTGTATGGTTGCGAGGCGTGGGCTATGGATCTCTAGAGTTGTGCGCAGGAGGATGGATGTGCTGGAAATGAGATGTTTGAGGACAATGTGTGGTGTGAGGTGGTTTGATCGATTTAATTAACGTAAGGGTAAGAGAGATGTGTGGAAATAAAAAGCGCGTGGTTGAGAGAGCAGAAGAGGGTGTTTTGAAATGGTTCGGGCACATGGAGAGAATGAGTGAGGAAAGATTGACCAAGAGAATATGTGTGTCGGAGGTGGAGGGAGTGAGGAGAAGAGGGAGACCAAATTGGAGGTGGAAAGATGGAGTGAAAAAGATTTTGTGTGATCGGGGCCTGAACATGCAGGAGGGTGAAAGGAGGGCAAGGAATAGAGTGAATTGGAGCGATGTGGTATACCGGGGTTGACGTGCTGTCAGTGGATTGAATCAAGGCATGTGAAGCGTCTGGGTTAAACCATGGAAAGCTGTGTAGGTATGTATATTTGCGCGTGTGGACGTATGTATATACATGTGTATGGGGGTGGGTTGGGCCATTTCTTTCGTTTGTTTCCTTGCGCTACCTCGAAAACGCGGGAGACAGCGACAAAGCAAAAAAAAAAAAAAAAAAAAAAAAATATATATATATATATATATATATATATATATATATATATATATATATATATATATATATATATATATATATATATATATATATATATATATATATATATATATATATGTGTGTATATATATATATATATATATATATATATATATATATATATATATATATATATATATATATCACAGGTGGTCATAGTAGGATCTGTGAATGAAACACTTAATCCCTTTAGCTGCTCTCTAAATGACGTAGCTTTGACCTAGTGGGGATTGCCGGACTTGGGATTTTAGCTCCGTAGAGAAAATGCTGGCAAAGTGGACGATATTATTTGGGTTTGAAATGCATATCTTGTCAGTCTTTTGTCGAACATCCTACGACAGGTAAGCCTTTATGAAGTTTATGAACAAATGAATTAGATCGCGAGGTAAAAAGTATCATTCAACTAAGGAATCACTGGAGGCTGGTCAGACGGCTCTTCCGATGTTACCGAGATGAACATTACATTGAACAGTGTCTATCTCTCTGAGTCTAACCTTCGCCTTGGCTCCACATTTTCTGAATCTTAACATGTTGTTTGATCTCTTTATCATCTTGTTAAACACCTGTTAGATAAACTCTATTCATAAGGCATTTCATAAGGAAATATGTCTCATAGCTCCAATTCTTTAACTGATAAAGATTCATCAAGTTCATCGTTTAACATAAGACCCGAAGTCTAAAATACGTAGTTCAGCAAAACACTGACTTCTGTGGGTTTTTCTTCTTGCCATAGATAGTTGCAAAGTCCTTGGGTGTCCAGTACACCACTTTTTATCAAACACCAAACGTTCCATTGTGTAGTTTCTATATCTGCTCGTCTTAATGATTTTCTGGTGTATATAGATATAGAAACCACACCTGCTCTTGTTAAATACCGTTTAACTAATTGCTAAACGCGAATACCTCCCATACTTCTGATGGTTTCAGGTGAGGAAGAAAGTGCTGGAGTCACCGACGGTACAATGGTTCGTCATCGTGGATGAAGATCTGACGGAGGAGCTGCCGGTGCTGCTACGGGAAGGTACTCAGGTAAGGCCAGGCTACAAGAGATAACAACAAGGTAATGGTCTGACGGAGGAGCTGCCTGCTGGTGCTGCTCCGAGAAGGTACTCTGGTAAGGCCAGGCTACAAGAGACAACAACAAGGTAATGGTCTGACGGAGGAGCTGCCTGCTGGTGCTGCTCCGAGAAGGTACTCAGGTAAGGCCAGGCTACAAGAGACAACAACAAGGTAATGGTCTGACGGAGGAGCTGCCTGCTGGTGCTTCTCCGGGAAGGTACTCAGGTAAGGCCAGACTACAAGAGACGACAACAAGGTAATGGTCTGACGGAGGAGCTGCCTGCCAGTGCTGCTCCGGGAAGGTACTCAGGTAAGGCCAGACTACAAGAGACGACAACAAGGTAATGATGAAACATCTGTAAGTGAAGACGTCTTGATGTGTCTGTCTGGTGTGTGAAGAGTCTTCTCCTTCTTTAAATATTTCTTTATCTTTTTACAATATGAGATAATCCCAAGTCTCCTCTTGAAGAGGAGTACTTACTGAATAAAAAGATAAATATAAGCAAACTTGCCCAAGCACGACATACAAAATTTCCGCTATGTCCCTCCTTTGCTCTCTTTCTTCACCAGTTTTACACACCAGGTGAGTCTCAGTGATTCACTTATCATTTCACTCGGTGTACAGAATCAATAATGGAAAAGTTCTGGATTTGGTCGGGATGTGTAGACCATAACAGCTTTCTCTTGTCTGATCTGTCTCTAAAGCCTTTATAAACAAGTTTTTTCCTTCAGTGTTTAAGTTGCCTTCCTTCATTAGAATACATTTACTTTGACGTCATGTACTTCTCATCCAAGCCAACAAGTTTAAGATACTTTCCCTTCTTACCTGGCTTCACTGAGTTACGTATCTCAAACAACATTCTCAACTATTTACCGTGCGTTGGCCATCATCACTCACTCCACTTTTATCTTCCGTATTTTGTGATCTCGACCATACTTATGAAGACTCTTACGATGTGCATCTCCAGTCTACACTAATACTTATCTTGAGTTTTCCTGGGCCCAGCTTGGGTTGTGGGGGTCCAGGAACCGCATAGACTTCACCAGGTATACGTTAGTTACTCACCAGGTACACCTATGTCAAGGTATTGTCTTATCGCAATAGCTTTCCAGTATCTCTTTGGTCAGACTGTTTCGCTTTTCTTCCTTCCTCTTTCTCTTCCCACTTCTGCTTGATTTCAGCTGCCGCTTCTACAACGCAGTTAGGTAGCACTCGTCTGCTCTTGGTGCTACCTCGATAACGCTAGAAACGGCAGATATGAAAAAAGTATATATATCTATAATTATGTTGAGATGCATATAGTACTTCCTGCTTACTAAACCTTCGACATTAAGTCACTCAGTGCGCATCTTATAAGGCCTTTAGACCGTAAGTATGAAGCTCAAGGAGCCAAGATTAATCGAGTCCCTTCACGACTAGACAAGAACTCAAACCGTTGATTGCATGACACGATGTCCAAGTTATGAAAATAAAAGGTTTAAGATGACCCCTAATTGTATCTCCCCAGGTGGCGTTGGTGCAGCGGGTCACACTCTATAAGGCTAAGCTGTTCTCCTCCAGGGTTGGCTTTGATGATAAGATACAGTAAGTGACAGACTCACTGGGTTAGCTCTGCTGAAGTTTATGTCAGGTAACAGGGATGATCTGGAGGGGTAAGTGGTCCCAATTGTTAGCTCGATGAGCAAATCAAGTGATATTACCACCATTTTAGTCTGATAAAAAAAGTAAATGTTTGAGCATAGAGAAGATTTCTCAGTACATATGTTCTAAGTAAACTACAAAGTTGAATCTAAATTCATTTATAAATTTTGTTGCATTTATATATATAGGCAATAGGAATCAGCTGCAACAGCTAGCAATCCATTTCCCATCTTTAACCAATGTCACCCATAGAGTATTTCTGAAGTATCGTGGTGTTACAAGAGGGAGAAGTTTTTAACATCAAAGAAGGATGTTGTTTTTGAAGGCCAGAAAGATTACAGGAGAATGGTATAAGGTGTCCCTAACTGTCAAGCGAGAGTAAAGTAAGGTAAACAGCTTACATTACTGATGACTTCCCATCTAGGATCAGTATGACGTAGGACGTGTTCCCGCAGGTTCCACCAGGTTGGATGGTGGTCTGTGAGTGGTGCTTGGTACAGCGACAGCCACCAAGTGAAGGGTGGACTTGTCCCGGACCTTCAGCAGCTCTACTCTGACTTCCAGGGGCGTCAGCTGATAGTCACAGCCAACGACAACTGGCCGTTCTTCAAGATCACGACGCTGGAGAATGGCACTGTCATACCCATCTCTGGTATCGACCACAGTCTCATGAACGCCCTTGGGAAAAAACTCAATTTTACGTTAGTACAGTCAACTCACGTTGATAGAGTCAGCTTACGTTAGTACAGTCTGCTCATGTTGGTAGTCATATCACATAAATGCACTCAACCCATGTTAGTACAGTCAGTTCAAGTTAGTATAGTCAGCTCACGGTAGTACAGTCAGTTCACGTCAGTACAATCAGCTAACGTTAGTATAGTCAGCACACGTTAGTACAGTCAGTTCATGTTAAGACAGTCTGCTTACGTCAACACAGTTCAGCTCACGATATTTCAGTAAGTGTCTGCGGGTATTTTCTGTGTACACAGCTTCACAATTGCGTTGTCTGAAATCCTCCCACAGACTTTGACACCTACTTATCAATGAAAGAATCATGCTGCGCTTCTGATTGCATGGCAACATCAATACGTCATAGAATTGTAAGATTTATCACAATATAAGGAAAATATTCATCATTATCGTCAAGTGTTATCAATAGTTAGTTTCGGGATATAATGAATAATGCCGAGTTGTCGCTGAGGTAAACTTTGTGGATGAAATGATAATGCTGCCATCAGTTATCAGTTGGACGCGGAGGATAATTTTCATTTTTGTTCGTAGCTTATCATTTATTGCATTCAAGCTTCGCCTTCACAGAGGCATCATCAGGAATCTATAAAAACAGAATAAACAGAGTCACAAAAATTGGATAAGGAAGATAAAACCGAAACAAAACATAAAAACACACGGAAAACATAATACTAGCACATAAAAGTAAGGGAAACACTAAACATTTTAACAATCTCATGAACGTTAGTAAAATCTAAATACGACGTATGACAACAGAAAAGTAGAAAACTTACAGTCGAGGAAAAGCATAGAAGAACAATATCACACGAGAAAGTACATCACTAAATACACTAACAAGGGCCAAGCGAGACCTTTATTATCCGGATGTGGAGCTGAGGTCAGGTTGGGCCCTTCTGGTTCTCTCAGACCTTCGTAACGTTGGACCGTGTTCCTGACGCCCAACAGTGGTGGACTCAGTATCCTGTGGCGGGTCAATGACGTGTTCCATACGTCTATGTCCTATTGGCGGGGGATCAGAGCTGTACAGCGGTGGTCATGTTTATCTGGATGTTGATGACAGGTGCTTTCTCTCTAATGTGAATGGCTTCTAATATCTATAGTCTCCTCCGAGCACTACAACTAGTAACGATTTTAGTGTTATTCACTATAATCTTCCTCGGTGGTCTCATTCCATGCTTTTGTTGATGATGTTTGATTCCACTTTCTTTGTAAGTGGAGCGAGAGGCGGCGGCTCAGGGTGGAGGTTGTATGTCCAATGTAGATTATGTGGTGGGGCTGACAGTCCCCAATATTTCATCGGTACTCATATACCACATCAATACGATTCATACTTCTAGAGCGACCCATCATATTGTTGTTCACGACAAGCGAGCATGTTTCCAGATTGTTGTAGTATACACTACAGCAATGTGGTATATGAGTACCGATGCAATATTGGGGACTGTAAGACGAAGAAGATAAACTACATTGGACATTCAACTTGTATCCTGAGATTAGGAAGACTAAAAGTAATCACGAAATTAACATGCCTAACGAAGCAAAAAAACAATGCCAAGGGATTTTGCCAAGTGTACAGAACGAAGGTTAGGGAGAAAATTGACCTATCCAATCGCATTCTGGAAAATCAGTTGATAGTGAGATTGAAATATGTGAGGTTTTATGCAATCACTTCATATCAGTATTCACGCAGGAGGAGAATATAAACATTCCGGTTCCAGAGGCAAATTTACCGGGGGCACGAGAGCGGGAAGCCATGGAATATAAAGATAAATAAATTTAATATTTTGAAACAAATAGAACAATTAAAAGTAAACAAGAGTTCTGGGCCAGATGGTATTTATGTGAGTGTCTTGAATAAATGTAAGGAGGAAGTAAGTGTTCCGCTTTTAAATGTGTTCAAACAGTCTCTGGAATCAGACGTAGTTCCTAAGCGGTGGAGGACAGTAAATGTTCCCATCTTTCAGGAAGGGGAGAGATCCATTGCCTCTATTATTGTCCTAGCAGCTTGATAGTCTATTGTAGGGAGATTTCTCGAATCATTTATAGCGGACAAAATACGGGGACACTTGGAGAATCATGATCTCATTAGGATTCTCAACATAGGTTTACAAAAGGGAAGTCATGTCTCAGTAACCTTCTCTCCTTCCTTGATAAAGTATTTGAAACTGTTGACCAGGGTAAGAGTTATGGTTTACTTAGGTTCAAGTAAGACTTTTGAAAGAGTACATCATGAGCGTCTGCTTAGAAAGATAGCCTCACACGGCATCGGGGGTCGTGTATTTAACTGGATTAGGGCGTGGCTTACTGACAGAAGACAGAGGGTATGCATTAACGGAGTTACATGGGACTGGGTTAATTCAGCCAGTGGTGTTCTTCAGGGGTCAGTCTTGGAACCGCCCTTGTTCGTTTTATATACTAATGATTTGGATATGGGAATAACCAGCGATTTAGATAAATTTGCCGATGATGCAAAAATAAGGGCAGTAATCAACTCAGATGAAAATTCAGTGAACTTGCAGAGGGACTTAAAAGGATTATCAGAGTGGATGGAAACATGAAAAATGGAATTCAACTTAGATAAATGCACAACACTTAGTGTGGGTGAAGACAGAAACACTGATTACAAACTGAATGGTATTACTATCGGTAAAACAAAGGGAAAGAGATTTAGGGATGCTGGTGAGCAAGGATCTTAAGCCGCGACAACAATGTATTAAAGTGTATAATAAGGCTAATGGGATGATAGGGCTCATTGATAGGATTGTTAGCAATAGAACTCTTAGAGGATTATTGCAACTTTATCTTGGGTTGGTGAGACCACATTTGGATTATGTAGTACAGTTATGGGCTCCATGATATGCAGTTGATATAGATTGTTTAAAGAAAGTACAAACGCGAATGACTAAAGCGATCCCTGGAAATAAAAACCTCACTTATGAAGAAAGGTTAAAAAGTAAGATGAGGAGGGCTAGAAGGGTTGTGATTGAAGTTTTTAAATGGGTGAAGGGCATTATGAAAGGTAACATGAATAAAGTTCTCAGAATGCCCCCATCCCCCCATAGGACAAGAATTATGAGAATTAAATTAGAAAAAGAAATAGATTCAGGTCGGATGTGTGTAAACATTAGTTCAGGAATAGGGTAGCAGATTTGTGGAGCAAGGTGCCAAGTAGCTTTAAACGAAGGTTGGATGTGTTTATGGGTTCAGGCGGTTGGTTGTAAGGTGGACAGACTCAGGACCTGCCGAGCATGGGCCAATAGGCCTCTTGCAATGTCCTCAGTTTTTATGTTCTTATCATGAACAAAAGCATGGAACGAGACTTCCGAGGGAGATTATAGTGAATAACACCAAAATCATTACTGCTTGCAGTGATCGGAGGAGACTGCATATATTAGAAGCCATTTACATTAGAGAGAAAGCAGCTATCATCAACATCCAGACAAACATACCACCGCTATACAGCTCTTTTAGGGCTCGCCAGTGAGATATAGACGGAAGGGACACGTCATTGATCCGCCACAGGCTACTGAGTCCGCCACTACTGGACGTCAGGAACACAGTCCAACGTTACGAAGGTCTGAGAGAATCAAACACTTGACCTTTCTTAGTATATTTAGTGATGGAGGTTCTTGAGTGATATTCTTTTTCTGCGTTTTTCCTCAATTGTAAGTTGTCTATTTTTAAGTTTCCATGTGTTGTATTTAGACTACATTACCAATCGTCATATTGTTGATTAGTGTTTCCCTTACTTATATGTGCTAGGTGCTGTGTTTTTCTGTGTTTATATAATTTGTTTAAGTACTACTTTTCTTGATCAAGTTTTGTGATGCAGTTATTCTCTCTTTATAGATTCCTGATAATGCCTCTGTGAAGGCGAAGACTTGACTGTAATAAATGATGAACTATGCACAACTGGCGTTTCAGCAGCCATATAATGATAGAATATTATTGAGAAAATTAGAGAACATTAAAAACAAAAACAATAACTTCAAGAATGCTCTCACATACAATCCAATGTGCATTACAGAAAGCCTGCTCACAGTGTATACTAATATATATATATATATATATATATATATATATATATCCCTGGGGATAGGGGATTAAGAATACTTCCCACGTATTCCCTGCGTGTCGTAGAAGGCGACTAAAAGGGGAGGGAGCGGGGGGCTGGAAATCCTCCCCTCTCGTTTTTTTTTTTTTTTTTTTTTTCAATTTTCCAAAAGAAGGAACAGAGAATTGGGCCAGGTGAGGGTATTCCCTCAAAGGCCCAGTCCTCTGTTCTTAACGCTACCTCGCTAATGCGGGAAATGGCGAATAGTTTGAAAGAAAAAGATATATATATATATATATATATATATATATATATATTTTTTTTTTTTTTTTTTTTTTTTGCTTTGTCGCTGTCTCCCGCGTTTGTGAGGTAGCGCAAGGAAACAGACGAAAAAAATGGCCCAACCCACCCCAATACACATGTATATACATACGTCCACACACGCAAATATACATACCTACACAGCTTTCCATGGTTTACACCAGACGCTTCACATGACGTGATTCAATCCACTGGCAGAACGTCAACCCCGGTATACCACATCGATCCAATTCACTCTATTCCTTTCCCTCCTTTCACCCTCCTGCATGTTCAGGCCCCGATCACACAAAATCTTTTTCACTCCATCTTTCCACCTCCAATTTGGTCTCCCACTTCTCCTCGTTCCCTCCATCTCCGACACATATATCCTCTTGGTCAATCATTCCTCACTCATTCTCTCCATGTGCCCAAACCATTTCAAAGCACCCTCTTCTGCTCTCTCAACCACGCTCTTTTTATTTCCACACATCTCTCTTACGCTTACGTTACTTACTCGATCAAACCACCTCACACCACATATTGTCCTCAAACATCTCATTTCCAGCACATCCATCCTCCTGCGCACAACTCTATCCATAGCCCACGCCTCGCAAGCCATACAACATTGTTGGAACCACTATTCCTTCAAACATACCCATTTTTGCTTTCCGAGATAATGTTCTCGACTTCCACACATTCTTCAAGGCTACCAGGATTTTCGCCCCCTCCCCCACCCTATGACTCACTTCCGCTTCCATGGTTCCATCCGCTGCCAGATCCACTCCCAGATATCTAAAACACTTTACTTCCTCCAGTTTTTCCCCATTCAAACTTACCTACCAATTGCCTTGACCCTCAAGCCTACTGTACCTAATAACCTTGCTCTTATTCACATTTACTCTTAACTTTCTTCTTTCACACACTTTACCAAACTCAGTCACCAGCTTCTGCAGTTTCTCACATGAATCAGCCACCGGCGCTGTATCATCAGCGAACAACAACTGACTCACTTCCCAAGCTCTCTCATCCACAACAGACTTCATACTTGCCCCTCTTTCCAAAACTCTTGCATTCACCTCCCTAACAACCCCATCCATAAACAAATTAAACAACCATGGAGACATCACACACCCCTGCCGCAAATCTACATTCACTGAGGACCAATCACTTTCCTCTCTTCCTACACGTACACATGTCTTACATCCTTGATAAAAACTTTTCACTGATTCTAACAACTTGCCTCCCACACCATATATTCTTAATACCTTCCACAGAGCATCTCTATCAACTCTATCATATGCCTTCTCCAGATCCATAAATGCTACATACAAATCCATTTGCTTTTCTAAGTATTTCTCACATACATTCGTCAAAGCAAACACCTGATCCACACATTCTCTACCACTTCTGAAATCACACTGCTCTTCCCCAATCTGATGCTCTGTACATGCCTTCACCCTCTCAATTAATACCCTCCCATATGATTTATATATATATATATATATATATATATATATATATATATATATATATATATATATATATATATATATGTATATCCCTGGGGATAGGGGATTAAGAATACTTCCCACGTATTCCCTGCGTGTCGTAGAAGGCGACTAAAAGGGGAGGCAGCGGGGGGCTGGAAATCCTCCCCTCTCGGTTTTGTTTTGTTTTTTTTTTTTTAATTTTCCAAAAGAGGGAACAGAGGGGGCCAGGTGAGGATATTCCAAAAAAGGCCCAGTCCTCTGTTCTTAACGCTACCTCGCCAACGCGGGAAGTGAGTCAGTTGTTGTTCGCTGATGATACAGCGCTGGTGGCGGATTCATGTGAGAAACTGCAGAAGCTGGTGACGGAGTTTGGTAAAGTGTGTGGAAGAAGAAAGTTAAGAGTAAATGTGAATAAGAGCAAGGTTATTAGGTACAGTATGGTTGAGGGTCAAGTCAATTGGGAGGTGTGTTTGAATGGAGAAAAACTGGAGGAAGTGAAGTGTTTTAGATATCTGGGAGTGGATCTGTCAGCGGATGGAAACATGGAAGCGGAAGTGGATCATAGGGTGGGGGAGGGGGCAAAAATTTTGGGAGCCTTGAAAAATGTGTGGAAGTCGAGAACATTATCCCGGAAAGCAAAAATGGGTATGTTTGAAGGAATAGTGGTTCCAACAATGTTGTATGGTTGCGAGGCGTGGGCTATGGATAGAGTTGTGCGCAGGAGGATGGATGTGCTGGAAATGAGATGTTTGAGGACAATGTGTGGTGTGAGGTTTTTTGATCGAGTAAGTAACGTAAGGGTAAGAGAGATGTGTGGAAATAAAAAGAGCGTGGTTGAGAGAGCAGAAGAGGGTGTTTTGAAGTGGTTTGGGCACATGGAGAGAATGAGTGAGGAAAGATTGACCAAGAGGATATATGTGTCGGAGGTGGAGGGAACGAGGAGAAGAGGGAGACCAAATTGGAGGTGGAAAGATGGAGTGAAAAGGATTTTGTGTGATCGGGGCCTGAACATGCAGGAGGGTGAAAGGAGGGCAAGGAATAGAGTGAATTGGAACGATGTGGTATACAGGGGTTGACGTGCTGTCAGTGGATTGAATCAAGGCATGTGAAGCGTCCGGGGTAAACCATGGAAAGCTGTGTAAGTATGTATATTTGGGTGTGTGGACGTATGTATGTACATGTGTATGGGGGGGTTGGGCCATTTCTTTCGTCTGGTTCCTTGCGCTACCTCGCAAACGCGGGAGACAGCGACGAGGTATAAAAAAAAAAAAAAAAATATATATATATATATATATACATATATCCCTGGGGATAGGGGAGAAAGAATACTTCCCACGTATTCCCTGCGTGTCGTAGAAGGCGACTAAAAGGGAAGGGAGCGGGGGGCTGGAAATCCTCCCCTCTCGTTTTTTTTTTTTTTTTTTTTTTTTTTTTCCAAAAGAAGGAACAGAGAAGAGGTCCAGGTGAGGATATTCCCTCAAAGGCCTAGTCCTCTGTTCTTAACGCTACCTCGCTATCGCGGGAAATAGCGAATAGTATGAATATATATATATATATATATATATATATATATATATATATATATATATATATATATATATATATATATATATATATTTCGTTTATTCATTTATTTTGCTTTGTCGCTGTTTCCCGCGTTAGCGAGGTAGCGCAAGGAAACAGACGAAAGAACGGCCCAACACACCCATATACACATGTATATACATACACGTCCACACACGCTAATATACATACCTATACATCTCAACGTATATATATATATATATATATATATATATATATATATATATATATATATATATATATATATATATATATATATATATATATATATATATATATATATATATATATATATATATATATATATATATATATATATATATATATATATATATATATATATATATATATATATATATATATATATATATATATATATATATATATATATATATATATATATATATATATATATATATATATATATATATATATATATATATATATATATATATATATATATATATATATATATATATATATATATATATATATATATATATATATATATATATATATATATATATATATATATATATATATGTATGTATATATATATATATATATACACAGACATATACATATATGCATATGTACAAAATTCATACTGTTTGCCTTTATTCATTCTCATCGCCACCTCGCCACACATAACAAAACAACCCCCTCCCCCCTCATGTGTACGAGGTAGCACTAGGAAAAGACAACAAAGGCCCCATTCGTTCATACTCACTCTCTAGCTGTCATGTAATAATGCACCGAAACCACAGCTCACTTTCCACATCCAGGCCCCAAAGAACTTTCCATGGTTTACCCCAGACACATCACATGCCCTGGTTCAATCCATTGATAGCACGTCAACCCCGGTATACCACATCGTTCCAATTGACACTATTCATTGCACGGCTTTCACCATCCTGCATTTTCAGGCCCCGATCGCTCAAAATCTTTTTCACTCCATCTTTCCACCTCCAATTTGGTCTCCCACTTCTCCTCGTTCCCTCCACCTCCGACACATATATCCTCTTGGTCAATCTTTCCTCACTCATTCTCTCCATGTGACCAAACCATTTCAAAACACCCTCTTCTGCTCTCTTAACCACACTCTTTTTATTACCACACATCTCTCTTAACCTTATATTATTTACTAGATCAAACCACCTCAGACCACATATTCTCCACAAACATCTCACTTCTAGCACATCCACCCTCCTGCGCACAACTCTATCCATAGCCCACGCCTCGCAACCATACAACATTGTTGGAACCACTATTCCTTCAAACATACCCATTTTTGCTTTCAGATATAATGTTCTCGACTTCCAAACATTCTTCAAAGCTCCCAGAATTTTCGCCCCCTCCCCCACCCTATGATCCACTTCCGCTTCCATGGTTCCATCCGCTGCCAAATCCACTCCCATATATCTACAACACTTCACTTCCTCCAGGTTTTCTCCATTTAAACTTACCTCCCAATTGACTTGACCCTCAACCCTACTGTACCTAATAACCTTGCTCTTATTCACATTTACTCTCAACTTTCTTCTTCCACACACTTTTCCAAACTCAGTCACCAGCTTCTGCAGTTTCTCACATGAATCAGCCACCAGCGATGCATCATCAGCGAACAACAACTGACTCACTTCCCAAGCTCTCTCATCCACAAGAGACTGAATACTTGCAACTCTTTCCAAAACTCTTGCATTCACCTCCCTAAGGTGAAGATTTGTATGGGTTTTCAGAAAAGAAGAGTGAATGTTGGGGTGAAGAGGGTGGTGAGAGTAAGTGAGCTTGAGAAGGAGACCTGTGTGAGGAAGTACCAGGAGAGAATGGAAAAAGGTGAGAACAATGGAAGTAAGGGGAGTGGGGGAGGAATAGGATGTATTTAGGGAATCAGTGATAGATTGCGCAAAAGATGCTTGTGGCATGAGAAGAGTGGGAGGTGGGTTGATTAGAAAGGGTAGTGAGTGGTGGGATGAAGAAGTAAGATTATTAGTGAAAGAGAAGAGAGAGGCATTTGGACGATTTTTGCAGGGAAAAAATGCAATTGAGTGGGAGATGTATAAAAGAAAGAGACAGGAGGTCAAGAGAAAGGTGCAAGAGGTGAAAAAAAGGGCAAATGAGAGTTGGGGTGAGAGAGTATCATTTAATTTTAGGGAAAATAAAAAGATGTTCTGGAAGGAGGTAAATAAAGTGCGTAAGACAAGGAAGCAAATGGGAACTTCAGTGAAGGGCGCAAATGGGGAGGTGATAACAAGTAGTGGTGATGTGAGAAGGAGATGGAGTGAGTATTTTGAAGGTTTGTTGAATGTGTTTGATGATAGAGTGGCAGATATAGGGTGTTTTGGTCGAGGTGGTGTGGAAAGTGAGAGGGTTAGGGAAAATGATTTGGTAAACAGACAAGAGGTAGTGAAAGCTTTGCGGAAGATGAAAGCCGGCAAGGCAGCAGGTTTGGATGGTATTGCAGTGGAATTTATTAAAAAAGGGGGTGACTGTATTGTTGACTGGTTGGTAAGGTTATTTAATGTATGTATGACTCATGGTGAGGTGCCTCAGGATTGGCGGAATGTGCCATTGTACAAAGGCAAAGGGGATAAGAGTGAGTGCTCAAATTACAGAGGTATAAGTTTGTTGAGTATTCCTGGTAAATTATATGGGAGGGTATTGATTGAGAGGGTGAAGGCATGTACAGAGCATCAGATTGGGGAAGAGCAGTGTGGTTTCAGAAGTGGTAGAGGATGTGTGGATCAGGTGTTTGCTTTGAAGAATGTATGTGAGAAATACTTAGAA
Source organism: Panulirus ornatus (assembly GCF_036320965.1). Classification (NCBI taxonomy): domain Eukaryota; kingdom Metazoa; phylum Arthropoda; class Malacostraca; order Decapoda; family Palinuridae; genus Panulirus; species Panulirus ornatus. The sequence continues at coordinate 39,905,253 of NC_092237.1, forward strand.
AAGCAAATGGATTTGTATGTAGCATTTATGGATCTGGAGAAGGCATATGATAGAGTTGATAGAGATGCTCTGTGGAAGGTACTAAGAATATATGGTGTGGGAGGAAAGTTGTTAGAAGCAGTGAAAAGTTTTTATCGAGGATGTAAGGCATGTGTACGTGTAGGAAGAGAGGAAAGTGATTGGTTCTCAGTGAATGTAGGTTTGCGGCAGGGGTGTGTGATGTCTCCATGGTTGTTTTATTTGTTTATGGATGGGGTTGTTAGGGGGTAAATGCAAGAGTTTTGGAAAGAGGGGCAAGTATGAAGTCTGTTGGGGATGAGAGAGCTTGGGAAGTGAGTCAGTTGTTGTTCGCTGATGATACAGCGCTGGTGGCTGATTCATATATATATATATATATATATATATATATATATATATATATATAGTTGGGATAGGGGAGAAAGAATACTTCCCACGTATTCCCTGCGTGTCGTAGAAGGCGACTAAAAGGGGAGGGAGAGGGGGGCTGTAAATCTTCTCCTCTCGTTTTTTTTAAATTTTCCAAAACAAGGAACAGAGAAGGGGGCCAGGTGAGGATATTCCCGCCAAAGCCCAGTCCTCTCTTCTTAACGCTACCTCGCTAACGCGGGAAATGGCGAATAGTTTGAAAGAAAGATATAAAGATGTTCTAGAAGGAGGTAAATAAAGTGTGTAAGACAAGGGAGCAAATGGGAACTTCAGTGAAGGGGGCTAATGGGGAAGTAATAACAAGTAGTGCTGATGTGAGAAGGAGATGTAGTGAGTATTTTGAAGGTTTGTTGAATGTGTTTGATGATAGAGTAGCAGATATAGGGTGTTTTGGTCGAGGTGGTGTGCAAAGTGAGAGGGTTACGGAAAATTATTTGGTAAACAGAGAAGAGAGAGTAAAAGCTTTCCGGAAGATGAAAGCCGACAAGGCAGCAGCTTTGGATGGTATTGCAGTGGAATTTATTAAAAAAGGGGGTGACTGTATTGTTGACTGGCTGGTAAGGTTATTTAATGTATGTATGATTCATGGTGCGGTGCCTGTAGATTGGCGGAATGTTTGCATAGTGCTATTGTACAAAGGCAATGGGGATAAGAGTGAGTGCTCAAATTACAGAGGTATAAGTTTGTTGAGTATTCCTGGTAAATTATATGGGAGGTTATTGATTGAGAGAGTAAAGGCATGTACAGAACATCAGATTGGGAAGAGCAGTGTGGTTTCAGAAGTGGTAGAGGAAGTGTGGATCGAGTTTTTGCTTTGAAGAAGGTTTGTGAGACATACTTAGAAAAGCAAATGGATTTGTATGTAGCATTTATGGATCTGGAGAAGGCATATGATAGAGTTCACAGAGATGCTCTGTGGAAGGTACTAAGAATATATGGTGTGGGAGGCAAGTTGTTAGAAGCAGTGAAAAGTTTTTATCGAGGATGTAAGGCATGTGTACGTGTAGGAAGAGAGGAAAGTGATTGGTTCTCAGTGAATGTAGGTTTGCGGCAGGGGTGTGTGATGTCTCCATGGTTGTTTTATTTGTTTACGGATGGGGTTGTTAGGGAGGTAAATGCAAGAGTTTTGGAAAGAGGGGCAAGTATGAAGTCTGTTGGGGATGAGAGAGCTTGGGAAGTGAGTCAGTTGTTGTTCGCTGATGATACAGCGCTGGTGGCTGATTCATATATATATATATATATATATATATATATATATATATATATATATATATATATATATGTATATATATATATATATATATATATATATATATATATATATATATATATATATATATATATATATATATAGTTGGGATAGGGGAGAAAGAATACTTCCCACTTATTCCCTGCGTGTCGTAGAAGGCGACTAAAAGGGGAGGGAGAGGGGGGCTGTAAATCTTCTCCTCTCGTTTTTTTTTAAATTTTCCAAAACAAGGAACAGAGAAGGGGGCCAGGTGAGGATATTCCCGCCAAAGCCCAGTCCTCTCTTCTTAACGCTACCTCGCTAACGCGGGAAATGGCGAATAGTTTGAAAGAAAGATATAAAGATGTTCTAGAAGGAGGTAAATAAAGTGTGTAAGACAAGGGAGCAAATGGGAACTTCAGTGAAGGGGGCTAATGGGGAAGTAATAACAAGTAGTGCTGATGTGAGAAGGAGATGTAGTGAGTATTTTGAAGGTTTGTTGAATGTGTTTGATGATAGAGTAGCAGATATAGGGTGTTTTGGTCGAGGTGGTGTGCAAAGTGAGAGGGTTACGGAAAATTATTTGGTAAACAGAGAAGAGGGAGTAAAAGCTTTCCGGAAGATGAAAGCCGACAAGGCAGCAGCTTTGGATGGTATTGCAGTGGAATTTATTAAAAAAGGGGGTGACTGTATTGTTGACTGGCTGGTAAGGTTATTTAATGTATGTATGATTCATGGTGCGGTGCCTGTAGATTGGCGGAATGTTTGCATAGTGCTATTGTACAAAGGCAATGGGGATAAGAGTGAGTGCTCAAATTACAGAGGTATAAGTTTGTTGAGTATTCCTGGTAAATTATATGGGAGGTTATTGATTGAGAGAGTAAAGGCATGTACAGAACATCAGATTGGGAAGAGCAGTGTGGTTTCAGGAGTGGTAGAGGAAGTGTGGATCGAGTTTTTGCTTTGAAGAAGGTTTGTAAGACATACTTAGAAAAGCAAATGGATTTGTATGTAGCATTTATGGATCTGGAGAAGGCATATGATAGAGTTGATACAGATGCTCTGTGGAAGGTACTAAGAATATATGGTGTGGGAGGCAAGTTGTTAGAAGCAGTGAAAAGTTTTTATCGAGGATGTAAGACATGTGTACGTGTAGGAAGAGAGGAAAGTGATTGGTTCTCAGTTAATGTAGGTTTGCAGCAGCGGTGTGTGATGTCTCCATGCTTGTCTAATTTGTTTATGGATGGGGTCGTTAGGGAGGTGAATGCAAGAATTTTGGAAAGAGGGGCAAGTATGCAGTCTGTTGGGGATGAGAGAGCTTGGGAAGTGAGTCAGTTGTTGTTCGGTGATGATACAGCCCTGGTGGCTGATTCATGTGACAATCTGCAGAAGCTAGTGAATGAGTTTGGTAAAGTGTGTGAAAGAAGAAAGTTAAGAGTAAATGTGAATAAGAGCAAGGTTATTAGGTACAGTAGGGTTGAGGGTTAAGTCAATTGGGAGGTAAGTTAGAATGGAAAAAAACTGGAGGAAGTAAAGTACTTTAGATATCTGGGAGTGGATTTGACAGCGGAAGGAACCATGGAAGCGGAAGAGAATCATAGGTTGGGGGAGGGGGCGAAAATTCTGGGAGCCTTGAGGAATGTGTGGAAGTCGAGAACATTATCTCGGAAAGCAAAAATGGGAATGTTTGAAGGAATAGTGCTTCCAACAATGTTGTATGGTTGCGAGGCGTGGGCTATGGATGGAGTTGTGCGCAGGAGGGTTCATGTGTTGGAAATGAGATGTTTGAGGACAATATGTGGTGTGAGGTGGTTTGATCGAGTAAGTAATGTAAGTGTAAGAGAGATGTGTGGAAATAAAAAGAGCGTGGTTGAGAGAGCAGAAGAGGGTATTTTGAAATGGTTCTGGCACATGGAGAGAATGAGTGAGGAAAGATTGACCAAGAGGATGTATGTGTCGGAGGTGGAGGGAACGACGAGAAGTGGGAGACCAAATTGGAGGTGGAAGGATGGAGTCAAAAAGATCTTGAGTGATCGGGGCCTGAACATGCAGGAGGGTGAAAGGCGGGCAAGGAACAGAGTGAATTGGATCGATGTGGTTTACCGGGGTCGACGTGCTGCCAATGGATTGAATCAGGTCATATATATATATAAATATATATATATATATATATATATATATATATATATATATATATATATATATATATATATATATATATATTTTTTTTTCTTTTCATACTATTTGCCATGTCCCGCGATATATATATACATATATATATATATATATATATATATATATATATATATATATATATATATATATATATATATATTTATGTATATATATATATATATATATATATATATATATATATATATATATATATATATATATATATATATATATATATATATTTTTTTTTTTTTTTTTGATTTGTCGCTGTCTCCCGCGTTTGCGAGGTAGCGCAAGGAAACAGAAAAAAGAAATGGCCCAACCCACCCCCATAAACATGCCTTGATTCAATCCACTGACAGCACGTCAACCCGGTATACCACATCGATCCAATTCACTCTATTCTTTGCCCTCCTTTCACACTCCTGCATGTTCAGGCCCCGATCACACAAAATCTTTTTCACTACATCTTTCCACCTCCAATTTGGTCTCCCTCTTCTCCTCGTTCCCTCCACCTCCGACACATATATCCTCTTCGTCAATCTTTCCTCACTCATTCTCTCCATGTGACCAAACCATTTCAAAACACCCTCTTCTGCTCTCTCAGCCACGCTCTTTTTATTTCCACACATCTCTCTTACCCTTAAGTTACTTACTCGATCAAACCACCTCACACCACACATTGTCCTCAAACATCTCATTTCCAGCACATCCATCCTCCTGCGCACAACTCTATCCATAGTCCACGCCTCGCAACCATACAACATTGTTGGAACCACTATTCCTTAAAACATACCCATTTTTGCTTTCCGATATAATGTTCTCGACTTCCACACATTCTTCAAGGCCCCCAGAATTTTCGCCCCCTCCCCCACCCTATGATCCACTTCCGCTTCCATGGTTCCATCCGCTGCCAGATCCACTCCCAGATATCTAAATCACTTCACTTCCTCCAGTTTTCCTCCATTCAAACTCACCTCCCAATTGAATTGACCCTCAACCCTATTGTACCTAATAACCTTGCTCTTATTCACATTTACTCTTAACTTTCTTCTTTCACACACTTTACCAAACTTAGTCACCAGCTTCTGCAGTTTCTCCCATGAATCAGCCACCAGCGCTGTATCATCAGCGAACAACAACTGACTCACTTCCCAAGCTCTCTCATCCCCAACAGACTTCATACTTGCCCCTCTTTCCAAAACTCTTGCATTCACCTCCCTAACAACCCATCCATAAACAAATTAAACAACCATGGAGACATCACACACCCCTGCCGCAAACCTACATTCACTGAGAACCAACCACTTTCCTCTCTTCCTACACGTACACATGCCTTACATCCTCGATAAAAACTTTTCACTGCTTCTATTAAAAAAGGGGGTGACTGTATTGTTGACTGGTTGGTAAGGTTATTTAATGTATGTATGACTCATGGTGAGGTGCCTGAGGATTGGCGCAATGCGTGCCTAGTGCCATTGTACAAAGGCAAAGGGGATAAGAGTGAGTGCTCAAATTACAGAGGTATAAGTTTGTTGAGTATTCCTGGCAAATTATATGGGAGGGTATTGATTGAGAGGGTGAAGGCATGTACAGAGCATCACATTGTGGAAGAGCAGTGTATTTTCAGAAGTGGTAAAGGATGTGTTGATCAGGTGTTTCCTTTGAAGAATGTATGGGAGAAATACTTACAAAAGCAAATGGATTTGTATGTAGCATTTATGGATCTGGAGATGTCATATGAGAGAGTTGATAGAGATGCTTTGTGGAAGGTATTAAGAATATATGGTGTGGGAGGCAAGTTGTTAGAAGCAGTGAAAAGTTTTCATCGAGTATATATATATATATATATATATATATATATATATATATATATATATATATATATATATATATATATATATTTTTTTTTTTTTTTTTTTTTTTTATACTTTGTCGCTGTCTCCCGCGTTTGCGAGGTAGCGCAAGGAAACAGAAGAAAGAAATGGCCCAACCCCCCCCCCCCCCATACACATGTACATACGTCCACACACGCAAATATACATACCTACACAGCTTTCCATGGTTTACCCCAGACGCTTCACATGCCTTGATTCAATCCACTGACAGCACGTCAACCCCTGTATACCACATCGCTCCAATTCACTCTATTCCTTGCCCTCCTTTCACCCTCCTGCATGTTCAGGCCCCGATCACACAAAATCTTTTTCACTCCATCTCTCCACCTCCAATTTGGTCTCCCTCTTCTCCTCGTTCCCTCCACCTCCGACACATATATCCTCTTGGTCAATCTTTCCTCACTCATTCTCTCCATGTGCCCAAACCATTTCAAAACACCCTCTTCTGCTCTCTCAACCACGCTCTTTTTTATTTCCACACATCTCTCTTACCCTTACGTTACTCACTCGCTCAAACCACCTCACACCACACATTGTCCTCAAACATCTCATTTCCAGCACATCCATCCTCCTGCGCACATCTCTATCCACAGCCCACGCCTCGCAACCATACAACATTGTTGGAACCACTATTCCTTCAAACATACCCACTTTTGCTTTCCGAGATAATGTTCTCGACTTCCACACATTTTTCAAGGCTCCCAAAATTTTCGCCCCCTCCCCCACCCTATGATCCACTTCCGCTTCCATGGTTCCATCCGCTGACAGATCCACTCCCAGATATCTAAAACACTTCACTTCCTCCAGCCTCTCACCATTCAAACTCATATATATATATATATATATATATATATATATATATATATATATATATATATATATATATATATATATATATATATATATATATATATATATATATATATATATATATGTATGTATAAATATATTTTTTTTTTTTTTTTGCTTTGTCACTGTCTCCCGCGTTTGCGAGTGAGCGCAAGGAAACAGACGAAAGAAATGGGCCAACCCACCCCATACACATGTATATACATACGTCAACACATGCAAATATACATACCTACACAGCTTTCCATGGTTTACCCCAGACTCTTCACAGCCCCTCATTCATTCCACTGACAGCACGTCAACCCCGGTATACCACATCGATCCAATTCACTCTATTCCTTGCCCTCCTATCACCCTCCTGCATGTTCAGGCCCCGATCACAAAAAATCTTTTTCACTCCATCTTTCCACCTCCAATTTGGTCTCCCACTTCTCCTCGTTCCCTCCACCTCCGACACATATATCCTCTTGGTCAATCTTTCCTCACTCATTCTCTCCATGTGCCCAAACCATTTCAAAACACACTCTTCTGCTCTCTCAACCACGTTCTTTTTATTTCCACAAATCTCTCTTACCCTTACATTACTTATTCGATCAAACCACCTCACACCACATATTGTCCTCAGACATCTCATTTCCAGCACATCCACCCTCCTGCGTACAACTCTATCCATAGCCCACGCCTCGCAACCATACAACATTTTTTTTTCTTTTTTCTTTTTTTTTTCTTTGTCGCTGTCTCCCGCGTTTGCGAGGTAGCGCAAGGAAACAGACGAAAGAAATGGCCCAACCCACCCCCATACACATGTATATACATACGTCCACACATGCAAATATACATACCTACACAGCTTTCCATGGTTTACTCCGGACGCTTCACATGCCCTCATTCAATCCACTGACAGCACGTCAACTCCGGTATACAACATCGATCCAATTCACTCTATTCCTTGCACTCCTTTCACCCTCCTGCATGTTCAGGCCCCGATCACACAAAATCTAATTCACTCCATCTTTCCACCTCCAATTTGGTCTCCCACTTCTCCTCGTTCCCTCCACCTCCGACACATATATCCTCTTGGTCAATCTTTCCTCACTCATTCTCTCCATGTGCCCAAACCATTTCAAAACACCCTCTTCTGCTCTCTCAACTACGCTCTTTTTATTTCCACACATCTCTCTTACCCTTACGTTACTCACTCGATCAAACCACCTCACACCACACATTGTCCTCAAACATCTCATTTCCAGCACATCCACCCTCCTGCGCACAACTCTATCCATAGCCCACGCCTCGCAACCACACAACATTGTTGGAACCACTATTCCTTCAAACATACCCATTTTTGCTTTCCGAGATAATGTTCTCGACTTCCACACATTCTTCAAGGCTCCCAGGATTTTCACCCCCTCCCCCACCCTATGATCCACTTCCGCTTCCATGGTTCCATCCGCTGCCAGACATACTCCCAGATATCTAAAACACTTTATTTCCTCTAGTTTTTCTCCATTCAAACTTACCTCCCAATTGACTTGACCCTCAACCCTACTGTACCTAAAAACCTTGCTCTTATTCACATTTACTCTTAACTTTCTTGTTTCACACACTTTACCAAACTCAGTCACCAGCTTCTGCAGTTTCTCACATGAATCAGCCACCAGCGCTGTATCATCAGCGAACAACAACTGACTCACTTCCCAAGCTCTCTCATCCACAACAGACTTCATACTTGTCGCTCTTTCCAAAACTCTTGCCATTCACCTCCCTAACAACCCATCTCATGAACAAATTAAACAACAATTAAGACATCACACACCCCTGCCGCAAACCTACATTCACTGAGAACCAATCACTTTCCTCTCTTCCCACATATACACATGCCTTACATCCTCGATAAAAACTTTTCACTGCTTCTAACAACTTGCCTTCCACACCATATATTCTTAATACCTTCCAGAGAGCATCTCTATCAACTCCATCATATGCCTTCTACAGATCCATATATATATATATATATATATATATATATATATATATATATATATATATATATATATATATATATATATATATATATATATATATATATATATATATATATATATATATATATATACATATATATTTCTTTTTTTTTTTTTTGCTTTGTCGCTGTCTCCCGCGTTTGCGAGGTAGCGCAAGGAAACAGACGAAAGAAATGGCCCAACCCACCCCCATACACATGTATATACATACGTCCACACACGCAAATATACATACCTACACAGCTTTCCATGGTTTACTCCAGACGCTTCACATGCCCTCATTCAATCCACTGACAGCACGTCAACCCCGGTATACCACATCGATCCAATTCACTCTATTCCTTGCCCTCCTTTCACCCTCCTGCATGTTCAGGCCCCGATCACACAAAATCTAATTCACTCCATCTTTCCACCTCCAATTTGGTCTCCCACTTCTCCTCGTTCCCTCCACCTCCGACACATATATCCTCTTGGTCAATCTTTCCTCACTCATTCTCTCCATGTGCCCAAACCATTTCAAAACACCCTCTTCTGCTCTCTCAAGCACGCTCTTTTTATTTCCACACATCTCTCTTACCCTTACGTTACTCACTCGATCAAACCACCTCACACCACACATTGTCCTCAAACATTTCATTTACAGCACATCCATCCTCCTGCGCGCAACTCTATCCATAGCCCACGCCTCGCAACCATACAACATTGTTGGAACCACTATTCCTTCAAACATACCTATTTTTGATTTCCGAGATAATGTTCTCGACTTCCACACATTCTTCAAGGCTCCCACGATTCTCGCCCCCTCCCCCACCCTATGATCCACTTCCGCTTCCATGGTTCCATCCGCTGCCAGATCCACTCCCAGATATCTAAAACACTTTACTTCCTCCAGTTTTTCTCCATTCAAACTTACCTCCCAATTGACTTGACCCTCAACCCTACTGTACCTAATAACCTTGCTCTTATTCACATTTACTCTTAACTTTCTTCTTTCACGCACTTTACCAAACTCAGTCACCAGCTTCTGCAGTTTCTCACATGAATCAGCCACCAGCGCTGTATCATCAGCGAACAACAACTGACTCACTTCCCAAGCTCTCTCATCCCCAACAGACTTCATACTTGCCCCCCTTTCCAAAACTCTTGCATTTACCTCCCTAACAACCCCATCCATAAACAAATTAAACAACCATGGAGACATCACACACCCCTGCCGCAAACCTACATTTACTGAGAACCAATCATTTCCCTCTCTTCCTACACGTACAAATGCCTTACATCCTCGATAAAAACTTTTCACTGCTTCTAACAACTTGTATCCCACACTATATATTCTTAATACCTTCCACAGAGCATCTCTATCAACTCTATCATATGCCTTCTCCAGATCCATAAATGCTACATACAAATCCTTTTGCTTTTCTAAGTATTTCTCACATACATTCTTCAAAGCAAACACCTGATCCACACATCCTCTACCACTTCTGAAACCACACTGCTCTTCCCCAATATGATGTTCTGTACATGCTTCACCCTCTCAGTCAATACCCTCCCACATAATTTACCAGGAATACTCAACAAACTTATACCTCTGAAATTTGAGCACACACTCTTATCCCCGTTGCCTTTGTACAATGGCACTATGCACGCATTCCGCCAATCCTCAGGCACCTCACCATGAGTCATACATATATTAAATAACCTTACCAACCAGTCAATAATACAGTCACCCCATTTCTTCATAAATTCCATTGCAATACCATCCAAACCTGCTGCCTTGCCGGCTTTCATCTTCCGCAAAGCTTTTACTACCTCTTCTCTGTTTACCAAATCATTTTCCCTTACCCTCTCACTTTGCACACCACCTCGACCAAAATACCCTATATCTGCCACTCTATCATCAAACACATTCAACAAACCTACAAAATACTCACTACATCTCCTTCTCACATCACCACTACTTGTTATCACCTCCCCATTTGCGCCCTTCACTGAAGTTCCCATTTGCTCCCTTGTCTTACGCACTTTATTTACCTCCTTCCAGAACATCTTTTTATTCTCCCTAAAATTTAATGATACTCTCTCACCCTAACTCTCATTTGCCCTCTTTTTCACCTCTTGCACCTTTCTCTTGACCTCCTGCCTCTTTCTTTTATACATCTCCCACTCAATTGCATTTTTTCCCTGCAAAAATCGTCCAAATGCCTCTCTCTTCTCTTTCACTAATAATCTTACTTCTCCATCCCACCACTCACTACCCTTTCTAATCAACCCACCTCCCACTCTTCTCATGCCACAAGCATCTTTTGCACAATCCATCACTGATTCCCTAAATACATCCCATTCCTCCCCCACTCCCCTTACTTCCATTGTTCTCGCCTTTTTCCATTCTGTACTCAGTCTCTCCTGGTACTTCATCACACAAGTCTCCTTCCCAAGCTCACTTACTCTCACCACCCTCTTCACCCCAACATTCACTCTTCTTTTCTGAAAACCCATACAAATCTTCACCTTAGCCTCCACAAGATAATGATCAGACATCCCTCCAGTTGCACCTCTCAGCACATTAACATCCAAAGGTCTCTCTTTCGGGCGCCTGTCAATTAACACGTAATCCAATAACGCTCTCTGGCCATCTACTCCATACTTATGTATATCTCGCTTTTTAAGACAGGTATTCCCAGTCACCAGTCCTTTTTCAGCACATAAATCTACAAGCTCTTCACCATTTCCCTTTACAACACTGAACACCCCATGTATACCAATTATTTTCTCAACTGCCATATTACTCACCTTTGCATTCAAATCACCCATCACTATAACCCGTTCTCGTGCATCAAAACCACTAACACACTCATTCAGCTGCTCCCAAAAGCTCTTGCCTCTCATGATCTTTCTTCTCATGCCCAGGTGCATATGCACCAATAATCACCCATCTCTCTCCATCAACTTTCAGTTTTACCCATATTAATCGAGGATTTACTTTCTTACATTCTATCACATACTCCCACAACTCCTGTTTCAGGAGTACTGCTACTCCTTCCCTTGCTATTGTCCTCTCACTAACCCCTGACTTTACTCCCAAGACATTCCCAAACCACTCTTCCCCTTTACCCTTTAGCTTCGTTTCACTCAGAGCCAAAACATCCAGGTTCCTTTCCTCAAACATACTACCTATCTCTCCTTTTTTCACATCTTGGCTACCTCCACACACATTTAGACACCCCAGTCTGAGCCTTCGAGGAGGATGAGCACTCCCCGCGTGACTCCTTCTTCTGTTTCCAATTTTAGAAAGTCAAAAAATAGAAGGAGGGGAGGATTTCTGGCCCCCCGCTCCCGTCCCCTCTAGTCGCCTTCTACGACACGCGAGGAATGCGTGGGAAGTATTCTTTCACCCCTATCCCCAGGGATAATACATATATATATACACACACATATACGCACACATACACACGCACATATACACACACACACATACACATATACATATATATACATATGAAAAATGTAAGAAACAATTCAGAAAACTGAAACTTCTAAGTTGAAATGAAAATGAATGTCACATAATGGTTCAACCTCTGGTTATGGAAAAAGAGAATTGTATAATTTATTTACACAAACGTCAATAGCAGTTCTCATATATATATATATATATATATATATATATATATATATATATATATATATATATATATATATATATATATATATATATATATATATATATATATATATATATATATATATATATATGTATATATATATATATATATATATATATATATATATATATATATATATATATATATATATATATATATATATATATATATATATATATATATATATATATATATATATATATATATATATATATATATATATATATATATATATATATATATATATATATATATATATATATATATATATATATATATATATATATATATATATATATATATATATATATATATATATATATATATATATATATATATATATATATATATATATATATATATATATATATATATATATATATATATATATATATATATACATACATACATATATATATATATATATATATATATATATATATATATATATATATATATATATATATATATATATATATATATATATATATATATATGTATATATATTCCGCCAATCCTCAGGCACCTCACCATGAGTCATACATACATTAAATAACCTTACCAACCTGACATGTACAGAGCATCAGATGGGGGAGGAGCAGTGTGGTTTCAGAAGTGGTTCAGGATGTGTGGATCAGGTGTTTCCATTGAAGAATGTATGTAAGAAATACTTAGAAAAGCAAATGGATTTGTCTGTAGCATTTATGGATCTGGAGAAGGCATATGATAGAGTTCATAGAGATGCTCTGTGGAAGGTATTAAGAATATATGGTGTGGGAGGCAAGTTGTTAGAAGCAGTGAAAAGTTTTTATCGAAGATGTAAGGCATGTATACGTGTAGGAAGAGAGGTAAGTTTGAATGGAAAAAAGCTGGAGGAAGTGAAGTGTTTTAGATATCTGGAAGTGGATCTGGCAGCGGATGGAACCATGGAAGCGGAAGTGAATCATAGGGTATGGGAGGCGGCGAAAATTCTGGGAGCCTTGAAGAATGTTTGGAAGTCGAGAACATTATCTCGGAAAGCAAAAATGGGTATGTTTGAAGGAATAGTGGTTCCAACAATGTTGTATGGTTGCGAGGCGTGGACTATGGATAGAGTTGTGCGCAGGAGGGTGGATGTGCTGGAAATGAGATGTTTGAGGACAATATGTGGTGTGAGGTGGTTTGATCGAGTAAGTAATGTAAGGGTGAGAGAGATGTGTGGAAATAAAAAGAGCGTGGTTGAGAGAGCAGAAGAGGGTGTTTTGAAATGGTTTGGTCACATGGAGAGAATGAGTGAGGAAAGATTGACCAAGAGTATATATGTGTCGGAGGTGGAGGGAACGAGGAGAAGTGGTAGACCAAATTGGAGGTGGAAAGATGGAGTGAAAAAGATTTTGAGTGATCGAGGCCTGAACATGCAGGACGATGAAAGGCGTGCAAGGAATAGAGTGAATTGGAACGTTGTGGTGTACCGGGGTCGACGTGCTTTCAATAGATTGAAGCAGGGCATGTGAAGCGTCTGGGGTAAACCATGCAAAGTGTGTGGGGCCTGGATGTGGAAAGTGAGCTGTGGTTTCGGTGCATTATTACATGACAGCTAGAGACTGAGTGTGAACGAATGGGGCCTTTGGTGTTTTTCCTAGCGCTACCTCGCACACATGAGGGGGGAGGGGGTTGTTATTCCATGTGTGGCGAGGTGGCGATGGGAACAAATAAAGTCAGACAGTATGAATTATGTACATGTGTATATATGTATATGTCTGTGTATGTATATATATGTTTACATTGAGATGTATAGGAATGTATATTGTGCGTGTTTGGACATGTATGTATATATATGTGTATGTGGGCGGGTTGTGCCATTCTTTCGTCTGTTTCCTTGCGCTACCTTGCTAACGCGGGAGACAGCGACAAAGCAAAATAAATGATAAATATATATATATATATATATATATATATATATATATATATATATATATATATATATATATATATACTGTTTCCCATTAAGCATCATATATCACACAAATCTAGCAGTATGCATATAACCTTGGTGATGGTCAGGTGTTGTAGGGTAGGGATGTGTACGGCGTGTGTGTGCGTAATTCAGCTGTGTGTCTCTACAGGTACCGGATGACGCGTCCTCCAGACGGCAACTGGGGAGGACCTCAGCCAGACGGGACCGTCACGGGTATGATCGGGCAGGTGGCCAGGCACGAGGCCCACGCAGCAATATGCGAAATCACCATCACATGTATGTTGTGCCACTGGCTACAGAGAGAGATGACTTCACGTCATTAGTATAAGTATCTTACGAGTCTCGTGAACATAGATGATGTAACAATATAAGTGTTACATCATCAGGTAGGAAATAGAAAATAGGAGACACTGAGATAAGTGGTGACGATCTGGTCATTAAGATTTTTTGAGACATTAGCCACTGGTGTGTCTTTACCCTTAGCTCATTGCAAAACAGGAAATTCTTAAAGAGCACTACACATGTATATTAGATGAACATATTATACATGATTTATAATGCTCATCATTCTATTTTCCTTGCGCTTCTTATAAAGAGTATACTTTGGTTCTCGACAAATATGACAATATTCCTACAAGCTTTGTATTTCGCTTAGGCCTTTCATCATTTCCTATATACCTATACAAATTGCTAAGACTATGTAATTCCCAATATTCAGAGGAAATACGTTACCTAAGCAACAGGAGTGATTATATCTAACATCTTTTGACTAATATCTTACTGTTTTGACATTACTACCCTGTTTAGGGTAAGCAGATGATGGGTACGTAGTAAGGATCTCCTTTCTCATTTAACCCTACTTCTACTCCTTCCAGATATGCGTGAGACTGTAGTGGATTTCTCATACCCCTACTATCTTGAATCCTCCACTCTGGTGTCCCCTGCACCCAAGGAAAGGAACCGATCCTTTGCTATACTGGCTCCCTTCACAGTTCAGGTATGTACCTTTAAGAGATGATTATTGCGTGTTGATCCCTGGACGATCAGTGAGGCAGCCAGGAGATCGATTCTCTGGGTTTAGTGGTAAACGGTATACACCAAATATCATGTGTATATTATAGACTGACATACAGGAGTATGTGATAGAGTGTAAGAAAGTAAACTAGAGATTGATGTGGGTAAAACTGAAATTGGATTGAGAGAGATGGGTGATTATTGGTACGCATGCACCTGGTCATGAAAAGAAAGATCATGAGAGGCAAGTGTTTTGGGAGCAGCTGAGTGAGTGTGTTAGTAGCTTTGATGCAGGAGAACTGGTTATAGTGATGGGTGATTTAAGTCCGCAGGTGAGTAATGTGGTAGTTTAGGGTATAATTGGTGTATATGGGTGTTCAGTGCTGTGAAGGGAAATGGTGAAGAGCTTGTAGATCTGTGTGCTGAAAATTGATTAGTGATTGGGAATAGCTGGTTTTAAAAAAGGGATATAGATAAGTGTATATATATATATATGTATATATATATATATATATATATATATATATATATATATATATATATATATATATATATATATATATATATATATATATATATATATATATATAGATATATATATATATATATTTATATATATATATATATATATATATATATATATATATATATATATATATATATATATATATATATATATATATATATATATTCCCTGGGGATAGGGAGAAAGAATACTTCCCACGTATTCCCTGCGTGTCGTAGAAGGCGACTAAAAGGGGAGGGAGCGGGGGGCTGGAAATCCTCCCCTCTCAATTTTTTTAATTTTCCAAAAGAAGGAACAGAGAAGGGGGCCAGGTGAGGATATTCCCTCAATGGCCCAGTCCTCAGTTCTTAACGCTACCTCGCTAACGAGGGAAATGGCGAATAGTTTGAAGAAAAAAAAAAAAAAAAAAAAATATATATATATATATATATATATATATATATATATATATATATATATATATATATATATATATATATATATATATATATATATATATATATATATATATGTATACATATATATATATATATATATATATATATATATATATATATATATATATATATATATATATATATATATATATATATATATATATATATATATATATATATATATATATATATATGTGTGTGTGTGTGTGTGTGTGTGAGTAAGAGAGATGGTCAAAGGGCATCTTTGGATTATGTGTTAATTGACAGGTGTGTAAAAGAGAGACTTTTGGATGTTGATATGCTGAGAAGGGCAGCTTCAGGAATTTCTGATCACTATCTTGTGGAGACAAAGGTGAACATTTGTAGAAGTTTTTAGAAAACAAGACGGAAGGTTGGGGAGAAGAAAGTGGTGAGAGTAAGTGAGAATGGAAAGAAGACTTGTGTGAGGAAGAGATTGAGTGTATAATGGCAAAGGGTGAGAGCAAATGACGTGTGAGGAGTGGGTGAGGAAAGGGATGTATTAGTGAAGCAGTGATGGCATGTGGAAATGATGCATGTGGCATGAGAAAGGTGGGAGGTGGGCAGATTAGAAAGAGTAGTGAGTGGTGGGATAAAGTAAACTTATTAGTGAAAGAGAAAAGAGAGGCGTTTGGACGATACTTGCAAGGAAGGAGTTAAAATGAATGGGATATGTAGAAATGAAAGCGGCAGGAAGGCAAGAGAAAGGTGCAATGGTTGAAAAAGAGGGCAAACGATTCTTTTGGTAAGAAAGTATCATTAAACTTTGGGGAGAATGAAAAGATGTTTTAGAAGGAGGTAAATACCATGCGTAAGACAAGAGAACTAATGGGAACATCGATGAAAGGGGCAACTGGGGAAAGAATAACAAGTAGTAGGTAAAGTGGGAGGGAGATGGAGTGAGATTTTTAAGGTTTGTTGAATGTGTTTGATGATAGAGTGGCAGAGTTAGGGTGTTTTGGTCCCATATAACTTTCTTGGAACCACCATTTCTTCAAACATACCCATTTTTGCTTTCCGAGATAATGTTCTCGCCTTCCACACATTCTTCAACGCTCCCAGAACTTTTGTCCCCTCCCCTACCCTATGATTCACTTCCGCTTCCATGGTTCCATCCGCTGCCAAATCAACTCCCAGATATCTAAACACTTCACTTCCTCCAGTTTTTCTTCATTCAAACTTACCTCCCAATTCACTTGTCCCTTAACATTACTGCACCTAATAACCTTACTCTTATTCACATTTCCTCTCAGCTTTCTTCTTTAACACGCTTTACCAAACTCAGTCACCAGCTTCGACAGTTTCTCACCCGATTCAGCCACCAGTGCTGTATCATCAGCGAACAACTGACTCAACTTCCCAAGCTGACTCATTCACAACAGGCTACATACTTGTCCCTCCCTCCAAAACTTTTGCAATCATCTCCCTTACAGCCCAATCCATAAACAAATTAAACAACCATGGAGACATCATGCACACTTGCCACAAACCTACATTTATTGGAAACAAATCCCTTTCCTCTCTTCCTACTCGTACATATGCCTTACATACTCGATAAAAATTTTCACTGCTTCTAACAACTTGCCTCCCACACCATATATTCTCAATACTTTCCATAGAGTATCTCTATTAACTCTGTCATATGCCTTCTCCAGATCCATAAATGCTACATGCAAATTCATTTGCGTATCTAAGTATTTCTCATATACATTCTTCAAAGCAAACACCTGATCCACACATCCTCTACCAATTCTAAAACCGCACTGCTCTTGCCCAACCTGATCCTTTGTACATGACTTCAACATCTCAATCAATACCCTCCCATATAATTACACAAGAATACTCAACAAACCTAGCTCTCTGTAATTTGAGCACTAACCTTTATCCCCTCGGCATTTGTATAATGGCACTATGCAAGCATTCCGCCAATCCTCAGGCACCTCACCATGACTCATACACACATTAAATATCTTTACCAACCAGTCGATAACACAGTCACCCCCTTTTCTTAATAAATTCCACTTCAGTAACAGCCAAACCCGCGGCTTTTCCAGCTTTCATCTTACGCAATGCTTTTACTACCTATTGTCTGTCTACCAAATCATTTCCCTAACCCTCTTACTTCCCACACCACCTCGACAAAAACACTCTATACCTGCCACTCTATCATATAACAAATACAACAAATATATATATATATATATGTATATATATATATATATATATATATATATATATATATATATATATATATATTTTTTTTTTATTATACTTTGTCGCTGTCTCCCGCGTTTGCGAGGTAGCGCAAGGAAACAGACGAAAGAAATGGCCCAACCCCCCCCCCCCCATACACATGTATATACATACGTCCACACACGCAAATATACATACCTACACAGCTTTCCATGGCTTACCCCAGACGCTTCACATGCCTTGATTCAATCCACTGACAGCACGTCAACCCCGGTATACCACATCGCTCCAATTCACTCTATTCCTTGCCCTCCTTTCACCCTCCTGCATGTTCAGGCCCCGATCACACAAAATCTTTTTCACTCCATCTTTCCACCTCCAATTTGGTCTCCCTCTTCTCCTTGTTCCCTCCACCTCCGACACATATATCCTCTTGGTCAATCTTTCCTCACTCATCCTCTCCATGTGCCCAAACCACTTCAAAACACCCTCTTCTGCTCTCTCAACCACGCTCTTTTTATTTCCACACATCTCTCTTACCCTTACGTTACTCACTCGATCAAACCACCACACACCACACATTGTACTCAAACATCTCATTTCCAGCACATCCATCCTCCTGCGCACAACTCTATCCATAGCCCACGCCTCGCAACCATACAACATTGTTGGAACCACTATTCCTTCAAACATACCCATTTTTGCTTTCCGAGATAATGTTCTCGACTTCCACACATTCTTCAAGGCCCCCAGAATTTTCGCCCCCTCCCCCACCCTATAATCCACCTCCGCTTCCATGGTTCCATCCGCTGCCAGATCCACTCCCAGATATCTAAAACACTTCACTTCCTCCAGTTTTTCTCCATTCAAACTCACCTCCCAATTGACTTGACCCTCAACCCTACTGTACCTAATAACCTTGCTCTTATTCACATTTACTCTTAACTTTCTTCTTCCACACACTTTACCAAACTCAGTCACCAGCTTCTGCAGTTTCTCACATGAATCAGCCACCAGCGCTGTATCATCAGCGAACAACAACTGACTCACTTCCCAAGCTCTCTCATCCCCAACAGACTTCATACTTGCCCCTCTTTCCAAAACTCTTGCATTTACCTCCCTAACAACCCCATCCATAAACAAATTAAACAACCATGGAGACATCACACACCCCTGCCGCAAACCTACATTCACTGAGAACCAATCACTTTCCTCTCTTCCTACACGTACACATGCCTTACATCCTCGATAAAAACTTTTCACTGCTTCTAACAACTTTCCTCCCACACCATATATTCTTAATACCTTCCACAGAGCATCTCTATCAACTCTATCATATGCCTTCTCCAGATCCATAAATGCTACATACAAATCCATTTGCTTTTCTAAGTATTTCTCACATACATTCTTCAAAGCAAACACCTGATCCACACATCCTCTACCACTTCTGAAAACACACTGCTCTTCCCCAATCTGATGCTCTGTACATGCCTTCACCCTCTCAATCAATACCCTCCCATATAATTTACCAGGAATACTCAACAAACTTATACCTCTGTAATTTGAGCACTCACTCTTATCCCTTTGCCTTTGTACAATGGCACTATGCACGCATTCCGCCAATCCTCAGGCACCTCACCATGAGTCATACATACATTAAATAACCTTACCAACCAGTCAACAATACAGTCACCCCCTTTTTTAATAAATTCCACTGCAATACCATCCAAACCTGCTGCCTTGCCGGCTTTCATCTTCCGCAAAGCTTTCACTACCTCTTCTCTGTTTACCAAATCATTTTCCCTAACCCTCTCACTTTGCACACCACCTCGACCAAAACACCCTATATCTGCCACTCTATTATCAAACACATTCAACAAACCTTCAAAATACTCACTCCATCTCCTTCTCACATCACCAATACTTGTTATCACCTCCCCATTTGCGCCCTTCACTGAAGTTCCCATTTGCTCCCTTGTCTTACGCACTTTATTTACCTCCTTCCAGAACATCTTTTTATTCTCCCTAAAATTTAATGATACTCTCTCACCCCAACTCTCATTTGCCCTTTTTTTCACCTCTTGCACCTTTCTCTTGACCTCCTGTCTCTTTCTTTTATACATCTCCCACTCAATTGCATTTTTTCCCTGCAAAAATCGTCCAAATGCCTCTCTCTTCTCTTTCACTAATACTCTTACTTCTTCATCCCACCACTCACTACCCTTTCTAATCAACCCACCTCCCACTCTTCTCATGCCACAAGCATCTTTTGCGCAATCCATCACTGATTCCCTAAATACATCCCATTCCTCCCCCACTCCCCTTGCTTCCATTGTTCTCACCTTTTTCCATTCTGTACTCAGTCTCTCCTGGTACTTCCTCACACAGGTCTCCTTCTCAAGCTCACTTACTCTCACCACCCTCTTCACCCCAACATTCACTCTTCTTTTCTGAAAACCCATACAAATCTTCACCTTAGCCTCCACAAGATAATGATCAGACATCCCTCCAGTTGCACCTCTCAGCACATTAACATCCAAAAGTCTCTCTTTCGCATGCCTGTCAATTAACACGTAATCCAATAACGCTCTCTGGCCATCTCTCCTACTTACATAAGTATACTTATGTGTATCTCGCTTTTTAAACCAGGTATTCCCAATCATCAGTCCTTTTTCAGCACATAAATCTACAAGCTCTTCACCATTTCCATTTACAACACTGAACACCCCATGTATACCAATTATTCCCTCAACTGCCACATTACTCACCTTTGCATTCAAATCACCCATCACTATAACCCGGTCTCGTGCATCAAAACCACTAACACACTCATTCAGCTGCTCCTAAAACACTTGCCTCTCTTGATCTTTCTTCTCATGCCCAAGTGCATATGCACCAATAATCACCCACCTCTCTCCATCAACTTTCAGTTTTACCCATATTAATCGATATATATATATATATATATATATATATATATATATATATATATATATATATATATATATATATATATATATATATATATATACTATATATACTATATATATATATATATATATATATATATATATATATATATATATATATATATATATATATATATATATATATATATATATATATATATATATATACCAGAGATGCTCTGTGGAAGGTATTAAGAATATATGGTGTGGGAGGAAAGTTGTTAGAAGCAGTGAAAAGTTTTTATCGAGGATGTAAGGCATGTGTACGTGTAGGAAGAGAGGAAAGTGATTGGTTCTCAGTGAATGTAGGTTTGCGGCAGGGGTGTGTGATGTCTCCATGGTTATTTAATTTCTTTATGGATGGGGTTGTTAGGGATGTAAATGCAAGAGTTTTGGGAAGAGGGGCAAGTATGAAGTCTGTTGGGGATGAGAGAGCTTGGGAAGTGAGTCAGTTGTTGTTCGCTGATGATACAGCGCTGGTGGCTGATTCATGTGAAAAACTGCAGAAGCTGGTGACTGAGTTTGGTAAAGTGTGTGGAAGAAGAAAGTTAAGAGTAAATGTGAATAAGAGCAAGGTTATTAGGTACAGTAGGGTTGAGGGTCAAGTCAATTGGGAGGTGAGTTTGAATGGAGAAAAACTGGAGGAAGTGAAGTGTTTTAGATATCTGGGAGTGGATCTGGCTGCGGATGGAACCATGCAAGAGTAAGTGGATCATAGGGTGGGGGAGGGGGCGAAAATTCTGGGGGCCTTGAAGAATGTGTGGAAGTCGAGAACATTATCTCGGAAAGCAAAAATGGGTATGTTTGAAGGAATAGTGGTTCCAACAATGTTGTATGGTTGCGAGGCGTGGGCTATGGATAGAGTTGTGCGCAGGAGGATGGATGTGCTGGAAATGAGATGTTTGAGGACAATGTGTGGTGTGAGGTGGTTTGATCGAGTGAGTAACGTAAGGGTAAGAGAGATGTGTGGAAATAAAAAGAGCGTGGTTGAGAGAGCAGAAGAGGGTGTTTTGAAGTGGTTTGGGCACATGGAGAGAATGAGTGAGGAAAGATTGACCAAGAGGATATATGTGTCGGAGGTGGAGGGAACGAGGAGAAGAGGGAGACCAAATTGGAGGTGGAAAGATGGAGTGAAAAAGATTTTGTGTGATCGGGGCCTGAACATGCAGGAGGGTGAAAGGAGGGCAAGGAATAGAGTGAATTGGAGCGATGTGGTATACCGGGGTTGACGTGCTGTCAGTGGATTGAATCAAGGCATGTGAAGCGTCTGGGGTAAACCATGGAAAGCTGTGTAGGTATGTATATTTGCGTGTGTGGACGTATGTATATACATGTGTATGGGGGGGGGGTTGGGCCATTTCTTTCGTCTGTTTCCTTGCGCTACCTCGCAAACGCGGGAGACAGCGACAAAGTATAATAATAATAATAAAAAAAAAAGTATATATATATATATATATATATATATATATATATATATATATATATATATATATATATATATATATATATATATATATATATATATGGTTTACCCCGGACGCTTCACATGCCCTGGTATACCACATCGTTCCAATTCACTCTATTCTTTGCACGCCTTAAACCCTCATGTATGTTCAGGCCCCGATCACTCAAAGTCTTTTTCACTCCATCTTTCCACCTCCAATTTGGTCTCCCACTTCTCGTTCCCTCTACCTTTGTCAATCTTTCCTCACTCATTCTCTCCATGTGACCAAACCATTTCAAAACACCCTCTTCTGCTCTCTCAACCACACTCTTTTTGTTACCACACATCTCTCTTACCCTTTCATTACTTACTCGATCAAACTACCTCACACCACATATTGTCTTCACACATCTCATTTCCAGCACATCCACCCTCCTTCGCACAATTCTATCTACGCCTCACGACCATATAACATTATTGGAACCACTATTCCTTCAAACATACCCATTTTTGCTTTTCAAGATAACGTTCTCGACTTCTACACATTTTTCAATGCTCCTAGAACTTTCGCCCCCTCCCCCACCCTATGATTCACTTCCAGTACCATGGTTCCATCCGCTGCCAAATCCACTCTCAGATATCTAAAACACTTCACTTCCTCCAGTTTTTCTCCATTCAAACTTACCTCCCATATACGTACATGGAATAAAGG
>NC_092237.1:39931405-40084538 GCF_036320965.1 Panulirus ornatus
TTTGAGCGATCGGGGCCTCAACATGCAGGAGGGTGAAAGGCGTACAAGGAATAGAGTGAATTGGAACGATGTGGTATACCGGGGTCGACCTGCTGTCAGTGGATTGAACCAGGGTATGTGAAGCATCTGGGGAAAACCATGGAAAGTTTTGTGGGGCCTGGATGTGGAATGGGATCTGCAGTTTCGGTACATTATACATGACAGCTAGAGACTGAATATGAACGTTGTCTTTTGTTGTCTTTTGTTTTCTTTTCCTAGCGCTACCTCGCACGCATGCAGGTGGAGGGGGTTGTCATTCTGTGTGGCGAGTTGGCGACGGGAATGAACAAAGGCAGCAAGTATCAGTTATGTACATATGTATATATGTATATGTCTGTGTATGTATATATATGTATACGTTGAAATGTATAAGTATGTATATCTGCGTGTGTGGACGTGTCCGTAAATATATGTGTGCGCACGGAGGATGGGCCATTCTTTCGTCTGTTTCCTTTCGCCATCTCGCTAACGCGGGAGACAGCAACAAAGTATGATAAATGAAAAAACAAAATAAACATTTATATATATATATATATATATATATATATATATATATATATATATATATATATATATTATATATGTGAAAAAAAATTAGAATAGCAGGTGGATTTTATGTAGCATTTATGGATCTTGATGAGACATATGATAGAGTTGATAGAGATGCTTAGTGGAAGGTATTAAGAGTAAATGGTGCGGAAGGTAAGTTGCTACAAGCAGTGAAAAGTTTTTATCAAGGATGTAAGGCACGTGCACGATTGGGAAGAGAGGAAAATGATTGGTTCCCAGTGAATGTCGGTTTCCGACAGGGGTGTGTGATGTCTCCATGGAAGTTTAATTTGTTTATGGATGGGGGTGTTAAGGAGGTAAATGCAAGAGTTTTGGAGAGAGAGGGGCAAGTATGAAGTCTGTTGTGGATGAGAGGGCTTGGGAAGTGAGTCAGTTGTTGTTCGATGATGATACAGCGCTGGTGGATGATTCGGATGAGAAACTGCAGAAGTTGGTGATTAAGTTTGCTAAAGTGTATGAAAGAAGAAAGTTAAGAGTAAATGTGAATAAGAGCAAGTTTATTAGGTACAGTAGGGTTGAGGGACAAGTTAATTGGGAGGTAAGTTTGAATGGAGAAAAACTGGAGGAAGTGAAGTGTATTAGATAGGGTCCATGGACGCGGAAGTGAGTCACAAGGTGGAAAAGGGGGCAATGATGCTGGGAGCGTTGAAGAATGTGTCGAAGGCGAGAACGTTATCTCGAAGAGCAAAAATGGGCATGTTTGAAGGAATAGTGGTTCCAATAATGTTATATGGTTGTGAGGCATGGGCGATAGGTAGGGTTGTGCGGAGGAGAGAGGATATGTTGGAAATGAGATATTTAAGGACAATATGTGGTGTGAGATGGTGTGATCGAGTAAGTAATGAAAGGGTAAGAGAGATGTGTGGTAATAAAAAGTGTGGTTGAGAGAGCAGAGGAGGGTGTATTGAAATTGTTTGGTCACGTAGAGATAATGAGTGAGGAAAGATTGACAAAGAGGATATATGTGTCAAAGGTGGAGGGAACGAGGAGAAGTGGGAGACCATGTTGGAGGTAGAGAGATGGAGTAAAAAAGATTTTGATCGATTGGGGCCTCAACATACAGGAGGGTGAAAGGTGTGCAAGGAATAGAGTGAATTGGAACAATGTGGTATACCGGGGTCAACGTACTATCAATGGATTGAACCAGGGCATGTGAAGCATCGGGGCAAACTATGGAAATTTTGTGAGGACCTGTTTGTTTTTCTAAGTATTTCTCACATTCTTCAGAGCAAACACCTGATCCACACATCCTTTAACACTTCGGAAATCACACTGCTCTTCCCTTGTCTGATGCTCTGTACATGCCTTCACCCTCTCAATCAATACCCTCCCACATAATTTCCCAGGAATACGCAACAAACGTATGCCTCTGTAATTTGAACACTCGCCTTTATCAAATTAAAAAGGATAGTAAGTGGTGGGATGAAGAGGTGAGGTTGTTAGTTAAAGAGAAGAGAGAGGCGTTTGGACGATTTTTGCAGGGAAGTAGTGCAAATGTATAAAAGAGATGTATAATAGAAAGCGGCAAAAGGTCAAGAGAAAGGTGCAAGAGGTGAAAAAGAGGGGAAATGTGAGCTCGGGTGAGAGAGAATCAGTAAATTTCAGGGGGAATAAAAATATGTTTTGCAAGGAGGTAAATATCGTGCGTAAGACTTGAGAAGGATTGGAAACATCGGTGAAGGGGACAAATGGGAAGGTAATAACAAGTAGTGACGAAGTGAGATGGAGATGGAGTGAGTATCTTGAAGGTTTGCTGAATGTGTCTGATGATAGAGTTGCAGATAAAGGTTGTTTTGGTCGGGGTGGTGTGCAAAGTGAGAGGGGTCAGGGATAATGGTTTGGTAAACAGAGAAGAAATAGTGAAAGCTTTGCGGAAGATGAAATCCGGCAAGGCGGCGGGCTTGGATGGTATTGCAGTGGAATTTATCAAAAAGGGGGTGACTGTGTTGTTCATTGCTTGATAAGGGTATTCAAAGTATGTATGAAACATGGTAAAGTTCCTGAGGATTGGCGGAATGCATGCATAGTGCCATTGTAGAAAGGCGAAGGAAACAAAGGTTAGTATTCAAACTACAGAGGCATAAGTTTGTTGAGTATTCCTGGAAAATTATATGGGAGGGTATTGATTAAGAGGATCAGATTAGGGAAGAGCAGTGTGGTTTCCGAAGTGGTAGAGAGTGTGAGGATCAGGTATTTGCTTTGAAGGATGTATGTGAGAAATACTTGGAAAAGCAAATGGATTTGTATTCAACATTTATGGATCTGGAGAAGGCATATGATAGGGTTGATAGACATGCTTAATGCAATGTTTTAAGAGTATATGGTGTGGGAGGTAAGTTGCTAGGAGCAGTGAAAAGTTTTTACCAAAGATATAAGTCATGTGTACGAGTAGGAAGAGAGGAGAGTAATTGGTTCCCAGTGAAAGTTGATCTGCGGCAGGGGTTTGTGATGTCCCCATGGTTGTTTAATTTCTTTATGGATGGGGTGGTTAGGGAGGTAAATGCAAGGGTTTTCGATAGAGGGGCGAGTATTCAGCCTGTTGTGGATGAGAGGGCTTGGGAAGTAAGTCAGTTGTTGTTCGCTGATGATACAGCTCTTGTGGCTGATTCGTGTGAGATACCACAAGGTTTGGAAAAGTGTGTGTGAAAGGAGAAAGCTGAGATATATTAGGTTATTAGGTTATTAGGTTCAGTAGGGTTGAGGGACAAGTTAACTAGGATGAAAGTTTGAATGGAGAAAAATTGGAGTAAGCGAAGTGTTTTAGATATCTGGAAGTGGAACCATGGAAGCTGAAGTGAGTCACTGGGTGGAGGAGGGAGAAAGGGTTCTGGGAGCTATAAAGAATGTGTGGAAGGAAAGAACGTTATCTCGATGAGCAAAAACGGGTTTGTTTAACGAATAGTGGTTCCAACAATGTTATATGGTTGCAAGGCATGGGCTATAGAGAGGGTTGTACGGAAGAGGGTGGATGTGTTGGATATGAAATATGTGAGGACAGTATTTGGTGTGAGGTGGTCTGATCGAGTAAGTAATGGAAGGATAAGAGAGATGTGTGGAAATAAAAAGAGTATGGTTGAGTGAACAGAATAAGGTGTGTTGAAATGGTTTGGACATGTGGAGAATGAGTAAGGAAAGATTAACATAGAGGATATATGTGTCAGAGGTGGAGGGAACAATGAGAATCGAGAGACCAAGTTGGAGGTGGAAGGATGGAGTGAAAAAGATTTTGAGCGATCGTGTCCTGAATATACAGGAGGGTGAGAAGCGTGAAAGGAATAAAGTGAATTGGAACGATGTGGTATACCGGGGATGACGTGCTGTCAGTGGACTGAACCAGAGCCTGTGAAGCGTCTGGGGTAAACCATGGAAAGGTCTGTAGGACCTATATGTGGATATGGAACTGTGGTTTCGTTGCATTACACGTGACATCTAGAGAGTAAGTGTGAACGAATGTGGCCTTTTTGTCTGCATTCCTAGCGCTGCCTCGCTGAAGCAGGGGATAGTGATGCTGTCTTCCTGTGGGGCGGGGTAGCAACAAGAATTGTTGAAGGCAAGCAAGTATGAATATGTACATGTGTATGTATGTAATGAATGGGTATGTGTATGTATATGTGTGCAAATGTTGATATGTATATGTATGCATAAGTGCGTATGTGGGCGTTTATGTATATGTATGTGTATATGAGTGGATGGCCCATTCTTCGTCTGCTTCCTGGCGCTGCCTCGCTGACGCGGGAAATGGCGAATATATATATATAATGAATAAATAAAAACATAGATAGAATATATATATATATATATATATATATATATATATATATATATATATATTATCCCTGGGGATAGGGGAGAAAGAATACTTCCCACGTATTCCCTGCGTGTCGTAGAAGGCGACTAAAAGGGGAGGGAGCGGGTGGCTGGAAATCCTCCCCTCTCGTCTTTTTTTTTTTAATTTCCCAAAAGACGGAACAGAGAAGGGGGCCAGGTGAGGATATTCCCTCTAAGGCCCAGTCCTCTGTTCTTAACGCTACCTCGCTAATGCGAGAAATGGCGAATAGTATGAATGAAAAAGAAAGAAATATATATATGTATATATATATATAATATATATATATATATATATATATATATATATATATATATTTTTTTTTTTTTTTTGCTTTGTCGCTGTCTCCCGCGTCAGCGAGGTAGCGCAAGGAAACAGACAAAAGAAATGGCCCAACCCACCCCCATACACATGTATATACATACGTCCACACACGCAAATATACATACCTACACAGCTTTCCATGGTTACCCAGAGTTCACAGCTGTTGGAATCCACTGAGCATGAAGGTAACAGCTGAGACTATTCATTATGCATTATTCCTTGAGGTTCACGACAAGCTACCTAGTGATAAGTTTGCCGATCGAAAAAATGCGTTTTTCAACTTCTTTCCATCTGGTTGACCATGACTACGTGTGCTCCACGTCCGAAGATTACTGGTCAAAGGTTTCGCAGCTCATATAGACTCGTGTAAACCGAAAGCCATTCAAACACTCTTTGTCTCTCAACTCTTTTAATCCAACGGTCTCTTTAACTTACTTTGTTTCCAAATTAAATCACTTGCAACGCATCAGGCATTGAAAGGTTTACGAAGGTGAATCTGGGATAAACTATTAGACATATTGGTCCACGCTGGAACCATACATTGTTAGTAATGGCACGTATAGAGACATTGAAATTATAGCTTATCCGTTAGATGTTCTGCAGATCAGATTTTCAATGGTCTCGAATTTGTGCCACCACATGATGCACTACGATTCAATATTTCCAGTGCAATATGCCCGGAACAATGAAATCGAGACAGTTCGGCAGTTTTTCATAGGATGGATAAACTTTTGAGACTTGACCTCAACCTACTGTACCTAAAGACCGGGTTAATACATTTGACATTAAATGTACTTATAAATTGAAACCAGTCACGGCGTTGCTAGTGTTCCACAGAATGCCACCAGGCTGTAGCTCTGCGCAAAACTGGAACTCCAAGCTTCTAATTGCAAGGACTCACTTGGCTCCTCTTTCAAACTCGTGACATCAGTCAAGTGAACGCATGCCTATTAACATCCATGGAGATTCATAGCGCTCTCGCTGACAGCATAATGTCTTCACTGAGTGGTCACTTTCTCTTTTACGTACATGCTGACACCCGATAAAACTTTCAGGGCATGCAAAATATGCCACACCATGTTATTTGTAAACTTAGGATGCTCTTACAACTTTGCATATGCTTCTCCAGTCAATTAATGCTAGTACTAAATCATTTGCGTTTATTTACTATATTGTTTTCAATGAAACCCATCCACTCTGCTCCACTCGACCTCGCTGCTGCAATGGCGATTAAATTAATATATAAAACCCTCTAATAATACACTCCATATATATTATCCATAATATCAAAATATATAATTACTTATAAATATATAGTGTCGTATAATGCTATACAGGGGATGGAGGGGGAGAAATCACTACTTTTTTTTATTCCCTGCGTCGTAAAAGGGATAAAGGGGAGATGGGTTTGAAATATCCCTATGTTTTTTTTTTTATAATTTAATAAAGTAAAATGTAAGGGGCATAATATTATCCTTAACCATTCTTTTTTAAGTCTTACTATGATAATAATAATAATTATAATAAAATATATTATAAATATAAAAATATATAAATATATATATATATATATATATATTATATATATATATATATTATATATATAATATCATTATAGTTGAACTTGATGTTTATTAATAGTCATTTGATAAATGATTGTTCCATGTTTTGATAATCATTTCCGTATGGAAGAGTCCGAATGCTATTTGGAAGATAACCACTGTCTGGAAAGTATATTGTCCAGCTAGCTTATTGTCTGCACTTGGAATTCAATAGAAACTAATGGAATAATCATTCGGATAATATCATAAATCATTTATAGGACCATCACTTAATAAATGATTTTGAGCATTGTTTTCAACAAAATGTATCATGTTGGACAAATCTACCTGATTCCTTTTATGACGTAATCAATATGTACGATGTCAGTAAAGCAGTTGATGCCTTTTTAGATTCTTTAAAGGCATTCGATAATGTTCCACATCAAAGGTTACTGACGAAAGGAAAGTCACATGGTAAAGATGAAGTTGCGCTTCGATGGTTAGAAAACTGACTGACTAACGTGAACAAAGAATAGTGATTAATGGTCAGGCCTTTGTATAGTTAGACGTAACAAGTGGGCTGCTTGTAAGATACTAAGTTGGGAAATATATCTACAACAGAAATTGAAATTTTCCAACTTCAATCTGCCATAGACAAATTAATGGACTGGGGTCACAGGTAACAAATCAGTTATGATATTGATGAGTGGTAGAAACGAAAAGGGGAACTATGAATTCTGTTGAGCCTCTAAGGTAAATGAGGAAAAGAACTTTGCTGTAATAATCTCTGATGGCCTAAATCCAAGTAAACAGTGCACATAACCTGTAAAAAGTACAAACAAAATACTTGGATGCATTGGTATGGCTTTAGAATAATTCTACGGAAGTGATCTTCTCTCTTTACAACTCGATGGTGCGTCCTCATCTTGAATATTATGTTCAATTTCGTCACCCTGTTTGAGGTAAGACATAGATAGAATAGAGAGAGTACAGAGGAGAGCTATCAAGATGATTCCCAGGCTGGGAAACAAATCCTGTTACAGCTGACAAAATGACTTGAAAATATTTACCTTAGAAAAGAGAAGGTTAAGATTTGATAAAATGCAAATATTCAGAATTATCAAATGCTTCGATGCTCTCAGTCTAACAAGCTACTAAAAGATCCACCTGATTCCACTCGTAGGAACTGATATAAACTAGGCGACCATTTTACCTCGGATGAGGCAAATTACTTGACCTTCGACGGGATTGTTAATGATTTACTGACTACAGTAGGCTAAAGCGTACCGTCGATACGTTTGAGCATAAACTTGATAAATATTTCGTTTCACCTCCACGAAAGACATTTTTTTGCGCCTCCTTAGCTGTATGAAAAGTTTACAATCTTCTCTCTGTAAAAATCTTTATATGTCTATGGGGTTAGTCTCTGTCCCCCATTACCCCATCCTCCTAGTTGTGCAGTACCCAAAGAAAATAAATCTAGCCTTCATGCTTATATTTTCAATTCAAAAAGATATTTTTCCCATTATATATATATATATATATATATATATATATATATATATATATATATATATATATATATATATATATATATATATATATATATATATATATATATATATATATATATATATATATATATATATATACATATATATATATATATATATATATATATATATATATATATATATATATATATATATATATATATATATATATATATATATATATATATATATATGTATATGTATATGTATATATATATATATATATATATATATATATATATATATATATATATATATATATATATATATATATATATATATATATATATATATATTGGAAAGGATCACAATTTTGCGCGTGATCAAGATATTCCTATGAGTCCACGGGGAAAATGAAACACGAAAAGTTCCCAAGTGCACTTTCGTGTAATACTCACATCATCAGGGGAGACACAAGAGAGAAATATAACAGTCAATTGATATACATCGAAGAGACGAAGCTAGGACGCCATTTGGTAAACATGTGATTGTCAATTCTTCCGGTGTTAATTTGGAGATCCTTCTTCCAGCAATATACTCGGGGACGCTGACGGCAACGTTCGCCATCGTCTCTTACGAGAAACCCATCAACTCGCTATACGACCTCGCTGAGGCCCACCGGAAAGGCTACACACTCGGATCCGTCAGAGACAACAACTTCGTTGATGCCCTCAAGGTACATACTTCCGTCGAGGATTATCGACCGTGGATGATTGATAGCCTCACGGTGGACGTACAGAGATTTGAGTTCTATAATCATTTGTCGAAATCCTTGACAGACTTGGCATTCAATGCTTACACCATTAGTGATAGCCTCATTATGAATTTTGGGCTCTCCCGTAACTGGTGCGCCTCATACTCTATCATGCTGAAATTATTCATTTACTCATTAGATAAATTTAGAGAAGAGTTTGACAAAGACGAGAGAGAGAGAGAGAGAGAGAGAGAGAGAGAGAGAGAGAGAGAGAGAGAGAGAGAGAGAGAGAGAGAGAGAGAGAGAGAGAGAGAGAGAGAGACAGACAGACATACAGACAGATAGGTAGATAGATGAGAGAGAGAGAGAGAGAGAGAGAGAGAGAGAGAGAGAGAGAGAGAGAGAGAGAGAGAGAGAGAGAGAGAGAGAGAGAGAGAGAGAGAGCAGAACTGAAAGATGTAGATGAATGCAGTATTGAGTCGTCAGTGTATGAGTGCACTGAATTATCTAACGAGAGGAAATCGTGGAAAAAAGCAGAAAAAGTGTAGGGGAAGGACAGAACCTTGAGGGACACCGCTACTGATAGAGAAAAGGTGGAAGGCTTATCCGTCAACGATCACAGAGATAGAGCGGCCGGAGAGGAAGCTTGACATGAAAGAGCAAAGTGAAGGAAGGAAGCCAAAATAGGGGTGCTTAGAGATGAAGCCCCGATGCCATACCCTGTCAAATGCCTTAGATATGTTAGGGGCAACTGCATATGACTCCCCCAAGTTTTTCAGGGATGATGACCAGACATTAGCAAGTTAGGAAAGAATATCACCAGTGGTTCTCGCCTTACAGAAGCTGTACTGGTGATAAGAGAGAAGACTGTGATTTCTGAGGTGTTTAAGAATATGGGAGTTAAGAAGGGATTCAGAGACTTTGGAAACTGTAGATGTCAAAGCAGTAGCACGATAGTTACAGGGGTCAGAACCGTCACCTCTCTTAGAGATGAGGTGTATCAATGCATGTTACCATGGAGAAGGAAAAGTTGTGGTTTTTAAACAGAAACGGAACAGACGAGCAAGCACTGGTGCAAGTTCAGATGCCCACTCAGTACACGGGGATGGGTGCCATCAGGACCATAAACCTTGCTTGAGTCCAGAGAAAGAAGCGTTTTTCAGACAGTTCGAAAAGAGATTACAAAAAGAGGCATGGGATTAGTACTAGGAGCATCAGGGGGTGAATGACAGTTAGAGTCATCCTACATGGAGTTAGAGGAGGAAAGGAAATCAAAGACAGTTGTTTTCTCAACGTGAGAGACAACTATAGTGCCGTCAGAACGAAAAAGTAAAGGAAAGGTAGAGCGACAGAAGTTGTTAGAGATGTTCTTAACTAAAGACCAGAAAAAACTATCAGTGGATGACGAGGAGAGGTTATCGTACTTCCTTTGAATAAGGAACGCTTCGCCTCACGGATAACGTGCTTGCAGCGATTATGGATAGTGATTAAAGCTGAAAGGGAGCCAGAGGAAGGAGAGTTTTTCTGAGCCCGATATGCCTGATTCCTTGCCTGAATGGCTCCAGAGGAGGAACGGTTGAACCATGGACTGGATGAAGAGGTCGTCTTGGAGGGAGAGGGGATAAATGCTTCCATTCCCGCAAGACTAACCTCTGTTATGCATTTAGCGGAGGCAGTAATTTACCCAAGGAAAGTCTGAAAAGAATTTACGAAAGTTATTCCAGTCAGCTTTGTTAAGGTGCCAGTATTTACGCTTAGAAGAGGCTGCTGGAGGGGAGGTGCTGTTAGAATAGATACATTTATTGGACTGTGATCAGATGAACCAACTGGGGCGAGATTGTGTATTTACAGCGGGATGGACTAGAGGTGAAAAACAAATCCAGAATATTAGGGGAGTGGTCACAACGGTCAGGTATATGGATAGGATGGAAAATAATTTCCTCTAAATCATTGAGAAAGGAGAACGTGAGAGCTTCGATCCCTTCACCATCTTTATGGGAGGGATTCAACCATTCGCTATGGTGAACATTGATATTCCCGTGGTAGGAGATCTCGGCTTACGGGTAAGAGGATATCATATTCTCATGGCAGAAGTTTAGATAGTCAATGAAGGGTATAAAATTTGTAGAATTAGGAGAGCAATAGGCGAAACAGATTCTTAGCCACATAACATCAAAGTTTGGAGACTCAAGTTCCTTGAGGCGTGCAACAAGTGTGTTTATGTTGGAATAAGCACAAACACCACCTTTGAACCGGAACTGTGAGTGGAAGTTATGATTAGATATGAAAAGGAGACTAGTGAGAATATTATTAGACAATTGTGTCTCAGAGAGAAGTAAGATATTAGGAAAGGTACGAAACACATGGTGCTCAACTGAGGAGAGGTTACTAGAGAGACCACGAATGTTGGTATAGTGAATGGAAAAAGAAAAAGGTCTCACAGAGAGGAAAAAGACGAGGTAGGGGCCGGCTCTACTACTGCCAAAACCTTCCCTTTCGTTGGCAGTAGAGTCCCCATGATGCCGGGGACTATGAGGCCATAGATTTGACGGACTCTGTAGTGATGATACTTATGAATGTTTGAGCGGACAGGAATTAGCGAGAGTACTTAAAATGAAAAAAGTAATGATGATAAGCAAGGTTTGAGTATGTGTGTGGTGCTTGTAAGAGTATGATTAGACTAGCCTGCTTGTCCCGTCCTGATGAGACATAAAGTAAGACCAGCATATATATATATATATATATATATATATATATATATATATATATATATATATATATATATATATATATATATATCCCTGGGGATAGGGGATTAAGAATGCTTCCCACGTGTTCCCTGCGTGTCGTAGAAGGCGACTAAAAGGGGAGGGAGCGGGGGGCTGGAAATCCTCCCCTCTCGTTTTTTTTTTTTCTTTAATTTTCCAAAAGGAGGAACAGAGGGGGGCCAGGTGAGAATATCCCACAAAGGCCCAGTCCTCTGTTCTTAACGCTACCTCGCTAACGCGGAAAATGGCGAATAGTTTAAAAGAAAGAAAATATATATATATATATATATATATATATATATATATATATATATATATATATATATATATATATATATATATATATATATATATATATTCCTATGAGTCCACGGTGAAAATGAAACGAAGTTAGGAAGCTAGGACGCCAATTGGCGTCCGAGCTTCGTCTCTTCGATGTATATCAACTGACTTATATTTCTCCCTTGTGTCTCCCCTGATGATGTGATTATTACACGAAAGTGCACTTGGGAACTTTTCGTGTTTCATTTTCCCCGTGGACTCATAGGAATATCTTGATCACGCGCAAAATTGTGATCCTTTCCAACATATAGAGTTGCGCGGAGGAGGGTAGATGCGCTGGAAATGAGATGTTTGAGGACAATATGTGATGTGAGCTGGTTTGATTGAGTAAGTAATAATAGGGTAAGAGAAATGTGTGGTGATAAAAAGAGCGTGGTTGAGAGAGCAGAAGAGGGTGTTTTGAAATCGTTTGGTCACATGGAGAGAATGAGTGAGGAGAGATTGATCAATGGATATATGTGTCAGCGGTGGGGGGAACGAGAAGTGGGAGATCAAATTGGAGGTGGAAAGATGGAGTGAAAAAGATTTTGAGTGATCGGGGCCTGAACACGCAGGAGGGTGAAAGGCCTGCAAGGAATAGAGTTAATTGGAACGATATTGTATAACGGGGTCGACGTGCTGTCAATGGATTGAACTAGGGCATGTGAAGTGTCTGTGGGGCCTGTATATGGAAAGGGAGCTGTGGTTTCAGTGCATTATACATGACAGCTAGAGACTGAGTGTGAACGAATGTGGCCTTTGTTGTCTTTTCCTAGCGTTACCTCGCGCATATGCGGGGGTAGGGGGTTGTTATTTCATGTGTGGCGGGGTGGCGATGGGAATGAATAAAGGCAAACAGTATGAATAATGTACATGTGTATATATGTATATGTCTGTGTGTGTATATATATGTATACATTGAGATGTATAGGTATGCATATTTGCGTGTGGACGTGTATGTATATACATGTGTATGCGGGTAGTTTGGGCCATATATATATATATATATATATATATATATATATATATATATATATATATATATATATATGGAAGCGGAAGTGGATCACAGGGTGGGGGAGGGGGCAAAAATTCTGGGAGCCTTGAAGAATGTGTGGAAGTCGAGAACATTATCTCGGAAAGCAAAAATGGGTATGTTTGAAGGAATAGTGGTTCCAACAATGTTGTATGGTTGCGAGGCGTGGGTTATGGATAGAGTTGTGTGTAGGAGGGTGGATGTGTTGGAAATGAGATGTTTGAGGACAATATGTGGTGTGAGGTGGTTTGATCGAGTAAGTAATGTAAGGGTAAGAGAGATGTGTGGAAATAGAGTGAAAAAGATTTTGAGTGATCGAGGCCTGAACATGCAGGAGGGTGAAAGGCGGGCAAGGAATAGAGTGAATTGGATCGATATGATATACCGGGGTAGACGTGCTGTCATTGGATTGAATCAGGGCATGTGAAGCGTTTGGGTAAACCATGGAAAGTTCTGTGGGGCCTGGATGTGGAAAGGGAGCTGTGGTTTCGGGCATTATTACATGACAGCTAGAGACTGAGTGTGAACGAATGGGGCCTTTGTTGTCTTTTCCTAGCGCTACCTCGCACACATGAGGGGGGAAGGGGGTTGTTATTTCATGTGTGGCGAGGTGGCGATGGGAATGAATAAAGGCAGTGTGAATTGTGTGCATGTGTATATATGTATGTGTCTGTGTGTGTATATATATGTGTACATTGAGATGTATGGGTATGCATATTTGCGTGTGTGGATGTGTATGTATATACATGTGTATGGGGGTGGGTTGGGCCATTTCTTTCGTCTGTTTCCTTGCGCTACCTCGCAAACGCGGGAGACAGCGAGAAAGCAAAAATAGAATATATATATATATTTTTTTCTTTTTTCTTTTTTTTTTTTGCTTTGTCGCTGTCTCCCGCGTTTGCGAGGTAGCGCAAGGAAACAGACGTAAAGAAATGGCCCAACCCACCCCCATACACATGTATATACATACGTCCACACACGCAAATATACATACCTACACAGCTTTCCGTGGTTTACCCCAGACGCCCCACATGCCCTGATTCAATCCACTGACAGCACGTCAACCCCGGTATACCACATCGATCCAATTCACTCTATTCCTTGCCCTCCTTTCACCCTCCTGCATGTTCAGGCCCCGATCACACAAAATCTTTTTCACTCCATCCCTCCACCTCCAATTTGGTCTCCCACTTCTCCTCGTTCCCTCCACCTCCGACACATATATCCTCTTGGTCAATCTTTCCTCACTCATTCTCTCCATGTGCCCAAACCATTTCAAAACATCATCTTCTGCTCTCTCAACCACGCTCTTTTTATTTCCACACATCTCTCTTACCCTTACGTTACTTACTCGATCAAACCACCTCACACCACATATTGTCCTCAAACATCTCATTTCCAGCACATCCATCCTCCTGCGCACAACTCTATCCATAGCCCACGCCTCGCAACCATACAACATTGTTGGAACCACTATTCCTTCAAACATACCCATTTTTGGTTTCCGAGATAATGTTCTCGACTTCCACACATTCTTCAAGGCTCCCAGAATTGTCGCCCCCTCCCCCACCCTATGATCCACTTCCGCTTCCATGGTTCCATCCGCTGCCAGATCCACTCCCAGATATCTAAAACACTTTACTTCCTCCAGTTTTTCTCCATTCAAACCCACCTCCCAATTGACTTGACCCTCAACCCTACTGTACCTAATAACCTTGCTCTTATTCACATTTACTCTTAACTTTCTTCTTTCACACACTTTACCAAATTCAGTCACCAGCTTCTGCAGTTTCTCACATGAATCAGCCACCAGCGCTGTATCATATATATATATATATATATATATATATATATATATATATATATATATATATATATATATATATATATATATATATATATATATATATATATATATATATATATATATATATATATATATATTCCTATGAGTCCACGGGGAAAATGAAACACGAAAAGTTCCCAAGTGCACTTTCGTGTAATAATCACATCATCAGGGGAGACACAAGAGAGAAATATAACAGTCAGTTGATATACATCGAAGAGACGAAGCTAGGACGCCAAATGGCCTGATCTCACGATCCTAATAAAGTTATATCACTTAACTTCAATGGTTAAGGATGATACTATGATGTGCAGGTTTTATATAGTTTAGCTTCATTACGGTTGCATAACAGAAAACTATTAGCCTCTTAAAGTTCCAGCCAATCTGAAATTCTTTTGACTCTTTTTACAACTGACATTCATTTGTACACTTTGACCATGATCCAATGTACCTCTCTCTCTCTCTCTCTCTCTCTCTCTCTCTCTCTCTCTCTCTCTCTCTCTCTCTCTCTCTCTCTCTCTCTCTCTCTCTCTCTCTCTCTCTCTCTCTCTCTCTCTCATCTATCTACCTATCTGTCTGTATGTCTGTCTGTCTGTCTGTCTGTCTGTCTCTCTCTCTCTCTCTCTCTCTCTCTCTCTCTCTCTCTCTCTCTCTCTCTCTCTCTCTCTCTCTCTCTCTCTCTCTCTCTCTCTCTCTCTCTCTCTCTCTCTCTCTCTCTCTCTCTCTCTCTCTCTCTCTCTCTCTCTCTCTCTCTCTCTCTCTCTCTCTCTCTCTCTCTCTCTCTCTCTCATCTATCTACCTATCTGTCTGTCTGTCTCTCTCTCTCTCTCTCTCTCTCTCTCTCTCTCTCTCTCTCTCTCTCTCTCTCTCTCTCTCTCTCTCTCTCTCTCTCTCTCTCTCTCTCTCTCTCTCTCTCTCTCTCTCTCTATCTTATCTTGACACATCTTCCCCAATAAACTCAGACTTGGTACAAAAAATCGTGTTAAGTTTAACACCTCCAAGACCCAATTTCTGATCATCTCTCTATCGAAAACTCCCCACTACTCTTGACGCTTCTGTAATTTCACCTCTTGACTCACTGAACATACTTGGTATTACTGTAGCTTCCACTCTTTCTTAGAAACCCCACATTACGAGAATAGATAAGTCTGCCTCTAAGAAACTGGGCATCCTGTTTAGATGGCGAAACTTCTTCTAAACAGTTGCTCCGTTTATGCAAGGGGTTGATTCTTCGTTGTACGGAGTACTGCTTTCACATTTGGGGTGGTTCTCGCTCTGTTTGCTTACTTGACAGAGTTGAGTCAAAAGCTGTCCGACTTATAAACTGTCCCAGGTTAACTTCCAAATTTGACCCCCCTTGCCCTACGCCGCAATGTTGGTTCACGTTCCCTCTTCTGACTGTTTATGTTACACTAACTAGACCACGCAATACTCTGCAAACTGCTGCATCACATGATTCTTGTTTTGCCATCGCCAACTCAAGGGTGGGCCGTTTTGATACCTGCTTCTTTCCCTGACATATTCCAAAAGATAGGTTTTTCACTTCCTCAAAAATTCGTAAATATTTTCCCTTGTCATTTTTTTTTCATACTTCTCTCTGTAATTCAATTAAGGCCCAGCCTTGATGTGGACTTTTGTCCGTGATTGGAACCTTCAACATAATGCCACAGGTCGATACTTCATTTACCGACATTTATATAAATAGTCCCTGGATACCCTAGACCGATTAGCGACAGTAGCATCAGCATATTCACAGTACAGTCTGTGACTAGAGCTAACAACATCATTCATTTCACTCATTTTTAGTCAGGCATCAAAAATGATAATCACAGTGCATGTTTGCCACCGCTGGTATGTACAGCTTACAAGGCCAATAACACTAACGCCAAGCATCGAGAATAAACTCACTTGCTTTGTAGGACTAGTAGGCCAACCATTGTTAGATAAATACAATATGAAATCACATTTTTCAGAGTGCTGAAAGTGGAATCTACTACGAGGTGTGGCCGCTATTTAACCATAAGGATCCCGACAAGAGCTTCGTGGCTGATCCAAATGAAGGCATCAAGAGGGTGAGGCACAGTCCGGAGGTCTAATGTTTCCACCATTCACCTCACCCCCAACACATACACATGGGATAGGGCCACATGATTATGACCCCCCCCCCCCGTATATGACACACACACACACACACACACACACACACACACACACACACACACACACACGATTTTAGGAAATTAAGACATGTGTAACAAACTTTTTAGATTTCTACGAGATAGTAAGCTTTGTCTTAGAGATGACTGAAGGCTGGGTGGACTGTTTGCATCGGATTTCCAGAAAGCATTTGACACAGAGCTGCATGAGAGGCTGATTAAGAAACTAGATCACTAAGTAGGCAGGAGTAAAGAGGAAATTCCTTTGATGGACAGAAGAGTATCTTGGTGGAAGGAAACAAATGATGTATATCAGACCAGCAGATTGCCATTACTCTTCTTGATCCGTGCAAATGACCTGCTAAAAGGTAGGGATTCCTTCCAGAGTCTGTTTGCAGTTGGTTCAAAGGTCATGAAAAGAGTTAAAAGCTGGTCTTGCATCAACTTACAAGGGAACCTAAACAGACTCCAAAGTTAGTCTGAGGTATGGTTGATGAAGCTCAACGCAAGTAAATGTAAAGATTAGGATGAGTCACAGAGAAAGAAGGCACCGATATGATTATCATTTAGCGGGAGGTAAGCTCCAAGATCATGTGTACTTCTCGAAAAGGGCTTGGAAGTCGACATTGTCCCCAACCTGTTTCCAAAGTCCCACCTTAACAGAAGTTGAGAAGACCAACCGTCTGTTGACACATGATAGAAATACATTCAAGTTCACATCTTACATAAGACCTACTAGAACATGCTTCCAAGGGTTATTCACTGAACCTAAGAGACAAAAAGAGCTAATAGACAAGGTCCAGGGGAGAGGAACAAAGAAGATACCAGAATTAAGAGGGCTGAGTTGCAGGAAAAGCTAGAGGCTTTAGGCTTTCTTTACTTGGAAGAGCGAATATTGAGTATTGACTTGATCGATAACTTTAAGTGTCTGGAATAGCATAGTGGCTGAGAGAGAGAGAGAGAGAGAGAGAGAGAGAGAGAGAGAGAGAGAGAGAGAGAGAGAGAGAGAGAGAGAGAGAGAGAGAGAGAGAGAGAGAGAGAGAGAGAGAGAGAGAGAGAGAGAGAGAGAGAGAGAGAGAGGGAGATGTAAGAATACAATATCCAGAGGACATAACATGCAATTAAGCCGGGAAGTCGTGAAAACGTTGTTTTAAAGAAAATTTTCTTTTCATAAGATTGGTGGATGAATTGAATAAGATGCCCTGAGAATCTGGTTCGTGCACACAGCATATAGATATCGAAGAAGTTCAAGAGATGGGGCCCAACGAGTGTAAACCTCCCTCCCCATACAGTACACATAGATTATTACAAGTAGGTTTTTACACTCACTTAAACATCCCTCTCCCCCAACACACACACACACACACACACACACACACACACACACACACACACACACACACACACACACACACAAATAGCAAAATGATAAGAATGCAGACATGGAGATCTTTGATATAATCAGAGATATAAAGGTTAACGAGTCGATATACTGTAAGAAGCAGACATACAGTTGTTGCCAAACTTATGAACATTATTGAAATAGGAGATCGATAGTCACAGATTGTTATAATTCTGGACTGGAAGATCATACTGCAGCCAAAGAGGAGAAAAGGTGGAGAGTAAAGAATGTACAATGAAAAGTGCCCTAGAGGCTATAAACATACTACAAGTAGTTTCTTGGATAAAAGAGACAAAGATAATTGATGGATATAGTCACTGTATAAGCGCAGAGACCAGCAATGATGATGCTTATTGTGGATATGTTCTAAAAAGGCTGGGAATTATTCAGCAGGATATTCATTAAAGGTGAAAAAGTAGAGGAAAAGAAGATAAGAGAAATACATGATACAGCCAAGAGGTACAAAAACACCGCAGATCAGCTACAATAAGATGATGGAAACGCCTAACCAATGGTTCTGAAACGTTATTATGTTAGATGATGGAAATGCCAGGCTGAAAGTAACGTATGAAAACAAAGATGTATTAGTGGTAAGACATGGAATTCAAGGATAGAATCAGGAAAATAAACATGAGATTGTTGGAATTATTATTATTATTATTATTATTATTATTATTTTGCTTTGTCTCTGTCTCCCGCGTTTGCGAGGTAGCGCAAGGAAACAGACGAAAGAAATGGCCCAACCCACTCCCATACACAATGTATATACATACACGTCCACACACGCAAATATACATACCTATACATCTCAATGTACACATATATATACACACACAGACACATACATATATACCCATGCACACAATTCACACTGTCTGCCTTTATTCATTCCCATCGCCACCTCGCCAAAAATGGAGATTGTTGGAATTGTGGAGATAAAAGTTATACCGGGGATAAGATCCCAGCTGCTCTGTCCAGACGGATACATGAAAGCAAAGAGGGAAAGAGAAGATAAAGGGGAGGAAGACTGGCTCTCTCAGCGTGGTATGAACTTAACTTTCAATGAATATTGGAGTATAACCATTTAAGCAATACGTGATAGTAAGAGTAGTGCTGGAAAGATGTGCCAGAATTAATCTACAAAGATCTCAGTCAGGGAACAATTAGGACAGTACATGAAGCAGTGAAACACGTGCTTTTCAGAGATTGGAAAGTTTTACTAATAGGATTTTTCATATATAAGGAGATGCACTTAGTGAGTTTGGATTCTCATAGAGACAGAGTCATGGGGACACATGTTCTTAAAATGTATCCAGGAACAATCTCCTGTACTAGCATGTCTCAGCTATATACTTCATTATTGTTATTGTCTGATGGTGAATTGATAACTTCATTCATTCCTTGGTCTTCTTCGCTGTGAAAACAGAGGAAGGTAAAGCAATTGAACAACTAAAGAACATTTCTTGATTTTAGTCACAGAGATGAGGGTGTTTCTTTATATTACAGCTATGGTCATACGTATTTTGGCCACAGAGTCTAACATATTGGCAATAACTAAAAGTGTATGACGAATATTACATTTACTGACATATTCTCTCGTCATGGCAGGTCATGACGCACATGTATGTATTCTTCAACGCTGAGCTCAACTCCAAGCTGCAGGCAGCGCAGCGAGGACAGGACAGGTTCTACCTCGCCCGCCAGACCTTCCTCCCTCAGGGTTACGGCATCGCCTGCAGCAGCGGCTCACC
Source organism: Panulirus ornatus (assembly GCF_036320965.1). Classification (NCBI taxonomy): domain Eukaryota; kingdom Metazoa; phylum Arthropoda; class Malacostraca; order Decapoda; family Palinuridae; genus Panulirus; species Panulirus ornatus. The sequence continues at coordinate 39,951,233 of NC_092237.1, forward strand.
TTACAAGGATGTCTTCGACAGCATGTGAGTGCATCTCTAAATCTACGGGTCATGAAATCCCAGTTTAATGGTATTTTCTTACATCATAGTTTAGTACATTTTGCTCTCTTAAGATCAGAACTTACTGCAAAATCCTTCTAAGTCAGTGTCTTTTAAGCCAAAGAACATAGTTGACTGGATATCCCTCCATGTACCTCTAACTTTACCAGAATACAGAAAACGTGGTTCGTTAAACTAGTCGTAGTGTACCGGTCTTAGTCACTGGTTGTCAGTCATTTAATCCGGGGTTCGATCCCATTTATGCATTAGCGAAAGATATACAACGATGTCATGGGTTAGTTCATTATATATGAGATGGGAAAATAATGAAAGTGTGAGATGCAGGAAAATTAAACAGAGAAAATGTCAGTGGCCATTAGTCGAGAATATAAACAAGAAATTACCCTAATATAAGGTAGAGGTTCGCAAATTGTGGGTCGTAACCCACTGGTGGGTCGCGGGAACACACGGAAAATATCATGTAAACTTTCATAATGATCTCACTTGTTTGCACTGTTGTGGGAAGTGCTTGTAGTTAACAGTAGTTGACCCTGATAAAAAGACGATGAATAGCTATGTGGAGTGCGCTGGGATGATTGGTCCCCGCTGATAACGGGTTACAACAGTTAAACAGATATGTATGAGAAGCCACAGAAAGGAGGTTGTTCAGATAAGAAGCTAAGATGGGTCAGGGAAAAGCAAACACCTGATTAAGTGGATCAAGAATCAAAATGTTTGAGAACCGCTGATGTAAGGTAAACGTGAGGAGGTAAAGAGGTGAATATGGTTAATCAGAAGCTATAATAGCTAACGAATGATAATTAGCTGTTCTAGATATACAAGTATAACTGGATAGGACGGGTGAATAAACACCTTCCTCCCCCTTCTCTCTCTCTCTCTCTCTCTCTCTCTCTCTCTCTCTCTCTCTCTCTCTCTCTCTCTCTCTCTCTCTCTCTCTCTCTCTCTCTCTCTCTCTCTCTCTCTCTCTACCCGTAGTACTCGCCTGGGGATCGGGAGGGGAAGTGAAGGCTATGCAGTGAACCAGCGATTTATTGGCGGTCAAGCTACCCTCCTCTGGCGCCCAAGTGGCCGTCTTTCCTCCTGCCTAATCAACACTTGGGCTGCTGGTTTTTGGTCCACATACATATATTCTCTCCATCTCACACGGAACACTTGACACTACGTAACTCACACGATTTGTTCTTCAGAACTCGATATTTTCCTCGCGGCAAAACCTCGTTGAAAGTCCTCACACCTTTGCTCCTGCAGTTTGATCCGGATGAAAGAGGCGGGGTTGCTGGGCAAGTGGGCGAATGACGAGGTGATCAAGGTCTCCAAAAACATCGCTCCGTCAGTTGATTCAGGGCCCTCACCCATCACCATCCAACATCTTCAGGTACTAATTGAGTTAATTTTTCTCTCTCTCTCTCTCTCTCTCTCTCTCTCTCTCTCTCTCTCTCTCTCTCTCTCTCTCTCTCTCTCTCTCTCTCTCTCTCTCTCTCTCTCTCTGTTTGACTGATAAATCATTGCACTCGAAGTATAACGTAGCACATCCAGTTTACAGGATTTCTTAGCTTAACCATTATAGATATTTTGCATCGTAGCAATGGCAAATGCATACTGGACAAGATAGCTTAATCAACATACACATTAATGCCATATACATATTAATAGGCAGACATTGCAAGAATAATCACCCAGGATAGAAATTCCATAAGACAGGGCAATAATGGAAATAGAGAGTGTGTGAGAGTTGACCTTTTAAAAAGAGATCTTATGATACATTAACATACGGGTTTGATGTTAAGTAAATCAACATAACGTTATCGTTTGAATTACAGAGACATAAGTTTGCTGAGTGTACTTAATACGTTGTGTGGGAGAATGTTCATAGAGTATCAGAGTGAGGAGGAACGATGTGGTTTCAGGATTGGTAGAGGATGTGTGGATCAGGTGTTTGCTTTGAAGAAGAGCGTGACATATTCTTAGAGAAACAGACGGATTTGTATATGGGATTTGTGGCTCTAGAAAAAGCAGATAATAAGATTGATTGAGGTATTATGAACATATGAAAGGAAGAAAACCTATGATAAAAAGTGAGTTTTTCCCGGGAAACTAAGGAGTGTGTGCTAGTATGAGGGAAGGAAAGAGAATGCTTCAAATGAAAGTGGGTTTCCGGCAGGGGTGCATGATGTCACCATGGCTGTTTAATCTTTTTCTGGATGAGGTCTTGAGGGAGGTGAATTCGAGAGTTTTGGGAGAAAGAAAGGTCTTCAATCTGTCAAGGTTGGGGGGTGAAGGATCCTAGTAGAGGAATCAGTTACTGTCTGCTGATGATATAGCGCTGGTAGCAGAATAGAGAAAATGCAAACGTTTCTTTCTTAATTTTGGAGAGTTTGGGAAAAGAGAAAATTGAGATTGAAGTGAATAAAATCAAAACGTGATGTGAGCAGATACAACCTTTTCTGCGTCTGTTCTTGGTGTTACCTCGCTAAAGCAGAAAACAGCAAACAAGGATATATGGGTCAGAGGTGGAGGGAACGAGAAGTGCGAGACCAAATTCGAGGTGGAAGGATGGAGTGAAAAACATTTTGAGCGATCGGGGCCTCAACACGCAGGAGGGTGAAAGGCGTACAAGGAATAGAGTGAATTGGAACGATGTGGTATACAGGGGTCGACGTGTTGTTAATGGACTGAACCAGGGCATGTGAAGCGTCTGGGGTAAACCATGGAAAGTTTTGTGGGGCCTGGATGTGGAAAGGGAGCTGTGGTTTCCGTGCATTAAACATCACAGCTAGAGACTGAATGTGAACGAATGTGGGCTTTGTAGTCTTTTCCTATCGCTACCTCGCGCGTGCCGGGGAAGGGGGTTGTCATTCCATGTGTGGCGAGGTGGCCACTGTAATTAATAAATGCAGCAAGTAGCGCAAGAAAACAGACGAAAGAATGTCCCAACCCGCCCACATACACATGTATATACATACACGTCCACACACGCAAATATACATACCTATACATCTCAATGTACACATATATATACACACAGAGACATATACATATATACACATGTACATAATTCATACTGTCTGCCTTTATTTGTTCCCATCGCAACCTCGCTAAACATGGGATAACAACCCCCTCCCCCCTCATGTGTGCAAGGTAGCGCTAGGAAAGCCACCAAAGGCCCCATTCGTTCACACTCAGTCTCTAGCTGTCATGTAATAATGCACCGACACCACAGCTCCCTTTCCTCATCCAGGCCCCACACACTTTCCATGGTTTACCCCAGACGCTTCACATGCCCTGGTTCAATCCATTGACAGCACGTCAACCCCGGTATACCACATCGTTCCAATTCACTCTATTCCTTGCACGCCTTTCACCCTCCTGCATGTTCAGGCCCCGATCACACAAAATCTTTTTCACTCCATCTTTCCACCTCCAATTTGGTCTCCAACTTCTCCTCGTTCCCTCCACCTCTGACACATATATCCTCTTGGTCAATCTTTCCCCACTCATTCTCACTATGTGACCAAACCATTTCAAAACACACTCTTCTGCTCTCCCAACCACACTCTTTATTTCCACACATCTCTCTCACCCTTACATTACTTACTCGATCAAACCACCTCATATCACATATCGTCCTCAAACATCTCATTTCCAGCACATCCACCCTCCTGCGCACAACAATGTCCATAGCCCACGCCTCGCAACCATACAACATTGTTGGAACCACTATTCCTTCAAACATACCCATTTTCGCTTTCCGAGATAATGTGCTCGACTTCCACACATTTTTCAAGGCTCCCAGAATTATCGCCCCCTCCCCCACCCTATGATTCACTTCCGCTTCCATGGTTCCATCCGCTGCCAGATCCACTCCAAGACATCTAAAACACTTTACTTCCTCCAGTTTTTATCCATTCAAACTTACTTCCCAATTGACTTGACCCTCAACCCTACTGTACATAATTACCTTGCTCTTATTCACATTTACTCTTAACTTTCTTCTTTCACACACTTTACCAAACTCAGTCCCCAGCTTCTGCAGTTTCTCACATGAATCAGCCACCAGCGCTGTATCATCAGCGAACAACAACTGACTCACTTCCCAAGCTCTCTCATCCACAACAGACAGCATACTTGCCCCTCTTTCCAAAACTCTTGCATTCACCTCCCTAACAACCCCATCCATAAACAAATTAAACAACCATGGAGACATCACACATCCCTGCCGCAAACCTACATTCACTGAGAACCAATCACTTTTCTCTATTCCTACACGTACACATGCCTTACATCCTCGATAAAAACTTTTCACTGCTTCTAACAACTTGCCTCCCACACCATATATTCTTAAAACCTTCCACAGAGCATCTCTTATCAACTCTATCATATGCCTTCTCCAGATCCATAAATGCTACATACAAATCCATTTGTTTTTCTAAGTATTTCTCACATACATTCTTCAAAGCAAACACCTGATACACACATCCTCTACCACTTCTGAAACCACACTGCTCTTCCCCAATCTGATGCTCTGTACACGCCTTCACCCTCTCAATCAATACACTACCATATAATTTACCAGGAATACTCAACTAACTTATACCTCTGTAATTTGAGCACTCACTCTTATCCCCTTTGCCTTTGTACAGTGGCACTATGCAAGCATTCCGTCAATCCTCAGGCACCTCACCATGAATCAAACATACATTAAATAATCTTACCAACCAGTCAACAATACAGTCACCCCCTTTTCTAATAAATTCCACTGCAATACTATCCAAACCTGCTGCTTTGCCGGCTTTCATCTTCCTTAAAGCTTTTACTACCTCTTCTCTATTTACCAAATCATTTACCCTAACCCTCTCACTTTGCACACCACCTCGACCAAAACACCTTATATCTGCCACTCTATCATCAAACACATTCAACAAACCTTCAAAATACTCACTCCATTTCCTTCTCACATCATCACTACTTGTTATCACCTCCCCATTAGCCCCCTTCACTGAAGTTCCCCTTTGCTCCCTTATCTTACGCACTTTATTTACCTCCTTCCAAAACATCTTTTTATTCTCCCTAAAATTTAATGATACTCTCTCACCCCAACTCCCATTTGCCCTCTTTTTCATCTCTTCCACCTTTCTCTTGACCTTCTGCTTCTTTCTTTTATACCTCTCCCACTCATTTGCATTTTTTCCCTGCAAAAATCGTTCAAATGCCTCTCTCTTCTCTTTCCCTAATAATCTTACTTATTCATTCCACCACTCACTACCTTTTCTAATCAACCCACCTCCCACGCTTCTCATGCCACAAGCATCTTTTGCGCAAGCCATCACTGATTCCCAAAATACATCCCATCCCTCCCCCACTCCCCTTACCTCCTTTGTTCTCACCTTTTTCCATTCTGTACTCACTCTCTCCTTGTACTTCCTCACACAAGTCTCCTTCCCAAGCTCACTTACTCTCACCACTCTCTTCACCCCAACATTCTCTCTTCTTTTCTGAAAACCCCCACAAATCTTCACCTTAGCCTCCACAACATAATGATCAGACATCCTTCCAGTTGCACCTCTCAGCACATTAATATCCAAAAGTCTCTCTTTCGTGCGTCTATAAATTAACACGTAATCCAATAACGCTCTTTGGCCATCTCTCCTACTTACATACGTATACTTATGTATATCTCGCTTTTTAAATCAGGTATTTCCAATCACCAGTCCTTTTTCAGCACATAAATCTACAAGCTCTTCACCATTTCCATTTACAACACTGAACACTCCATGTATACCAATTATTCCCTCAACTACCACATTACTCACCTTTGCATTCAAATCACCCATCACTATAACCCGGTCCTGTGCATCAAAACCACTAACACACTCATTCAGCTACTCCCAAAACACTTGCCTCTCATGATCTTTCTTCTCATGCCCAGGTGCATATGCACCAATAATCACCCATCTCTCTCCATCAACTTTCAGTTTTACCCATATCAATCTAGAATTTACTTTCTTACACTCTGTCACATACTCCCACAACTCCTGTTTCAGGAGTAGTGCTATATATATTCATATATATACATATATATATATATATGTATATATATGTATACATTGAATTGTATAGGTATTCATAGGTGCGTGTGTGGACGTGTATATATATATATATATATATATATATATATATATATATATATATATATATATATATATATATATATACATATGTGTGTGAGTGGGTTGGGCCATTCTTTCGTCTGTTTCCTTGCGCTATCTCGCTAACGCGGGAGACAGCGACAAAGTATAATATAAAAAATGATATATATATACATATATATATATATATATATATATATATATATATATATATATATATATACATATATATATATATATATATATCATTCCTGGGGATAGGGGAGAAAGAATACTTCCCACGTATTCCCTGCGTGTCGTAGAAGGCGACTAAAAGGGGAGGGAGCGGGTGGCTGGAAATCCTCCCCTCTCGTTTTTTTTTTTCTTTTTTCTTTTTTTCCAAAGGAAGGAACAGAGAGGGGGGCCAGGTGAGGATATTCCCTCTGAGGCCCAGTCCTCTGTTGATAATGCTACCTCGCTAATGCGGGAAATGGCGAATAGTACGAAAGAAAGAAATATATATATATATATATATATATATATATATATATATATATATATATATATATATATATATATATAGTGGTGATGTGATGTGAGAAGGAGATGGAGTGAGTATTTTGAAGGTTTGTTGAATGTGTTTGATGATAGAGTGGCAGATATAGAGTGTTTTGGTCGAGGTGGTGTGCAAAGTGAGAGGGTTAGGGAAAATGATTTGGTAAACAGAGAACAGGTAGTGAAAGCTTTGCGGAAGATGAAAGCCGGCAAGGCAGCAGGTTTGGATGGTATTGCAGTGGAATTTATTAAAAAAGGGGGTGACTGTATTGTTGACTGGTTGGTAAGGTTATTTAATGTATGTATGACTCATGGTGAGGTGCCTGAGGATTGGCGGAATGCGTGCATAGTGCCATTGTACAAAGGCAAAGGGGATAAGAGTGTGTGCTCAAATTACAGAGGTATAAGTTTGTTGAGTATTCCTGGTAAATTATATGGGAGGGTATTGATTGAGAGGGTGAAGGCATGTACAGAGCATCAGATTGGGGAAGAGCAGTGTGGTTTCAGAAGTGGTAGAGGATGTGTGGATCAGGTGTTTGCGTTGAAGAATGTATGTGAGAAATACTTAGAAAAGCAAATGGATTTGTATGTAGCATTTATGGATCTGGAGAAGGCATATGATAGAGTTGATAGAGATGCTCTGTGGAAGGTATTAAGAATATATGGTGTGGGAGGAAAGTTGTTAGAAGCAGTGAAAAGTTTTTATCGAGGATGTAAGGCATGTGTACGTGTAGGAAGAGAGGAAAGTGATTGGTTCTCAGTGAATGTAGGTTTGCGGCAGGGGTGTGTGATGTCTCCATGGTTGTTTAATTTGTTTATGGATGGGGTTGTTAGGGAGGTAAATGCAAGAGTTTTGGAAAGAGGGGCAAGTATGAAGTCTGTTGGGGATGAGAGAGCTTGGGAAGTGAGTCAGTTGTTGTTCGCTGATGATACAGCGCTGGTGGCTGATTCATGTGAGAAACTGCAGAAGCTGGTGACTGAGTTTGGTAAAGTGTGTGGAAGAAGAAAGTTAAGAGTAAATGTGAATAAGAGCAAGGTTATTAGGTACAGTAGGGCTGAGGGTCAAGTCAATTGGGAGGTGAGTTTGAATGGAGAAAAACTGGAGGAAGTGAAGTGTTTTAGATATCTGGGAGTGGATCTGGCAGCGGATGGAACCATGGAAGCGGAAGTGGATCATAGGGTGGGGGAGGGGGCGAAAATTCTGGGGGCCTTGAAGAATGTGTGGAAGTCGAGAACATTATCTCGGAAAGCAAAAATGGGTATGTTTGAAGGAATAGTGGTTCCAACAATGTTGTATGGTTGCGAGGCGTGGGCTATGGATAGAGTTGTGCGCAGGAGGATGGATGTGCTGGAAATGAGATGTTTGAGGACAATGTGTGGTGTGAGGTGGTTTGATCGAGTGAGTAACGTAAGGGTAAGAGAGATGTGTGGAAATAAAAAGAGCGTGGTTGAGAGAGCAGAAGAGGGTGTTTTGAAGTGGTTTGGGCACATGGAGAGAATGAGTGAGGAAAGATTGACCAAGAGGATATATGTGTCGGAGGTGGAGGGAACAAGGAGAAGAGGGAGACCAAATTGGAGGTGGAAAGATGGAGTGAAAAAGATTTTGTGTGATCGGGGCCTGAACATGCAGGAGGGTGAAAGGAGGGCAAGGAATAGAGTGAATTGGAGCGATGTGGTATACCGGGGTTGACGTGCTGTCAGTGGATTGAATCAAGGCATGTGAAGCGTCTGGGGTAAACCATGGAAAGCTGTGTAGGTATGTATATTTGCGTGTGTGGACGTATGTATATACATGTGTATGGGGGGGGTTGGGCCATTTCTTTCGTCTGTTTCCTTGCGCTACCTCGCAAACGCGGGAGACAGCGACAAAGCAAAAAAAAAAAAAAAAAATATATATATATATATATATATATATATATATATATATATATATATATATATATATATATATATATATATATATATATATATATATATATATATATATATATATGCAGGAGGGTGAAAGGAGGGCAAGGAATAGAGTGAAGTGGAGCGATGTGGTATACAGGGGTTGACGTGCTGTCAGTGGATTGAATCAAGGCATGTGAAGCGTCCGGGGTAAACCATGGAAAGCTGTGTAGGTATGTATATTTGCGTGTGTGGACGTGTGTATGTACATGTGTATGGGAGGGGTTGGGCCATTTCTTTCGTCTGTTTCCTTGCGCTACCTCGCTTACGCGGGAGACAGCGACAAAGTATAAAAAAAGAAAAAAAAAAAAAAAAAAAAATATATATATATATATATATATATATATATATATTCCTTTCAAACTATTCGCCATTTCCCCCCGTTAGCGAGGTAGTGTTAAGAACAGAGGACTGGCCCTTTGAGGGAATATCCTCACCTGTCCGCCTTCTCTGTTCCTCCTTTTGGAAAATTAAAAAAGAAAGCGAAAGGGGAGGATTTCCAACCCCCGCTCCCTCCAATTTTAGTCGCCTTCTACGACACGCAGGAAATACGTGGGATGTATTCTTTCTCCCCTATCCCCAGGGATAATATATACATATATATATATATATATATATATATATATATATATATATATATATATATATATATATATATATATATATATATATTTATTTATTATTTATTTTGCTTTATCGCTGTCTCCCGCGCTAGCGAGGTAGCGCAAGGAAACAGACGAAAGAATGTCCCAACCCGCCCACATACACATGTATATACATACACGTCCACACACGCAAATATACATACCTATACATCTCAATACACACATATATATACACACACAGACATATACATATATACACATGTACATAATTCATACTGTCTGCCTTTATTTGTTTCCATCGCCACCTCGCCAAACATGGAATAATAACCCCCTCCCCCCTCCTGTGTGCGAGGTAGCGCTAGGAAAGACAACAAAGGCCCATTCGTTCACACTCAGTATCTAGCTGTCATGTAATAATGCACCAAAACCACAGCTCCCTTTCCACATCCAGGACCCACACACTTTCCATGGTTTACCCCAGACGCTTCACATACCCTGGTTCAACCTATTGACAGCACGTCGACCCCGGTATACCACATCGTTCCAATTCACTCTATTCCTTGCCCTCCTTTCACCCTCCTGCATGTTCAGGCCCCGATCACTCAAAATCTTTTTCACTCCATCTTTCCACCTCCAATTTGGTCTTCCACTTCTCCTCGTTCCCTCCACCTCTGGCACATATATCCTCTTGGTCAATCTTTCCCCACTCATTCTCACTATGTGACCAAACCATTTCAAAACACACTCTTCTGCTCTCTCAACCACACTCTTTTTATTTCCACACATCTTTCTCACCCTTACATTACTTACTCGATCAAACCACCTCACATCACATATCGTCCTCAAACATCTCATTTCCATCACATTCATCCTCCTGCGCACAACTCTATCCATAGCCCACGCCTCGCAACCATACAACATTGTTGGAACCACTATTCCTTCAAACATACCCATTTTTGCTTTCAGAGATAATGTTCTCGACTTCCATACATTCTTCAAGGTTCCCAGAATTTTCGCCCCCTCCACCACCCTATGATTCACTTCCGCTTCCATGGTTCCATCCGCTGCCAGATCCACTCCAAGACATCTAAAACACTTTACTTCCTCCAGTTTTTCTCCATTCAAACTTACTTCCCAATTGACTTGACCCTCAAACCTACTGTACCTAATAACCTTGCTCTTATTCACATTTACTCTTAACTTTCTTCTTTCACACACTTTACCAAACTCAGTCACCAGCTTCTGCAGTTTCTTACATGAATCAGCCACCAGCGCTGTATCATCAGCGAACAACAACTGACTCACTTCCCAAGCTCTCTCATCCACAACAGACTGCATACTTGCCCCTCTTTCCAAAACTCTTGCATTCACCTCCCTAACAACCCCATCCATAAACAAATTAAACAACCATGGAGACATCACACACCCCTGCCGCAAACCTACATTCACTGAGAACCAATCACTTTCCTCTCTTCCTACATGTACACATGCTTTACATCATCGATAAAAACTTTTCACTGCTTCTAACAACTTGCCTCCCACACCACATATTCTTAAAACCATCCACAGAGCATCTCTTATCAACTCTATCATATGCCTTCTCCAGACCCATAAATGCTACATACAAATCCATTTGTTTTTTTAAGTATTTCTCATACATTCTTCAAAGCAAACACCTGATACACACGTGCTCTACCACTTCTGAAACCACACTGCTCTTCCCCAATCTGATGCTCTGTACACGCCTTCACCCTCTCAATCAATACCCTCCCATCAAATTTACCAGGAATACTCAACTAACGTAAACCTCTGTAATTTGAGCACTCACTCTTATCCCCTTTGCCTTTGTACAGTGGCACTATGCACGCATTCCGCCAATCCTCAGGCACCTCACCATGAATCATGCATACATTAAATAACCTTACCAACCAGTCAACAACACAGTCACCCCCTTTTTTGATAAATTCCACTGAAATACCATCCAAACCTGCTGCTTTGCCGGCTTTCATCTTCCTTAAAGCTTTTACTACCTCTTCTCTATTTACCAAATCATTTACCCTAACCCTCTCACTTTCCACACCACCTCGACCAAAACACCCTATATCTGCCACTCTATCATCAAACACATTCAACAAACCTTCAAAATACTCACTCCATCTCCTTCTCACATCACCACTACTGGTTATCACCTCCCCCATTAGCCCCCTTCACTGAAGTTCCCATTTGCTCCCTTGTCTTAGCACTTTATTTACCTCCTTCCAAAACATCCTTTTATTCTCCCTGAAATTTAATGATACTCTCTCACCCCAACTCTCATTTGCCCTCTTTTTCACCTCTTACACCTTTCTCTTGACCTTCTGCCTCTTTCTTTTATACCTCTCCCACTCATTTGCATTTTTTCCCTGCAAAAATCGTTCAAATGCCTCTCCCTTCTCTTTCCCTAATAATCTTACCTCTTCATTCCACCACTCACTACTTTTTCTAATCAACCCACCTCCCACGCTTCTCACGCCACAAGCATCTTTTGCGCAAGCCATCACTGCTTCCCTAAATATATCCCATTCCTCCCCCACTCCCCTTACCTCCTTTGTTCTCACCTTTTTCCATTCTGTACTCAGTCTCTCCTGGTACTTCCTCACACAAGTCTCCTTCCCAAGCTCACTTACTCTCACCACTCTCTTCACCCCAACATTCTCTCTTCTTTTCTGAAAACCCCCACAAATCTTCACCTTCGCCTCCACAAGATAATGATCAGACATCCCTCCAGTTGCACCTCTCAGCACATTAACATCCAAAAGTCTCTCTTTCGTGCGTCTATCAATTAACACGTAATCTAATAACGCTCTCTGGCCATCTCTACTACTTACATACGTATACTTATGTATATCTCGCTTTTTAAACCAGGTATAACCAATCACCAGTCCTTTTTCGGCACATAAACCTACAAGCTCTTCACCATTTCCATTAACAACACTGAACACTCCATGTATACCAATTATTCCCTCAACTGCCACATTACTCACCTTTGCATTCAAATCACCCATCACTATAACCCGGTCCTGTGCATCAAAACCACTAACACACTCATTCAGCTACTCCCAAAACACTTGCCTCTCATGATCTTTCTTCTCATGCCCAGGTGCATATGCACCAATAATCACCCATCTCTCTCCTTCAACTTTCACTTTTACCCATATCAATCTAGAATTTACTTTCTTACACCCTAGTAGTGCTATATATATATATATACATATATATACATATATATATATATACATGTATATATATGTATACATTGAATTGTATAGGTATTCATAGGTGAGTGTGTGGACGTGTATGTATATATATATATATATATATATATATATATATATACACTTTCCTCTCTTCCTACACGTACACATGCCTTACATCCTCGATAAATACTTTTCACTGCTTCTAACAACTTGCCTCCCACACCACATATTCTTAAAACCATCCACAGAGCATCTCTTATCAACTCTATCATATGCCTTCTCCAGATCCATAAATGCTACATACAAATCCATTTCCTTTTCTAAGTATATATACATATTTATATATATATATATATATATATATATATATATATATATATATATATATATATATATATATATATATACATTAAATAACCTTACCAACCAGTCAACAATACAGTCACCCCTTTTTTTAATAAATTCCACTGCAATACCATCCAAACCTGCTGCCTTGCCGGCTTTCATCTTCCGCAAAGCTTTCACTACCTCTTCTCTGTTTACCAAATCATTTTCCCTAACCCTCTCACTTTGCACACCACCTCGACCAAAACACCCTATATCTGCCACTCTATCATCAAACACATTCAACAAACCTTCAAAATACTCACTCCATCTCCTTCTCACATCACCACTACTTGTTATCACCTCCCCATTTGCGCCCTTCACTGATGTTCCCATTTGCTCCCTTGTCTTACGCACTTTATTTACCTCCTTCCAGAACATCTTTTTATTCTCCCTAAAATTTAATGAATCAGTTGTTCTTCGCTGATGATACAGCGCTGGTGGCTGATTCATGTGAGAAACTGCAGAAGCTGGTGACTGAGTTTGGTAAAGTGTGTGGAAGAAGAAATTTAAGAGTAAATGTGAATAAGAGCAAGGTTATTAGGTACAGTAGGGTTGAGGGTCAAGTCAATTGGGAGGTGAGTTTGAATGGAGAAAAACTGGAGGAAGTGAAGTGTTTTAGATATCTGGGAGTGGATCTGGCAGCGGATGGAACCATGGAAGCGGAAGTGGATCATAGGGTGGGGGAGGGGGCGAAAATTCTGGGGGCCTTGAAGAATGTGTGGAAGTCGAGAATATTTTCTCTGAAAGCAAAAATGGGTATGTTTGAAGGAATAGTGGTTCCAACAATTTTGTATGGTTGCGAGGCGTGGGCTATGGATAGAGTTGTGCGCAGGAGGATGGATGTGCTGGAAATGAGATGTTTGAGGACAATGTGTGGTGTGAGGTGGTTTGATCGAGTGAGTAACGTAAGGGTAAGAGAGATGTGTGGAAATAAAAAGAGCGTGGTTGAGAGAGCAGGAGAGGGTGTTTTGAGGTGGTCTGGGCACATGGAGAGAATGAGTGAGGAAAGATTGACCAAGAGGATATATGTGTCGGAGGTGGAGGGAACGAGGAGAAGAGGGACACCAAATTGGAGGTGGAAAGATGGAGTGAAAAAGATTTTGTGTGATCGGGGCCTGAACATGCAGGAGGGTGAAAGGAGGGCAAGGAATAGAGTGAATTGGAGCGATGTGGTATACCGGGGTTGACGTGCTGTCAGTGGATTAAATCAAGGCATGTGAAGCGTCTGGGGTAAATCATGGAAAGCTGTGTAGGTATGTATATTTGCGTGTGTGGACGTATGTATATACATGTGTATGGGGGGGGAGTTGGGCCATTTCGTTCGTCTGTTTCCTTGCGCTACCTCACAAACGCGGGAGACAGCGACAAAGTGTAATAAATAAAATAAAATAATATAATTATATATATAAATATATATATATATGTGTGGTGTGAGGTGGTTTGATCGAGTAAGTAACGTAAGGGTAAGAGAGATGTGTGGAAATAAAAAGAGCGTGGTTGAGAGAGCAGAAGAGGGTGTTTTGAAATGGTTTGGGCACATGGAGAGAATGAGTGAGGAGAGATTGACCAAGAGGATATATGTGTCGGAGGTGGAGGGAACGAGGAGAAGAGGGAGACCAAATTGGAGGTGGAAAGATGGAGTGAAAAAGATTTTGTGTGATCGGGGCCTGAACATGCAGGAGGGTGAAAGGAGGGCAAGAAATAGAGTGAATTGGAGTCATGTGGTATACAGGGGTTGACGTGCTGTCAGTGGATTGAAGCAAGGCATGTGAAGCGTCTGGGGTAAACCATGGAAAGCTGTGTAGGTATGTATATTTGCGTGTGTGGACGTGTGTATGTACATGTGTATGGGGGGGGGGGGGCATTTCTTTCGTCTGTTTCCTTGCGCTACCTCGCAAACGCGGGAGACAGCGACAAAGTATAAAAAAAAAAAAAAAAAAAAAAAAATATATATATATATATATATATATATATATATATATATATATATATGTATATATATTTCGTTTTTTTTTTCTTTTGCTTTGTCGCTGTCTCCCGCGTTTGCGAGGTAGCGCAAGGAAACAGACGAAAGAAATGGCCCAACCCACCCCCATACACATGTATATACATACGTCCACACACGCAAATATACATACCTACACAGCTTTCCATGGTTTACCCCAGACGCTTCACATGCCCTGATTCAATCCACTGACAGCACGTCAACCCCGGTATACCACATCGATCCAATTCACTCTATTCCTTGCCCTCCTTTCACCCTCCTGCATGTTCAGGCCCCGATCACACAAAATCTTTTTCACTCCATCTTTCCACCTCCAATTTGGTCTCCCACTTCTCCTCGTTCCCTCCACCTCCGACACATATATCCTCTTGGTCAATCTTTCCACACTCATTCTCTCCATGTGCCCAAACCATTTCAAAACACCCTCTTTTGCTATCTCAACCACGCTCTTTTTATTTCCACACATCTCTCTTACCCTTACTTTACTTACTCGATCAAACCACCTCACACCACACATTGTCCTCAAACATCTCATTTCCAGCACATCCACCCTCCTGCGCACAACTCTATCCATAGCCTACGCCTCGCAACCATACAACATTGTTGGAACCACTATTCCTTCAAACGTACCCATTTTTGCTTTCCGAGATAATGTTCTCGATTTTCAAACATTCTTCAAGGCTCACAGGATTTTCGCCCCCTCCCCCACCCTATGATTCACTTCCGCTTCCGTGGTTCAATCCGCTGTCAGATCCACTCCCAGATATCTAAAACACTTTACTTCCTCCAGTTTTTCTCCATTCAAACTTACCTCCCAATTGACTTGACCCTCAACCCTACTGTACCTAATAACCTTGCTCTTAGTCAAATTTACTCTTAACTTTCTCCTTTCACACACTTTACCAAACTCAGTCACCAGCTTCTGCAGTTTCTCACATGAATCAGCCACCAGCGCTGTATCATCAGCGAACAACAACTGACTCACTTCCCAAGCTCTCTCATCCACAACAGACTTCATACTTGCCCCTGTTTCCAAAACTCTTGCATTCACCTCCGTAACAACCCCATCCATAAACAAATCAAACAACCATGGAGACATCACACACCCCTGCTGCAAACCTATATTCACTGAGATCCAGTCACTTTCCTCTCTTCCTACACGTACACATGCCTTACATCCTCGATAAATACTTTTCACTGCTTCTAACAACTTGCCTCCCACACCATATATTCTTAATACCTTCCACAGAGCATCTCTATCAACTCTATCATATGCCTTCTCCAGATCCATAAATGCTACATAGAAATCCATTTGCTTTTCTAAGTATATATACATATATATATATATATATATATATATATATATATATATATATATATATATATATATATATATATATATATATATATATATATATATATTATCCCTGGGGATAGGGGATTAAGAATACTTCCCACGTATTCCCTGCGTGTCGTAGAAGGCGACTAAAAGGGGAGGGAGCGGGGGGCTGGAAATCCTCCCCTCTCGTTTTTTTTTTTTAATTTTCCAAAAGAAGGAACAGAGAATTGGGCCAGGTGAGGGTATTCCCTCAAAGGCCCAGTCCTCTGTTCTTAATGCTACCTCGCTAACGCGGGAAATGGCGAATAGTTTAAAAGAAAAAAGAAAGAATATATATATATATATATATATATATATATATATATATATATATATATATGTATATATATGTATATATATATATATGTATATATATTTCCTTTTTTTTTTCTTTTGCTTTGTCACTGTCTCCCGCGTTTGCGAGGTAGCGCAAGGAAACAGACGAAAGAAATGGCCCAACCCACCCCCATACACATGTATATACATACGTCCATACACGCAAATATACATACCTACACAGCTTTCCATGGTTTACCCCAGACGCTTCACATGCCCTGATTCAATCCACTGACAGCACGTCAACCCCGGTATATGACATCGATCCAATTCACTCTATTCCTTGCCCTCCTTTCACCCTCCTGCATGTTCAGGCCCCGATCACACAAAATCTTTTTCACTCCATCTTTCCACCTCCAATTTGGTCTCCCACTTCTCCTCGTTCCCTCCACCTCCGACACATATATCCTCTTGGTCAATCTTTCCACACTCATTCTCTCCATGTGCCCAAACCATTTCAAAACACCCTCTTCTGCTCACTCAACCACGCTCTTTTTATTTCCATACATCTCTCTTACCCTTATGTTACTTACTCGATCAAACCACCTCACACCACACATTGTCCTCAAACATCTCATTTCCAGCACATCCACCCTCCTGGGAACAACTCTATCCATAGCCTACGCCTCGCAACCATACAACATTGTTGGAACCACCATTCCTTCAAACATACCCATTTTTGCTTTCCGAGATAATGTTCTCGACTTTCAAACATTCTTCGAGGCTCCCAGGATTTTCGCCCCCTACACCACCATATGATTCACTTCCGCTTCCGTGGTTCAATCCGCTGCCAGATCCACTCCCAGATATCTAAAACACTTTACTTCCTACAGTTTTCCTCCATTCAAACTTACCTCCCAATTGACTTGACCCTCAACCCTACTGTACCTAATAACCTTGCTCTTATTCAAATTTACTCTTAACTTTCTTCTTTCACACACTTTACCAAACTCAGTCACCAGCTTCTGCAGTTTCTCACATGAATCAGCCACCAGCGCTGTATCATCAGCGAACAACAACTGAGTCACTTCCCAAGCTCTCTCATCCACAACAGACTTCATACTTGCCCCTGTTTCCAAAACTCTTGCATTCACCTCCCTAACAACCCCATCCATAAACAAATCAAACAACCATGGAGACATCACACACCCCTGCCGCAAACCTATATTCACTGAGATCCAGTCACTTTCCTCTCTTCCTACACGTACACATGCCTTACATCCTCGATAAATACTTTTCACTGCTTCTAACAACTTGCCTCGCACACCATATATTCTTAATACGTTCCACAGAGCATCTCTATCAACTCTATCATATGCCTTCTCCAGATCCATAAATGCTACATACAAATCCATTTGCTTTTCTAAGTATATATATATATATATATATATATATATATATATATATATATATATATATATATATATATATATATATATATATATATATATATATATATATATGTATGTATATATATTTCGTTTTTTTTTTCTTTTGCTTTGTCGCTGTCTCCCGCGTTTGCGAGGTAGCGCAAGGAAACAGACGAAAGAAATGGCCCAACCCACCCCCATACACATGTATATACATACGTCCACACACGGAAATATACATACCTACACAGCTTTCCATGGTTTACCCCAGACGCTTCACATGCCCTGATTCAATCCACTGACAGCACGTCAACCCCGGTATACCACATCGATCCAATTCACTCTATTCCTTGCCCTCCTTTCACCCTCCTGCATGTTCAGGCCCCGATCACACAAAATCTTTTTCACTCCATCTTTCCACCTCCAATTTGGTCTCCCACTTCTCCTCGTTCCCTCCACCTCCGACACATATATCCTCTTGGTCAATCTTTCCTCACTCATTCTCTCCATGTGCCGAAACCATTTCATAACACCCTCTTCTGCTCTCTCAACCACGCTCTTTTTATTTCCACACATCTCTCTTACCCTTACGTTACTTACTCGATCAAACCATCTCACAACACACATTGTCCTCAAACATCTCATTTCCAGCACATCCATCCTCCTGCGCACAACTCTATCCATAGCCCACGCCTCGCAACCATAGAACATTGTTGGAACCACTATTCCTTCAAACATACCCATTTTTGCTTTCCGAGATAATGTTCTCGACTTCCACACATTCTTCAAGGCTCCCAGGATTTTCGCCCCCTCCCCCACCCTATGATCCACTTCCGCTTCCATGGTTCCATCCGCTGCCAGATCCACTCCCAGATATCTAAAACACTTTACTTCCTCCAGTTTTTCTCCATTCAAACTTACCTCCCAATTGACTTGACCCTCAACCCTACTGTACCTAAGAACCTTGCTCTTATTCACATTTACTCTTAACTCTCTTCTTTCACACACTTTACCAAACTCTGTCACCAGCTTCTGCAGTTTCTCACACGAATCAGCCACCAGCGTTGTATCATCAGCAAACAACAACTGACTCACTTCCCAAGCTCCCTCATCCACAACAGGCTTCATACTTGCCCCTCTTTCGAAAACTCTTATATATATATATATATATATATATATATATATATATATATATATATATATATATATATATATATATATATATATATATATATATATAAGCAACATAAATATAGTATAAGAACGGGACAAGAATCAAATGCCTTCTTTAATAATGTTAACAACTATGATCATTTTACTGACTGGAGTAACGCCATCTCAGTTATTAACTCTAACTCAATTACCAAGAGAAATATCATTGAATCTTCTATTATTAAATACACAAAGAATCATAATCTAATACTAGTGATGGTCTATACAAATTAGATAACTTTACTTTTGATAAAATTTGTAAAATGATTAGTTTATGAACGCTTGTTGTATATTTTGGACATTCACATGTTTACCAAATGGCGTCCTAGCTTCGTCTCTTCTATGTGTATCGGGTGACTGTTGTGTTTCTCTCTTGTGTCTCCCCTGATGATGTGATTGTTGCTCGGGGGTGCACTTGGGAACTTATCGTGTTTTATTTTCCCCGTGGTAATAAAAAGAGTGTGGTTGAGAGAGCAGAAGAGAGTGTTTTGAAATGGTTTGGTCACATGGAGAGAATGAGCGAGGAAAAATTGACCAAAAGGATATATGTGTCAGAGGTGGAGGGAATGAGGAGAAGTGGGAGACCAAATTGGAGGTGGAAAGATGGAGTGAAAAAGATTTTGAGTGATTGGGGCCTAAACATGCAGGAGGGTGAAAGGCGTGCAAGGAATAGAGTGAATTGGAACGATGTGGTATACCGGGGTCGACGTGCTTTCAATGGATTGAGCCAGGGCATGTGAAGCTTCTGGGGCAAACCATAGAAAGTTCTGTGGGGCCTGGATGTGGAAAGGGAGCTGTGGTTTCGGTTCATTATTACATGACAGCTAGAGACTGAGTGTGAACGAATGTGGCTTTTGTTGTCTTTCCTAGCGCTACTTCGCGCACATGCGGGGGAGAGGGTTTTCATTTAATGTGTGGCGGGGTGGTGACGGGAATGGATAAGGGCAGACTATGAATTATGTACATGTTTATATATGTATATGTCTGTTTGTGTATATATATGTATACGTTGAGATGTACAGGTATGTATATGTGCGTGTGTGAACCTGTATGTATATACATGTGTATGTGGGTGGGTTGGGCCATTCTTTCGCCTGTTTCCTTGCGCTACCTCGCTAACGCGGGAGACAGCGACAAAATATATGATAATAATAATAATAATGATAATATATATATATATATATATATATATATATATATATATATATATATATATATATATATATATATATATATATATATATATATATATAATGATTTGGTAAACAGAGAAGAGGTAGTGAAAGCTTTGCGGAAGATGAAAGCGAGCAAGGCAGCAGGTTTGGATGGTATTGCAGTGGAATTTATTAAAAAGGGGGGTGACTGTATTGTTGACTGGTTGGTAAGGTTATTTAATGTATGTATGACTCATGGTGAGGTGCCTGAGGATTGGCGGAATGCGTGCATAGTGCCATTGTACAAAGGCAAAGGGGATAAGAGTGAGTGCTCAAATTACAGAGGTATAAGTTTGTTGAGTATTCCTGGTAAATTATATGGGAGGGTATTGATTGAGAGGGTGAAGGCATGTACAGAGCATCAGATTGGGGAAGAGCAGTGTGGTTTCAGAAGTGGTAGAGGATGTGTGGATCAGGTGTTTGCTTTGAAGAATGTATGTGAGAAATACTTAGAAAAGCAAATGGATTTGTATGTAGCATTTATGGATCTGGAGAAGGCATATGATAGAGTTGATAGAGATGCTCTGTGGAAGGTATTAAGAATATATGGTGTGGGAGGCAAGTTGTTAGAAGCAGTGAAAAGTTTTTATCGAGGATGTAAGGCATGTGTACGTGTAGGAAGAGAGGAAAGTGATTGGTTCTCAGTGAATGTAGGTTTGCGGCAGGGGTGTGTGATGTCTCCATGGTTGTTTAATTTGTTTATGGATGGGGTTGTTAGGGAGGTAAATGCAAGAGTCTGGAAAGAGGGGCAAGTATGAAGTCTGTTGGGGATGAGAGAGCTTGGGAAGTGAGTCAGTTGTTGTTCGCTGATGATACAGCGCTGGTGGCTGATTCATGTGAGAAACTGCAGAAGCTGGTGACTGAGTTTGGTAAAGTGTGTGGAAGAAGAAAGTTAAGAGTAAATGTGAATAAGAGCAAGGTTATTAGGTACAGTAGGGTTGAGGGTCAAGTCAATTGGGAGGTGAGTTTGAATGGAGAAAAACTGGAGGAAGTGAAGTTTTTTAGATATCTGGGAGTGGATCTGTCAGCGGATAGGAACCATGGAAGCGGAAGTGGATCATAGGGTGGGGAGAGGGGGCGAAAATTCTGGGGAGCCTTGAAAAATGTGTGGAAGTCGAGAACATTATCTCGGAAAGCAAAAATGGGTATGTTTGAAGGAATAGTGGTTCCAACAATGTTGTATGGTTGCGAGGCGTGGGCTATGGATAGAGATGTGCGCAGGAGGATGGATGTGCTTGAAATGAGACGTTTGAGGACAATGTGTGGTGTGAGGTGGTTTGATCGAGTAAGTAACGTAAGGGTAAGAGAGATGTGTGGAAATAAAAAGAGCGTGGTTGAGAGAGCAGAAGAGGGTGTTTTGAAGTGGTTTGGGCACATGGAGAGAATGAGTGAGGAAAGATTGACCAAGAGGATATATGTGTCGGAGGTGGAGGGAACGAGGAGAAGAGGGAGACCAAATTGGAGGTGGAAAGATGGAGTGAAAAAGATTTTGTGTGATAGGGGCCTGAACATGCAGGAGGGTGAAAGGAGGGCAAGGAATAGAGTGAATTGGAGCGATGTGGTATACCGGGGTTAACGTGCTGGCAGTGGATTGAATCAGGGCATGTGAAGCGTCTGGGGAAAACCATGGAAGGCTGTGTAGGTATGTATATTTGCGTGTGTGGACGTATGTATATACATGTGTATGGGGGGGGGGGGGGGGCATTTCTTTCGTCTGTTCCTTGCGCTACCTCGCAAACGCGGGAGACAGCGACAAAGTATAAAAAGAAAAAAAAAAAAAAATATATATATATATATATATATATATATATATATATATATATATATATATATATATATATATACATATATGCATATACATATATACATATATATATATATTCCTATGAGTCCAAGGGGAAAATGAAACACGATAAGTTTCCAAGTGCACTTTCGTGCAATAATCACATCATAAGAGGAGACACATACAAAACACCAACAGCCAGAATCGAACCTGGGACCCTTGCGTAGCAGGCGGGAACACTACCACTAGGCTATGATCACCCCTAAAAATGAAATGACTATTCGAGTACTATGTAATCGAATACCCTTCGTTCTCACGTTGGTTAGCAACGGGGTCTCTATTGGTCACCTCCCATATGTCATATGGAAGTGCGCCTGTAGAGATCCTCTAAGACATTTCTTTTTCTCTGTAGTTCTTAATACCTTTTTGTGGAAAAAGGGAGAAATTAGAAACCATATTGGACTGAGTCAACTGTGGATTTCCATTTTGACTTTCAGGATCAGATATTACGACGGCACGTGAGGTGGATACGTTGTATGTCGACTATCTATATCATCTATGAATATCATAGCCAAACATTTCTTATCGTGTATGACAATGCTCAGTAATGAATTGATAGGAACTCTTAAGTTATCTGAGTACCCACATGGGTATAGTTATCTGAGTACACACATGGGTATAGTTATCTGAGTACCCACACAGGTATAGTCATCTGAGTATCCACATGGGTATAGTTATCTGAGTACCCACACAGGTATAGTCATCTGAGTATCCACATGGGTATAGTTATCTGAGTACACACATAGGTATAGTTATCTGAGTACCCACATGGGTATAGTTATCTGAGTACACACATGGGTATAGTTATCTGAGTATCCACATGGGTATAGTTATCTGAGTACCCACATAGGTATTGTCATCTGAGTATCCACATGGGTATAGTTATCTGAGTACACACATGGGTATAGTTATCTGAGTATCCACATGGGTATAGTTATCTGAGTACCCACATGGGTATAGTTATCTGAGTACCCACATGGGTATAGTTATCTGAGAACCTACATGGGTATAGTTATTTGAGAACCTACATGGGTATAGTTATTTGAGAACCTACATGGGTATAGTTATCTGAGAACGTACATGGGTATAGTTATCTGAGTACCCACATGGGTATAGTTATCTGAGAACCTACATGGGTATAGTTATTTGAGAACCTACATGGGTATAGTTATTTGAGAACCTACATGGGTATAGTTATTTGAGAACCTACATGGGTATAGTTATCTGAGTACCCACATGGGTATAGTTATCTGAGTACCCACATGGGTATAGTTATCTGAGTACCCACATGGGTATAATTATCTGAGTACCTACATGGGTATAGTTATCTGACAACCTACATGGGTATAGTTATCTGAGTACCGATATGGGTATAGATAACTGAGTATCTTCTTGGGTATTACAACCTGAGTACCCAAATAGGTATAGTTGTCCGAGTACCTAAATAGGTATATGTATCTGAGTACCTATTTGGGTATAGTTTTCTGAGTACCCACATGCGTATAGTTATTTGAGCACCCACAAGGATGTATAACACATAATAAGAATCACTATGTCTGTGGATGATGAGGATAAGGCTTAGTCCAACAGACATTAAAAGACATTATCTTACTATGTCTTGTGGGAAAAATCATGATACAACCGATGAAAGATTTTGAGAAATGCCCACTGGTCTGGCCTGACATTAGTTGTCCTACATTCACGATATTGTGATATACTAATTACACGTGATATTCATTATCATTTGCCACAACAAATGTTACAGTGATCTTATATTTCAATGAAAATAACAATAAGGTGGAGATACGTTATTCGTTAGGAAATGTGTTTAGCAATCAACCCAACCGAGACAACATAAGACATATTCATCATTTCACTATTCATCAGATCCATGTAGGAAGATAATCTTATATATATATGTTTACCATGATTATGTGTTATCATACACCTAAATGGTTAATCACATTCACAGTTTCAAATAACATGCATTCATATTTTCAGGCTGCATTCTTCATAACGGCATTAGGCATCACAGTATCAACGATAGCTCTTGGTGTAGAAATCATGGCCAGGAGGTGGTGGTAGACCACCAAAGCAGCACCCATGTAAGACGTAAGTAATTTTGTAATTCTTTTAGTAATACAAACTAATTCATCTTACAGAAAAAATACAACTCAGCTTTAAAAATTACATTCGATTCTATAATGAACTAAATTTTTCATGTGTTTTATGTATATGACATAGTGAAGAGTTTTAGATATCTGGGAGTGGATTTGGCAGGGGATGGAACCATGGAAGCGGAAGTGAGTCACAGGGTGGGGGAGAGGGCGAAAGTTCTGGGAGCGTTGAAAAATGTGTGGAAGGTAAGAACATTATCTCGGAAAGCAGATATGGGTATGTTTGAAGGAATAGTGTTCCAACAATGTTATATGGCTGCGAGGCGTGGGCTATAGATAGAGTTGTGCGAAGAAGGGTGGATGTGTTGGAAATGAGATGCTGAGGACAATATGTGGTGTGAGGCGCTTTGATCGAGTAAGAAATAATAGGGTAAGAGAGATGTGTGGTAATAAAAAAGTGTGGTTGAGAGAGCAGAAGAGGGTGTATTGAAATAGGTTTGGTCACATGGAGAGAATGAGTGAGTTAATATTGACAAAGAGGATATATATATCAGAGGTGGAGGGAACAAGGAGAAGTGGGAAACCAAATTGGAGGTGGAAAGATGGAGTGAAAAAGATTTTGAGCGATTGGGGCCTGAACATGCAAGAGGGTGAAAGGCGTGCAAGAAATAGAGTGAATTGGAACGATGTGGTATACCGGGGTCCACGTGCTGTCATTGGATTGAACCAGAGCATGTGAAGCGTCTGGGGTAAACAGTGGAAAGTTTTGTGGGTCCTGGATGTGGAAAGAAAGTTGTGGTCTCGATGCATTATACATGACAGCTAGAGACCGAGTGTGAAAGAATGTGGCCTTTGTTATCTTTTCCTAGCGCTACCTCGCGCGCTTGCAGGGGGAGGGGGTTGTCATTTCATGTGTGGCGGGGTGGCGAAGGAAATGAATAAAGGCAGCAAGTATGAATTATGTACATATTTATATGTGTATATGTCTGTATGTATATACATTGAAATGTATGTGTGTGTCTGTGTGTGGACATAAATGTATGTAGATGTTTATGTGGGCGGGTTGGCCCATTCTTTCGTCTGTTTCCTTGCGGTACCTCGCTAACGCGGGAAAGAGCAACAGAGTATAATAAATGAATAAATAAATCAAAAGATATATATATATATATATATATATATATATATATATATATATATATATATATATATATATATATATATATATATATATATATATATATATTTATATACATATATATACATATATATATCATATATATGTATATATACATATATTTATATCTATTTACTTTGCTTTGTCGCTTCTCCCGCGTTAGCAAGGTAGCGCAAGGAAACAGACGAAAGAATGGCCCAACCCACCCACATACACATGTATATATATACATGTCCACACACGCAAATATACATACATATACATCTCAACGTATACATATATATACACACACAGTCATATACATATATACACATGTACATAATTCATAATGTCTGTTTTTATTCATTCCCATCGCCACACTACCACATATGAAATAACAACCCCTTCCACCTTCATGTGTGCGGGTAACCCTCGGAAAAGACAACAAAGACCACATTCGTTCACACTCAGTCTCTAGCTGTCATATAATAATGCACCGAAACCACAGCTCCTATTCCACATCCAAGCCCCAGAGAACTTTCCATGGTTTACCACTGGCGCTTCACATGCCATGGTTCAATCCACTGACAGCACGTCGACCCCGGTATACCACAACGTTCCAATTCACTCTATTCCTTGCATTCCTTTCACCCTCCTGCATGTTCAGGCCTCGATCACTCAAAATCTTTTTCACTCCCTCTTTCCACCTCCAATTCGGTCTCCCACTTCTCCTCGTTCCCTCCACCTCTGACACATATATCCTCTTGGTCAATCTTTCCTCACTCATTCTCTCCATGTGACCAAACCATTTCAAAACACTCTCCTCTGCTCTCTCAACTACACTCTTTTTATTACCACACATCTCTATTACCCTTACATTACTTAGTTGATCAAACCACCTCACACCACATATTGTCCTCAAACATCTCTTTTCCAGCACATGCACCCTCCTCCTCACAACTCTTTCCATAGCCGACGCCTCGCAACCATACAACATTGTTGGAACCACTATTCCTTCAAACATACCCATTTTTGCTTTCCGAGATAATGTTCTCAACTTCCACACATTCTTCAAGGCTCCCAGAATTTTCGCCCCCTCCCTCACCCTATGATTCACCTCCGCTTCCATGGTTTCATCCGCTGCCAAATCCACTCCCAGATATCTAAAATACTTCACTTCCTCCAGTTTTTCTCCATTCAAACTTACCTCCCAATTAACTTGACCCTCAAACCTACTGTACCTAATAACCTTACTCTTATTTACATTTACTCTCAGCTTTCTTCTTTCATACACTTTACCGAACTCAGTCACCAGCTTCTGCAGTTTCTCACATGAATCAGCCACCAGCGCTGTATCATCAGCGAACAACAACTGACTCACTTCCCAAGCTCTCTCATCCACAATAGACTGCATACTTGCCCCTCTTTCCAAAACTCTTGCATTCACCTCCCTAACAACACCATCCATAAACAAATTAAACAACCATGGAGACATCACACACCCCTGCCGCAAACCTACATTCACTGAGAACCAATCACTTTCCTATCTTCCTACACGTACACATGCCTAACATCCTCGATAAAATCTTTTCACTGCTAACAACTTGCCTCCCACACCATATATTCTTAATACCTTCCACAGTGCATCTCTATCAACTCTATCATATGCCTTCTCCAGATCCATAAATGCTACATACAAATTCATATGCTTTTCTAAGTATTTCTTACATACATTTTTGAAAGCAAACACCTGTTGTACACATCTTCTACCACTTCTGAAACCACACTGCTCTTCCCCAATATGATGCTCTGTACATGCCTTCACCCTCTCAATCAATACCCTTCCATATAATTTCACAGGAATACTCAACAAACTTATACCTCTGTAATTTGAGCATTCACTTTTACCCCTTTGCCTTTCTACAATGGCACTATGCAAGCATTCCGCTAATCCTCAGGCACCTCTCCATGAGTCATACATACATTAAATAACCTTACCAACCAGTCAACAATACAGTCACCCCCTTTTTTAATAAATTCCACTGCAATGCTATCCAAACCCGCTGCCTTGCCGGCTTTCATCTTCCGCAAAGCTTTTACTACCTCTTCTCTGTTTACCAAATCATTTTCCCTAACCCTCTCACTTTGCACACCACCTCGACCAAAACACCCTATATATGCCACTCTGTTATCAAACACATTCAAGAAACCTTCAAAATACTCACTCCATCTCCTCACATCACCAAATTCTTTTAATATCAATATTCTTGATTGCCGCTTCCCGCGTCAGTGAGGTAACGCTAGGAAACACGAAGAAAGACCCATCCACTCCCATACACATACACACCCATAAACATACATATATACAGCAACACATACACATATGCATACATACGTATACATACACATACACAGCTATATACACATGTACATATTCATACCCGCTTGCCTTCATCCATTTCCAGCACCACCCCAATCCACAGGAAACAGCATCTCCACCTTATGCGTTAGCGAGGTAGCTCCGGGTAAAGACAAAAAAGGCGACATTCGTTCACATTCAGTCTCTAGCTGTCATGTGTAATGCACCGAAACTACTGATCCCCACAGACCTTTCCATGGTTTACCCCAGATGTTTCAAATGCCCTGGTGCAGTTCACCGACAATACGGTGACCCCGGTATACCAAGTCATTCTAATCTACATTATTCCTTGCACGCCTATCACTCTCGTTCATGTTCCAGCCCCGATTGGTCAAAATCT
Source organism: Panulirus ornatus (assembly GCF_036320965.1). NCBI lineage: Eukaryota > Metazoa > Arthropoda > Malacostraca > Decapoda > Palinuridae > Panulirus > Panulirus ornatus. The sequence continues at coordinate 39,979,538 of NC_092237.1, forward strand.
TTTTCACTCCAACTTTTCACTTCCAATTTGGCATATCGCTTCTTGTTTTCTATAACTGACACATATATCCTTTTTGTCAACTTTTCCTCACTCAATTTCTCCATATAGATATATATATATATATATATATATATATATATATATATATATATATATATATATATATATATATGTGTGTGTGACTGAGTTTGGTAAAGTGTGTGAAAGAAGAAAGCTAAGAGTAAATGTGAATAAGAGCAAGGTTATTAGGTACAGTAGGGTTGAGGACCAAGTCAATTGGGAGGTGAGTTTGAATGGAGTAAAACTGGAGGAAGTAAAGTGTTTTAGATATCTGGGAGTGGATCTGGCAGCGGATGGAACCATGGAAGCGGAAGTGAATCATAGGGTGGGGGAGGGGGCGAAAATTCTGGGAGCCTTGAAGAATGTTTGGAAGTCGAGAACATTATCTCGGAAAGCAAAAATGGCTATGTTTGAAGGAATAGTGGTTCCAACAATGTTGTATGGTTGCGAGGCGTGGGCTATGGATAGAGTTGTGCGCAGGAGGGTGGATGTGCTGGAAATGAGATGTTTGAGGACAATATGTGGTGTGAGGTGGTTTGATCGAGTAAGTAATGTAAGGGTGAGAGAGATGTGTGGAAATAAAAAGTGTGGTTGAGAGAGTAGAAGAGGGTGTTTTGAAATGGTTTGGTCACATGGAGAGAATGAGTGGGGAAAGATTGACCAAGAGGATATATGTGTCAGAGGTGGAGGGAACGAGGAGAAGTGGAGAACCAAATTGGAGGTGGAAAGATGGAGTGAAAAAGATTTTGAGTGATCGGGGCCTGAACATGCAGGAGGGTGAAAGGCGTGCAAGGAATAGAGTGAATTGGAACGATGTGGTATACCGGGGTCGACGTGCTGTCAATGGATTGAATCAGGGCATGTGAAGCGTCTGGGGTAAACCATGGAAAGTGTGTGGGGCCTGGATGTGGAAAGGGAGCTGTGGTTTCGGTGCATTATTACATGGCAGCTAGAGACTGAGTGTGAACGAATGGGGCCTTTGTTGTCTTTCCTAGCGCTACCTCGCACGCATGAGGGGGGAGGGGGTTATTATTCCATGTGTGGCGAAGTGGCGATGGGAACAAATAAAGGCAGATAGTATGAATTATGTACATGTGTATATATGTATATGTCTGCGTGTGTATATATATGTGTACATTGAGATGTATAGGTATGTATATTTGCGTGTGTGGACGTGTATGTATATACATGTGTATGTGGGCGGGTTGGGCCCTTCTTTCTTCTGTTTCCTTGTGCTACCTCGCTAACGCGGGAGACAGCGACAAAGCAAATAATAAATAATATATATATATATATATATATATATATATATATATATATATATATATATATATATATAGTATACATATTCAATTGATATTGAAATAACATATTTGAAGGTCCAATACATGCATATAAACTTTATTTATTAACCATAAACTTTACATCATGTAAAATAACGTAAGCGAACTTTATAACTGCTAGAGATACCTTTGACCAAAATATGTAATGTTCATTTATGACTGAAACAAGCAAACTTATTGATGTTCAAGGACTTGAATTTCAGCACCTCAGTCTAAGGTGAGCCTTTTCCAGTGCGATCATTGAAAAACGTCGCTTTGAATATCAGCACTAAGTGTACGCAGTCTAAAGTTTACCTTTACAATTGTGATACCAATAATGCTGTTTTGATTACTTCAGATTATGGCAGATGTATCATAAATATTTATGCCATATCCAATTGCATGTTGGAACAGACTTATTAGATCATATAACTGGGAAATATAACATTATTTGCACTATCTATAATATGGGTGGACTCCAAAGATTTTCTTAATGTATGTACCTTACCTGGTGTATAAGAATGGGTGACCCAGTTTAGCAATCTGTAACCATAGGAATCTTATGTTTTAATTTCACTGGCACTATCTAACACCAAAGACCAGAACACTTAGAAAGCATTGCTGAGGATTTTTTTGCTTGAGTAATCATGCAGTTAATCATGATGGAGGCATCAGTTTTAGTGGTGGTGGTGCTGATGATGGTCATAGCAATGGCACTCCAAAGCCATTTCCACCTCATCCTTATGTCTCCTCAGTCTTCCTCTCCTTGTTCCTTCCACGCCTGACACGTAGACCCTCTTAGTCTTTCTTTACTCATGCTCTCCATGTCCATATCATTTCAGCACACCCTGATTGGCTCTCTCAATCACACTCCATTTACTACAAAACCTCACTCTTGAAATGTTATTCCTTAAATGATCCTCTTCCTTAAACCTCATGTCGTCCTCACGTATTTCATTGCCAGAAGTTCCATCTTCCAATTCATTGCATTAAATGTCCAAGACTCACACTCATATAACACCATGTGCTACCGTGTCAGCTCCCCATTCAAACTCATATTCAAATCATCCTGTCTAGCCTCTCATCCCATACCATTTCATTACTCTTACTTACATTAACTTACAACTTCCTCCTCCCTCAAACTTCAAAGACTGGACATCAACATCTGGAGTCTTTACTTTTAACTGAACGGAACTAATCCAATCTTGCTTACTTACAAAGTCCTGTAATAACCCCTAAAGAAGTGAGGGGAATGAAACCTCTGTGGCAATGACATGTACACAATTATTGAATCTGAAGAAATATTACAGAAAAATAGAAGACATTGTAGTATAACACTGTAAGAAATGGATCACTCCAAGAATCAAGCCCCCACATCTATTATGACCCAGTCTCTACGGCAGGTGAAACTTGAACTACATATCAATGGTTTGCCACAATGGCAACTTAATTTTCCTTTTACTTCCGTGAAAACCTTATGTCAACAAATGGGTCTTACAATAAATCAGCTTTCACAAACCTGCTCAATCTCTATTAAATGCAGCAAAAGACAATGCTTAGTCATAACTCAAATAACAGTTCAGGCTCAATGAAAACATCCAATATCAAAACACATGTATTTACACAAAATTAAGAGAACAGAAAAAAGTTTTATAATAGTTTTCACGAATAATACGTAATTCATGTATCTCTTGAGTATCCCCAAAACTCACCATAATCCCATAAATATGAAAAATATTGTCATAATGCAACTGACCTCAGGAAACTCGGGGTGAGAAAGGATAACACAAAAAATGGGTAATAGTTTAGATGGGGGAGAGATGAGGGAAGAAATGGGATTCAGGACCCTCAAGTTATTGTCTTCCATGAAAAAATAATTCATTTAAGAACTTATCCATGAATCATACAATTTACTTCGTATGAATAATATAGATTATGATTTCCCTGCATATTTAAAGAAAACAATATATATATATATATATATATATATATATATATATATATATATATATATATATATATATATTTATCTTATTTATTAATTTATTTTGCTTTGTCGCTGTCTCCCGCGTTAGCGAGGTAGCGCAAGGAAACACGCGAAAGAATGGCCCAACCCGCCCACATACACATGTCTATACATACATGTCCACACACGCACAATATACATATCTATACATCTCAATGTACACATATATATACACACACAGACATATACATATATACACATGTACATAATTCATATAGTCTGCCTTTATACCACATCGTTCCAATTCACTCTATTCCTTGCATGCCTTTCACCCTCCTGCATGTTCAGGCCCCGATCACTCAAAATCTTTTTCACTCCATCTTTCCACCTCCAATTTGGTCTCCCACTTCTCCTCGTTCCCTCCACTTCTGACACATATATCCTCTGGGTCAATCTTTCCCCATTCATTCTCTCCATGTGACCAAACCATTTCAAAACACCCTCTTCTGCTCTCTCAACCACACTCTTTTTATTTCCACACATCTCTCTCACCTTTACATTACTTACTCGATCAAACCACCTCACACCACATATTGTCCTCAAACATCTCATTTCCAGCACATCCATCCTCCTGCGCACAACTCCATAGCCCACGCCTCGCAACCATACAACATTGTTGGAACCACTATTCCTTGAAGAATGTTTGGAAGTCGAGAACATTATCTCGGAAAGCAAAAATGGGTATGTTTGAAGGAATGTATATATATACATACAAATATATATATATATATATATATATATATATATATATATATATATATATATATATATATATATATATATATATCAAATTTCATTAAATTTCAGGGAGAATAAAAAGATGTTTTGGAAGGAGGTAAATAAGGTGCGTATGACAAGGGAGCAAATGGGAACTTCAGTGAAGGGGGCTAATGGGGACGTGATAACAAGTAGTGGTGATGTGAGAAGGAGATGGAGTGAGTATTTTAAAGGTTTGTTGAATGTGTTTGATGATAGAGTGGCAGATGTGGGGTGTCTTGGTCGAGGTGGTGTGCAAAGTGAGAGGGTTAGGGAAAATAATTTGGTAAATAGAGAAGAGGTAGTAAAAGCTTTACGGAAGATGAAAGCCGGCAAAGCAGCAGGTTTCGATGGCATTACAGTGGAATTTATTAAAAAAGGGGGTGGCTGTATTGTTATATAATGTATGCATGATTCATGATGAGGTGCCTGAGGATTGGCGAAATGCTTGCATAATGCCATTGTACAAAGGCAAAGGGGATAAGTGAGTGCTCACATTACAGAGGTATAAGTTTGTTGAGTATTCCTGGTAAATTATATGGGAGGGTGTTGATTGAGAGGGTGAAGGCATGTACAGAGCATCAGATTGGGGAAGAGCAGTGTGGTTTCAGAAGTGGTAGAGGATGTGTGGATCAGGTGTTTGCTTTGAAGAATGTATGCGAGAAATAATTAGAAAAACAAATGGATTTGTATGTAGCATTTATGGATCTGGAGAAGGCATATGAAAGAGTTGATAGAGATGCTCTGTGGAAGGTATTAAGAATATATGGTGTGGGAGGCAAGTTGTTAGAAGCAGCGAAAAGTTTTTATCAAGGATGTAAGCCATGTGTACGTGTAGGAAGAGAGGAGAGTGATTGGTTCTCAGTGAATGTAGGTTTGCGGCAGGGGTGTGTGATGTCTCCATGGTTGTTTAATTTGTTTATGGATGGGGTTGTTAGGGAGGTGAATGCAAGAGTTTTGGAAAGAGGGGCAAGTATGCAGTCTGTTATGGATGAGAGAGCTTGGGAAGTGAGTCACTTGTTGTTCGCTGATGATACAGCGCTGGTGGCTGATTCATGTGAGAAACTGCAGAAGCTGGTGACTGAGTTTGGTAAAGTGTGTGAAAGAAGAAAGCTCAGAGTAAATGTGAATAAGAGCAAGGTTATTAGGTACAGTAGGGTTGAGGATCAAGTCAATTGGGAGGTGAGTTTGAATGGAGTAAAACTGGAGGAAGTAAAGTGTTTTAGATATCTGGGAGTGGATCTGGCAGCGGATGGAACCATGGAAGCGGAAGTGAATCATAGGGTGGGGGAGGGGGCGAAAATTCTGGGAGCCTTGAAGAATGTTTGGAAGTCGAGAACATTATCTCGGAAAGCAAAAATGGCTATGTTTGAAGGAATAGTGGTTCCAACAATGTTGTATGGTTGCGAGGCGTGGGCTATGGATAGAGTTGTGCGCAGGAGGGTGGATGTGCTGGAAATGAGATGTTTGAGGACAATATGTGGTGTGAGGTGGTTTGATCGAGTAAGTAATGTAAGGGTGAGAGAGATGTGTGGAAATAAAAAGTGTGGTTGAGAGAGTAGAAGAGGGTGTTTTGAAATGGTTTGGTCACATGGAGAGAATGAGTGGGGAAAGATTGACCAAGAGGATATATGTGTCAGAGGTGGAGGGAACGAGGAGAAGTGGGAGACCAAATTGGAGGTGGAAAGATGGAGTGAAAAAGATTTTGAGTGATCGGGGCCTGAACATGCAGGAGGGTGAAAGGCGTGCAAGGAATAGAGTGAATTGGAACGATGTGGTATACCGGGGTCGACGTGCTGTCAATGGATTGAATCAGGGCATGTGAAGCGTCTGGGGTAAACCATGGAAAGTGTGTGGGGCCTGGATGTGGAAAGGGAGCTGTGGTTTCGGTGCATTATTACATGGCAGCTAGAGACTGAGTGTGAACGAATGGGGCCTTTGTTGTCTTTCCTAGCGCTACCTCGCACGCATGAGGGGGGAGGGGGTTATTATTCCATGTGTGGCGAAGTGGCGATGGGAACAAATAAAGGCAGATAGTATGAATTATGTACATGTGTATATATGTATATGTCTGCGTGTGTATATATATGTGTACATTGAGATGTATAGGTATGTATATTTGCGTGTGTGGACGTGTATGTATATACATGTGTATGTGGGCGGGTTGGGCCCTTCTTTCTTCTGTTTCCTTGTGCTACCTCGCTAACGCGGGAGACAGCGACAAAGCAAATAATAAATAATATATATATATATATATATATATATATATATATATATATATATATATATATATATATATATATTATACATATTCAATTGATATTGAAATAACATATTTGAAGGTCCAATACATGCATATAAACTTTATTTATTAACCATAAACTTTACATCATGTAAAATAACGTAAGCGAACTTTATAACTGCTAGAGATACCTTTGACCAAAATATGTAATGTTCATTTATGACTGAAACAAGCAAACTTATTGATGTTCAAGGACTTGAATTTCAGCACCTCAGTCTAAGGTGAGCCTTTTCCAGTGCGATCATTGAAAAACGTCGCTTTGAATATCAGCACTAAGTGTACGCAGTCTAAAGTTTACCTTTACAATTGTGATACCAATAATGCTGTTTTGATTACTTCAGATTATGGCAGATGTATCATAAATATTTATGCCATATCCAATTGCATGTTGGAACAGACTTATTAGATCATATAACTGGCAAATATAACATTATTTGCACTATCTATAATATGGGTGGACTCCAAAGATTTTCTTAATGTATGTACCTTACCTGGTGTATAAGAATGGGTGACCCAGTTTAGCAATCTGTAACCATAGGAATCTTATGTTTTAATTTCACTGGCACTATCTAACACCAAAGACCAGAACACTTAGAAAGCATTGCTGAGGATTTTTTTGCTTGAGTAATCATGCAGTTAATCATGATGGAGGCATCAGTTTTAGTGGTGGTGGTGCTGATGATGGTCATAGCAATGGCACTCCAAAGCCATTTCCACCTCATCCTTATGTCTCCTCAGTCTTCCTCTCCTTGTTCCTTCCACGCCTGACACGTAGACCCTCTTAGTCTTTCTTTACTCATGCTCTCCATGTCCATATCATTTCAGCACACCCTGATTGGCTCTCTCAATCACACTCCATTTACTACAAAACCTCACTCTTGAAATGTTATTCCTTAAATGATCCTCTTCCTTAAACCTCATGTCGTCCTCACGTATTTCATTGCCAGAAGTTCCATCTTCCAATTCATTGCATTAAATGTCCAAGACTCACACTCATATAACACCATGTGCTACCGTGTCAGCTCCCCATTCAAACTCATATTCAAATCATCCTGTCTAGCCTCTCATCCCATACCATTTCATTACTCTTACTTACATTAACTTACAACTTCCTCCTCCCTCAAACTTCAAAGACTGGACATCAACATCTGGAGTCTTTACTTTTAACTGAACGGAACTAATCCAATCTTGCTTACTTACAAAGTCCTGTAATAACCCCTAAAGAAGTGAGGGGAATGAAACCTCTGTGGCAATGACATGTACACAATTATTGAATCTGAAGAAATATTACAGAAAAATAGAAGACATTGTAGTATAACACTGTAAGAAATGGATCACTCCAAGAATCAAGCCCCCACATCTATTATGACCCAGTCTCTACGGCAGGTAAAACTTGAACTACATATCAATGGTTTGCCACAATGGCAACTTAATTTTCCTTTTACTTCCGTGAAAACCTTATGTCAACAAATGGGTCTTACAATAAATCAGCTTTCACAAACCTGCTCAATCTTTATTCAATGCAGCAAAAGACAATGCTTAGTCATAACTCAAATAACAGTTCAGGCTCAATGAAAACATCCAATATCAAAACACATGTATTTACACAAAATTAAGAGAACAGAAAAAAGTTTTATAATAGTTTTCACGAATAATACGTAATTCATATATCTCTTGAGTATCCCCAAAACTCACCATAATCCCATAAATATGAAAAATATTGTCATAATGCAACTGACCTCAGGAAACTCGGGGTGAGAAAGGATAACACAAAAAATGGGTAATAGTTTAGATGGGGGAGAGATGAGGGAAGAAATGGGATTCAGGACCCTCAAGTTATTGTCTTCCATGAAAAAATAATTCATTTAAGAACTTATCCATGAATCATACAATTTACTTCGTATGAATAATATAGATTATGATTTCCCTGCATATTTAAAGAAAACAATATATATATATATAAATATATATATATATATATATATATATATATATATATTTATCTTATTTATTAATTTATTTTGCTTTGTCGCTGTCTCCCGCGTTAGCGAGGTAGCGCAAGGAAACACGCGAAAGAATGGCCCAACCCGCCCACATACACATGTCTATACATACATGTCCACACACGCACAATATACATACCTATACATCTCAATGTACACATATATATACACACACAGACATATACATATATACACATGTACATAATTCATATAGTCTGCCTTTATACCACATCGTTCCAATTCACTCTATTCCTTGCATGCCTTTCACCCTCCTGCATGTTCAGGCCCCGATCACTCAAAATCTTTTTCACTCCATCTTTCCACCTCCAATTTGGTCTCCCACTTCTCCTCGTTCCCTCCACTTCTGACACATATATCCTCTGGGTCAATCTTTCCCCATTCATTCTCTCCATGTGACCAAACCATTTCAAAACACCCTCTTCTGCTCTCTCAACCACACTCTTTTTATTTCCACACATCTCTCTCACCCTTACATTACTTACTCGATCAAACCACCTCACACCACATATTGTCCTCAAACATCTCATTTCCAGCACATCCATCCTCCTCCGCACAACTCCATAGCCCACGCCTCGCAACCATACAATATTGTTGGAACCACAATTCCTTGAAGAATGTTTGGAAGTCGAGAACATTATCTCGGAAAGCAAAAATGGGTATGTTTGAAGGAATGTATATATATACATACAAATATAAATATATATATATATATATATATATATATATATATATATATATATATATATATATATATATATATATATATAAATTTCATTAAATTTCAGGGAGAATAAAAAGATGTTTTGGAAGGAGGTAAATAAGGTGCGTATGACAAGGGAGCAAATGGGAACTTCAGTGAAGGGGGCTAATGGGGACGTGATAACAAGTAGTGGTGATGTGAGAAGGAGATGGAGTGAGTATTTTAAAGGTTTGTTGAATTTGTTTGATGATAGAGTGGCAGATGTGGGGTGTCTTGGTCGAGGTGGTGTGCAAAGTGAGAGGGTTAGGGAAAATGATTTGGTAAATAGAGAAGAGGTAGTAAAAGCTTTACGGAAGATGAAAGCCGGCAAAGCAGCAGGTTTCGATGGCATTACAGTGGAATTTATTAAAAAAGGGGGTGGCTGTATTGTTATATAATGTATGCATGATTCATGATGAGGTGCCTGAGGATTGGCGAAATGCTTGCAGAATGCCATTGTACAAAGGCAAAGGGGATAAGTGAGTGCTCACATTACAGAGGTATAAGTTTGTTGAGTATTCCTGGTAAATTATATGGGAGGGTGTTGATTGAGAGGGTGAAGGCATGTACAGAGCATCAGATTGGGGAAGAGCAGTGTGGTTTCAGAAGTGGTAGAGGATGTGTGGATCAGGTGTTTGCTTTGAAGAATGTATGCGAGAAATAATTAGAAAAACAAATGGATTTGTATGTAGCATTTATGGATCTGGAGAAGGCATATGAAAGAGTTGATAGAGATGCTCTGTGGAAGGTATTAAGAATATATGGTGTGGGAGGCAAGTTGTTAGAAGCAGCGAAAAGTTTTTATCAAGGATGTAAGCCATGTGTACGTGTAGGAAGAGAGGAGAGTGCTTGGTTCTCAGTGAATGTAGGTTTGCGGCAGGGGTGTGTGATGTCTCCATGGTTGTTTAATTTGTTTATGGATGGGGTTGTTAGGGAGGTGAATGCAAGAGTTTTGGAAAGAGGGGCAAGTATGCAGTCTGTTATGGATGAGAGAGCTTGGGAAGTGAGTCACTTGTTGTTCGCTGATGATACAGCGCTGGTGGCTGATTCATGTGAGAAACTGCAGAAGCTGGTGACTGAGTTTGGTAAAGTGTGTGAAAGAAGAAAGTTCAGAGTAAATGTGAATAAGAGCAAGGTTATTAGGTACAGTAGGGTTGAGGGTCAAGTCAATTGGGAGGTAAGATTGAATGGAGAAAAGCTGGAGGAAGTAAAGTGTTTTAGATATCTGGGAGTGGATCTGGCAGCGGATGGAACCATGGAAGCGGAAGTGAATCATAGGGTGGGGGAGGGGGCGAAAATTCTGGGAGCCATGAAGAATGTTTGGAAGTCGAGAACATTATCTCGGAAAGCAAAAATGGCTATGTTTGAAGGAATAGTGGTTCCAACAATGTTGTATGGTTGCGAGGCGTGGGCTATGGATAGAGTTGTGCGCAGGAGGGTGGATGTGCTGGAAATGAGATGTTTGAGGACAATATGTGGTGTGAGGTGGTTTGATCGAGTAAGTAATGTAAGGGTGAGAGAGATGTGTGGAAATAAAAAGAGTGTGGTTGAGAGAGCAGAAGAGGGTGTTTTGAAATGGTTTGGTCACATGGAGAGAATGAGTGGGGAAAGATTGACCAAGAGGATATATGTGTCAGAGGTGGAGGGAACGAGGAGAAGTGGGAGACCAAATTGGAGGTGGAAAGATGGAGTGAAAAAGATTTTGAGTGATCGGGGCCTGAACATGCAGGAGGGTGAAAGGCTTGCAAGGAATAGAGTGAATTGGAAGGATGTGGTATACCGGGGTCGACGTGCTGTTAATGGATTGAACCAGGGCATGTGAAGCGTCTGGGGTAAACCATGGAAAGTGTGTGAGGCCTGGATGTGGAAAGGGAGCTGTGGTTTCGGTGCATTATTACATGACAGCTAGAGACTGAGTGTGAACGAATGGGGCCTTTGGTGTTTTTCCTAGCGCTACCTCGCACACATGAGGGGGGAGGGGGTAGTTATTCCATGTGTGGCGAGGTGGCGATGGGAACAAATAAAGGCAGACAATATGAATTATGTACATGTGTATATATGTATATGTCTGTGCGTGTATATATATGTGTACATTGAGATGTATAGGTATGTATATTGTCCGTGTGTGGACATGTATGTATATACATGTGTAAGTGGGCGGGTTGGGCCATTCTTTCGTCTGTTTCCTTGCGCTACCTCGCTAACGCGGGAGACAGCGACAAAGCAAAATAAATATCTTTTTTTTTTTTAATTTTCCATAAGAAGGAACAGAGAAGAGGGCCAGGTGAGGATATTCCCTGAAAGGCCCAGTCCTCTGTTCTTAACGCTACCTCGCGTTATAGGGGACAAAGAATACTTCCCACGTATTCCCTGCGTGTCGTAAAAGGCGACTAAAAGGGGAGGGAGCGGGGGGCTGGAAATCCTCCCCTCTCGTTTTTTTTTTCTTAATTTTCCAAAAGAAGGAACAGAGAATTCGGCCAGGTGAGGGTATTCCCTCAAAGGCCCAGTCCTCTGTTCTTAACGCTACCTCGCTAATGCGGGAAATGGCGAACAGTTTGAAAGAAAGAAAAAAAGAAATATATATATATATATATATATATATATATATATATATATATATATATATATATATATATATATATATTCCCCCGTGGACTCATAGGAATATCTTGATCACGTGCAAAATTGTGATCCTTTCCAATATGTATGTGTATATATATATATATATATATATATATATATATATATATATATATATATATATATATATATATATATATAGTGATATTTCATAAGCAGGAAGAAGGTACAGACTTTCCTGGCCTCAATAAAAATGATTGTTGCCATATAGTGAAGTACAGTAATAAAAACACATATTTCTATTTACATAATAAAATATAAATAGAAACAACCAAAAATACACACACACACACACACACACACACACACACACACACACACACACACACACACACAAACACACACACACACACACACACACACATATATTCTATTTCATTCATTCCACTATACTTCATCGGCGTTTACAGCTTCAACGATGTAGTGCCACGAAAAAGGGGAAGAATAACCCATCCACTCATTCATACATCTCCCCTACCTCTGGGTATAGGGGAGATATAATAATTCCAACGCATTCCCCGAGTTTCGTAGAAAGCGACTTAAGGGGACGGGAGCGGGGGACTAGAAACCCTCCTCTCCTTGTATTTGAACTTTCTAAAAGGGGAAACAGAAGAAGGAGTCACGCGGGGAGTGCTCATCCTCCTCGAAGCTAAGAGTGGGGTGTCGTAACGAATGTGGATTTAACTAAGATGAGAAAAAAGGAGAGATAGGTAGTATGTATGAGGAAAGGAACCTGGATGTTTTGGCTCTGAGTGAAACGAAGCTTAAGGGTAAAGGGGAAGAGAGGTTTGGGAATGTTTGGGAGTAAAGTCAGGGGTTAGTGAGAGGACAAGAGCAAGGGAAAGAGTAGCACTACTCCTGAAACAGGAGTTGTGGGAGTATGTGATACAATGTAAGAAAGTAAATTCTAGATTAATATGGGTAAAACTGAAAGTTGATGGAGAGAGATGGGTGATTATTGGTGCATATGCACCTGGGCATGAGAAGAAAGATCATGAGAGGCAAGTGTTTTGGGAGCAGCTGAATGAGTGTGTTAGTGGTTTTGATGCACAAGACCGGGTTATAGTGATGGGTGATTTGAATGCAAAGGTGAGTAATGTGGCAGTTGAGGGAATAATTGGTACACAAGGGGTGTTCAGTGTTGTAAATGGAAATGGTGAAGAGCTTGTAGATTTATGTGCTGAAAAAGGACTGGTGATTGGGAATACCTGGTTTAAAAAGCGAGATATACATAAGTATACGTATGTAAGTAGGAAAGATGGCCAGAGAGCGTAACTGGGTTACGTGTTAATTGATAGGCGCGCAAAAAAGAGACTTTTGGATGTTAATGTGCTGAGAGGTGCAACTGGAGGGATGTCTGATCATTATCTTGTGGAGGCTAAGGTGAAGATTTGTATGGGTTTTCAGAAAAGAAGAGTGAATGATGGGGTGAAGAGGGTGGTGAGAGTAAGTGAGCTTGGGAAGGAGACTTGTGTGAGGAAGTACCAGGAGAGACTGAGTACAGAATGGAAAAAGGTGAGAACAATGGAAGTAAGGGGAGTGGGGGAGGAATGGGATGTATTTAGGGAATCAGTGATGGATTGCGCAAAAGATGCTTGTGGCATGAGAAGAGTGGGAGGTGGGTTGATTAGAAAGGGTAGTGAGTGGTGGGATGAAGAAGTAAGATTATTAGTGAAAGAGAAGAGAGAGGCATTTGGACGATTTTTGCAGGGAAAAAATGCAATTGAGTGGGAGATGTATAAAAGAAAGAGACAGGAGGTCAAGAGAAAGGTGCAAGAGGTGAAAAAGAGGGCAAATGAGAGTTGGGGTGAGAGAGTATCATCAAATTTTAGGGAGAATAAAAAGATGTTCTGGAAGGAGGTAAATAAAGTGCGTAAGACAAGGGAGCAAATGGGAACTTCAGTGAAGGGCGCAAATGGGGAGGTGATAACAAGTAGTGGTGATGTGAGGAGATGGAGTGAGTATTTTGAAGGTTTGTTGAATGTGTTTGATGATAGAGTGGCAGATATAGGGTGTTTTGGTCGAGGTGGTGTGCAAAGTGAGAGGGTTAGGGAAAATGATTTGGTAAACAGAGAAGAGGTAGTGAAAGCTTTGCGGAAGATGAAAGCCGGCAAGGCAGCAGGTTTGGATGGTATTGCAGTGGAATTTATTAAAAAAGGGGGTGACTGTATTGTTGACTGGTTGGTAAGGTTATTTAATGTATGTATGACTCATGGTGAGGTGCCTGAGGATTGGCGGAATGCGTGCATAGTGCCATTGTACAAAGGCAAAGGGGATAAGAGTGAGTGCTCAAATTACAGAGGTATAAGTTTGTTGAGTATTCCTGGTAAATTATATGGGAGGGTATTGATTGAGAGGGTGAAGGCATGTACAGAGCATCAGATTGGGGAAGAGCAGTGTGGTTTCAGAAGTGGTAGAGGATGTGTGGATCAGGTGTTTGCTTTGAAGAATGTATGTGAGAAATACTTAGAAAAGCAAATGGATTTGTATGTAGCATTTATGGATCTGGAGAAGGCATATGATAGAGTTGATAGAGATGCTCTGTGGAAGGTATTAAGAATATATGGTGTGGGAGGCAAGTTGTTAGAAGCAGTGAAAAGTTTTTATCGAGGATGTAAGGCATGTGTACGTGTAGGAAGAGAGGAAAGTGATTGGTTCTCAGTGAATGTAGGTTTGCGGCAGGGGTGTGTGATGTCTCCATGGTTGTTTAATTTGTTTATGGATGGGGTTGTTAGGGAGGTAAATGCAAGAGTTTTGGAAAGAGGGGCAAGTATGAAGTCTGTTGGGGATGAGAGAGCTTGGGAAGTGAGTCAGTTGTTGTTCGCTGATGATACAGCGCTGGTGGCTGATTCATGTGAGAAACTGCAGAAGCTGGTGACTGAGTTTGGTAAAGTGTGTGGAAGAAGAAAGTTAAGAGTAAATGTGAATAAGAGCAAGGTTATTAGGTACAGTAGGGTTGAGGGTCAAGTCAATTGGGAGGTGAGTTTGAATGGAGAAAAACTGGAGGAAGTGAAGTGTTTTAGATATCTGGGAGTGGATCTGGCAGCGGATGGAACCATGGAAGCGGAAGTGGATCATAGGGTGGGGGAGGGGGCGAAAATTCTGGGGGCCTTGAAGAATGTGTGGAAGTCGAGAACATTATCTCGGAAAGCAAAAATGGGTATGTTTGAAGGAATAGTAGGTTCCAACAATGTTGTATGGTTGCGAGGCGTGGGCTATGGATAGAGTTGTGCGCAGGAGGATGGATGTGCTGGAAATGAGATGTTTGAGGACAATGTGTGGTGTGAGGTGGTTTGATCGAGTGAGTAACGTAAGGGTAAGAGAGATGTGTGGAAATAAAAAGAGCGTGGTTGAGAGAGCAGAAGAGGGTGTTTTGAAGTGGTTTGGGCACATGGAGAGGATGAGTGAGGAAAGATTGACCAAGAGGATATATGTGTCGGAGGTGGAGGGAACGAGGAGAAGAGGGAGACCAAATTGGAGGTGGAAAGATGGAGTGAAAAAGATTTTGTGTGATCGGGGCCTGAACATGCAGGAGGGTGAAAGGAGGGCAAGGAATAGAGTGAATTGGAGCGATGTGGTATACCGGGGTTGACGTGCTGTCAGTGGATTGAATCAAGGCATGTGAAGCGTCTGGGGTAAACCATGGAAAGCTGTGTAGGTATGTATATTTGCGTGTGTGGACGTATGTATATACATGTGTATGGGGGTGGGTTGGGCCATTTCTTTCGTCTGTTTCCTTGCGCTACCTCGCAAACGCGGGAGACAGCGACAAAGTAAAAAAAAAAAAAAGAAAAAAAAAAAATATATATATATATATATATATATATATATATATATATAGATAGATAGATAGATAGATAGATAGATAGATATAACTGAGGATAGGGGAGAAAGAACACTTCCCACGCATTCCTCACGTGTCGTAGAGCGGGAGCGGGGGGCGAGAAACCCTCCCCTCCTTGCATTTTAACTTTCCTATAGGGTAAACAGGAGTCACGCGGGGAGGGCTCATTCTCCTCGAAGGTTCGGATTGGGGTGTCTAAATGTGTGTGGATGTAGCCAAGATGAGAAAAAGGAGAGATAGGTAGTATGTTTGAGGAAAGGAACCTGGATGTTTTGGCTCTGAGTGAAACGAAGCTCAAGGGTAAAGGGGAAGAGAGGTTTGGGAATGTCTTGGGAGTAAAGTCAGGGGTTAGTGAGAGGACAAGAGCAAGGGAAGGAGTAGCACTACTCCAAAACAGGAGTTGTGGGAGTATGTATAGAGTGTAAGAAAGTAAACTCTAGATTGATATGGGTAAAACTGAAAGTTGATGGAGAGAGATGGGTGATTATTGGTGCATATGCACCTGGGCATGAGAAGAAAGATCATGAGAGGCAAGTGTTTTGGGAGCAGCTGAATGAGTGTGTTAGTGGTTTTGATGCACAAGACCGGGTTATAGTGATGGGTGATTTGAATGCAAAGGTGAGTAATGTGGCAGTTGAGGGAATAATTGGTACACAAGGGGTGTTCAGTGTTGTAAATGGAAATGGTGAAGAGCTTGTAGATTTATGTGCTGAAAAAGGACTGGTGATTGGGAATACCTGGTTTAAAAAGCGAGATATACATAAGTATACGTATGTAAGTAGGAAAGATGGCCAGAGAGCGTAACTGGGTTACGTGTTAATTGATAGGCGCGCAAAAAAGAGACTTTTGGATGTTAATGTGCTGAGAGGTGCAACTGGAGGGATGTCTGATCATTATCTTGTGGAGGCTAAGGTGAAGATTTGTATGGGTTTTCAGAAAAGAAGAGTGAATGATGGGGTGAAGAGGGTGGTGAGAGTAAGTGAGCTTGGGAAGGAGACTTGTGTGAGGAAGTACCAGGAGAGACTGAGTACAGAATGGAAAAAGGTGAGAACAATGGAAGTAAGGGGAGTGGGGGAGGAATGGGATGTATTTAGGGAATCAGTGATGGATTGCCCAAAAGATGCTTGTGGCATGAGAAGAGTGGGAGGTGGGTTGATTAGAAAGGGTAGTGAGTGATGGGATGAAGAAGTAAGATTATTAGTGAAAGAGAAGAGAGAGGCATTTGGACGATTTTTGCAGGGAAAAAATGCAATTGAGTGGGAGATGTATAAAAGAAAGAGACAGGAGGTCAAGAGAAAGGTGCAAGAGGTGAAAAAGAGGGCAAATGAGAGTTGGGGTGAGAGAGTATCATCAAATTTTAGGGAGAATAAAAAGATGTTCTGGAAGGAGGTAAATAAAGTGCATAAGACAAGGGAGCAAATGGGAACTTCAGTGAAGGGCGCAAATGGGGAGGTGATAACAAGTAGTGGTGATGTGAGGAGATGGAGTGAGTATTTTGAAGGTTTGTTGAATGTGTTTGATGATAGAGTGGCAGATATAGGGTGTTTTGGTCGAGGTGGTGTGCAAAGTGAGAGGGTTAGGGAAAATGATTTGGTAAACAGAGAAGAGGTAGTAAAAGCTTTGCGGAAGATAAAAACCGGCAAGGCAGCAGGTTTGGATGGTATTGCAGTGGAATTTATTAAAAAAGGGGGTGACTGTATTATTGACTGGTTGGTAAGGTTATTTAATGTATGTATGACTCATGGTGAGGTGCCTGAGGATTGGTGGAATGCGTGCATAGTGCCATTGTACAGAGGCAAAGGGGATAAGAGTGAGTGCTCAAATTACAGAGGTATAAATTTGTTGAGTATTCCTGGTAAATTATATGGGAGGGTATTGATTGAGAGGGTGAAGGCATGTACAAAGCATCAGACTGGGGAAGAGCAGTGTGGTTTCAGAAGTGGTAGAGGATGTGTGGATCAGGTGTTTGCTTTGAAGAATGTATGTGAGAAATACTTAGAAAAGCAAATGGATTTATATGAAGCATTTATGGATCTGGAGAAGGCATATGATAGAGTTGATAGAGATGCTCTGTGGAAGGTATTAACAATATATGGTGTGGGAGGCAAGTTGTTAGAAGCAGTGAAAAGTTTTTATCGAGGATGTAAGGCATGTGTACGTTTAGGAAGAGAGGAAAGTGATTGGTTCTCAGTGAATGTAGGTTTGCGGCAGGGGTGTGTGATGTCTCCATGGTTGTTTAATTTGTTTATGGATGGGGTTGTTAGGGAGGTAAATGCAAGAGTTTTGGAAAGAGGGGCAAGTATGAAGTCTGTTGGGGATGAGAGAGCTTGGGAAGTGAGTCAGTTGTTGTTCGCTGATGATACAGCGCTGGTGGCTGATTCATGTGAGAAACTGCAGAAGCTGGTGACTGAGTTTGGTAAAGTGTGTGGAAGAAGAAAGTTAAGAGTAAATGTGAATAAGAGCAAGGTTATTAGGTACAGTAGGGTTGAGGGTCAAGTCAATTGGGAGGTGAGTTTGAATGGAGAAAAACTGGAGGAAGTGAAGTGTTTTAGATATCTGGGAGTGGATCTGGCAGCGGATGGAACCATGGAAGCGGAAGTGGATCATAGGGTGGGGGAGGGGGCGAAAATTCTGGGGGCCTTGAAGAATGTGTGGAAGTCGAGAACATTATCTCGGAAAGCAAAAATGGGTATGTTTGAAGGAATAGTAGTTCCAACAATGTTGTATGGTTGCGAGGCGTGGGCTATGGATAGAGTTGTGCGCAGGAGGATGGATGTGCTGGAAATGAGATGTTTGAGGACAATGTGTGGTGTGAGGTGGTTTGATCGAGTGAGTAACGTAAGGGTAAGAGAGATGTGTGGAAATAAAAAGAGCGTGGTTGAGAGAGCAGAAGAGGGTGTTTTGAAGTGGTTTGGGCACATGGAGAGGATGAGTGAGGAAAGATTGACCAAGAGGATATATGTGTCGGAGGTGGAGGGAACGAGGAGAAGAGGGAGACCAAATTGGAGGTGGAAAGATGGAGTGAAAAAGATTTTGTGTGATCGGGGCCTGAACATGCAGGAGGGTGAAAGGAGGGCAAGGAATAGAGTGAATTGGAGCGATGTGGTATACCGGGGTTGACGTGCTGTCAGTGGATTGAATCAAGGCATGTGAAGCGTCTGGGGTAAACCATGGAAAGCTGTGTAGGTATGTATATTTGCGTGTGTGGACGTATGTATATACATGTGTATGGGGGTGGGTTGGGCCATTTCTTTCGTCTGTTTCCTTGCGCTACCTCGCAAACGCGGGAGACAGCGACAAAGTAAAAAAAAAAAAAAAAAAAAAAAAAAAATATATATATATATATATATATATATATATATATATAGATAGATAGATAGATAGATAGATAGATAGATATAACTGAGGATAGGGGAGAAAGAACACTTCCCACGCATTCCTCACGTGTCGTAGAGCGGGAGCGGGGGGCGAGAAACCCTCCCCTCCTTGCATTTTAACTTTCCTATAGGGTAAACAGGAGTCACGCGCGGAGGGCTCATTCTCCTCGAAGGTTCGGATTGGGGTGTCTAAATGTGTGTGGATGTAGCCAAGATGAGAAAAAAGGAGAGATTGGTAGCATGTTTGAGGAAAGGAACCTGGATGTATTGGCTCTGAGTGAAACGAAGCTCAAGGGTAAAGCGGAAGAGCGGTTTGGGAATGTCTTGGGAGTAAAGTCAGGGGTTAGTGAGAGGACAAGAGCAAGGGAAGGAGCAGCACTACTCCAAAACAGGAGTGGTGGGAGTATGCAATAGAGTGTAAGAAAGTAAACTCTACATTGATAGGGGTAAAGCTGAAAGTGGATGGAGAGAGATGGGTGAATATTGATGCATATGCACCTGGGCATGAGAAGAAAGATCATGAGAGGCAAGTGTTTTGGGAGCAGCTGAGTGAGTGTGATAGTAGTTTTGATGCACGGGACCGGGTTATAGTGATGGGTGATTTGAATGCAAAGGTGAGTGATGTGGCAGTTGAGAGAATAATAGGTATACATGGGGAGTTCAGTGTTGTAAGTGGAAATGGTGAAGAGCTTGTAGATTCATTTGCTGAAAAAGGAGTAGTCATTGGGAATACCTGGTTTAAAACGAAATATATACATACTTATGCATATGTAAGTAGGAGAGATGACCAGGGAACGTTATCGGATTACATGTTAATTGATAGGCGCACGAAAGAGAAACTTATGGATGTTAATATGCTGGGAGGTGCAACTGGAGGGATGTCTGATCATCATTTTGTGGAGGCAAAGGTGAAGATTTGTAGAGGTTTTCAGAAAAGAAGAGAGAATGTTGGGGTGAAAAGAGTGGTGAGAGTAAGTGAGCTTGGGAAGGAGACTTGTGTCAGGAAGTACCAGGAGAGACTGAGTACAGAATGGAAAAAGGTGAGAATAAAGGTCATTAGGGGAGTGGGGGAGGAATGGGATGTATTTAGGAAAGCAGTGATGGCTTGCGCAAAAGATGCTTGTGGCATGAAAAGCCTGGGAGGTGGGCAGATTAGAAAGGGTAGTGAGTGGTGGGATGAAGAGGTAAGATTATTAGTGAAGGAGAAGAGAGAGGCATTTGGACGATTTTTGCTGGGAAATGATGCAAATGACAGGAAGACGTATAAAAGAAAGCGGCAGGAGTTCAAGAGAAGGGTGTAAACGGTGAAAAAGAGGGCAAATGAGAGTTGGGGTCAGAGAGTATCATTAAATTTTAGGGGAAAATAAAAAAATGTTTTGGAAGGAGGTAAATAAAGTGCGCAAGACAAGTGAACAAATGGGAACATCAGTGAAGGGGGCTAATGGGGAGGTGATAACAAGTAGCGGTGATGTGAAAAGATGCAGTGAGTATTTTGAAGGTTTTTTGAATGTGCTTGATGATGGAGTGGCAGATATAGGGTGTTTTGGTCGAGGTGGTGTGCAAAGTGAGAGGTTTAGGGAGAATGATCTGGTAAATAGAGAAGAGGTAGTAAAAGCTTTAAGGAAGATGAAAGCCGGCAAGGCAGCGGCTTTGGATGGTACTGCATTGGAATTTTATTAAAAAAGGGGGTGACTGTATTGTTGACTGGTTGGTAAGGTTATTTAATGTATATATGACTCATGGTAAGGTGCCTGAGGATTGGTGGAATGCTTGCATAGTACAAAGGCAAAGAGGATAAAAGTGAGAGCTCAAATTACAAAGGTATAAAGTTGTTGAGTATTCCTGGGAGATCATATGGGAGGGTATTGATTGAGAGGGTGAAGGCATGTACAGAGCATCAGATTGGGGAAGAGCAGTGTGGTTTCAGAAGTGATAGAGGATGTGTGGATCAGGTGTTTGCATTGGAGAATGTGAGAAATACTTAAAAAGCAAATGGATTTGTATGTAGCATTTATGGATCTGGAGAAGGCATACGATAGAGTTGATAGAGATGCTCTGTGAAAGGTATTAATAATATATGGTGTGGGAGACAAATTGTTAGAAGTAGTGAAAAGTTTTTATCCAGGATGTAAGGCATGTGTACGAGTGGGAAAGAGAGGAAAATGATTGGTTCTCAGTGAATGTTGGTTTCCGGCAGGGGTGTGTGATGTCTCCATGGCAGTTTAATTTGTTTATGTATGGGGTTGTTAGGGAGGTGAAAGCAAGAGTTTTGGAAAGAGGGGCAAGTATGCAGTCTGTTGCGGATGAGAGAGCTTGGGAAATGAGTCAGTTGTTGTTCGCTGATGATACAGCGCTGGTGGCTGACTCGGGTTAGAAACTGCAGAAGCTAGTGACTCAGTTTGGTAAAGTGAGTGAAAGAGAAAGCTGAGAGTAAATGTAAATAAGAGCAAGGTTGTTAGGTACACCAGGGTTGAGGGACAAGTCAATTGGGAGTTAAGTTTGAATGTAGAATGGAAGTGAAGTGTTTTAGATATCTGGGAGTGGACTTGGCAGCAGATGGAACCATGGAAGCGAAAGTGAATCACAGGGTGGGGGAGGGGAGCGAAAGTTTTGGGAGCGTTGAAAAATGTGTGGAAGTCGAGAACGTTATCTTGAAGGAACAGTGGTTCCAACAATGCTATATGGTTGCGAGGCGTGGGCTATGGATAGAGTTGTGCGGAAGAGGGTGGATGTGCTGGAAATGAGATGTTTATAGACAATATGTGGTGTAAGGTGGTTTGATTGAGTAAGTATGAAAGGGTAAGAGAAATGTGTGATAATAAAAAGTGTGCTTGAGAGAGCAGAAGAGGGTGTTTTGAAATGGTTTGGTCACATGGAGAGAATGAGTGATGAAATATTGACAAAGAGGTTATATGTGTCAGAGGTAAAGGGAATGAGGAAAAGTGGGAGACCAAATTGGAGGTGGAAAGACGGAGTGAAAAAGATTCTGAGTAAATCGGAGCCTGAACATACAGGAGGGTGAAAGGCGTGCAAGGAATAGAGTAAATTGGAACGATGTGGTATACCGGGCCGACATGCTGTCAATGGATTGAACCAGGGCATGTGAAGCGTCTTGGGTAAACCCTTTCTAATCTTCCCACCTCCCACCTTTCTCATGCCACAAGCATCTTTTACGCAAGCCATCACTGCTTCCCTAAGTACATCCCAGTCCTCCCCCACTCCCCTTACGTCATTTGCTCTCACCTTTTGTCATTCTGCAAATAATCTCTCCCGGTACTTCCTTACACAAGTCTCCTTTCTAAGCTCACTTACTCACACCACTCTATTCTCCCAACATTCTCTTTTCTTTTCTGATAACCTCGACAATCCTTCATCTTCACCTCCACAAGTAAGTACTGTGACATCCCTCCAGCTGCCCCTCTCAGAACCTTTACATCCAAAAGTCTCTCTTTTACATGCCTATCAATTAAGACATAATCCAATTATGTCCTTTGACCATCTCTCCTACTCACATATGTATACTTATGTATATCTCTGTTTTTAAACCAAGTATTCCCAATCACCAGTCCTTTTTTAGAACACAAATCCATAACTTCTTCACCATTTCCATATACAACACTGAACACCCCATGTACACGAATTACACCCTCAACTGCCACATTACTCTCCTTCGCATTCAAATTACCCATCACTATAACCCGGTGTCGTGTATCAAAGCTGCTAACACACTCATTCAGCTGCTCCCAAAACACTTGCTTCCCATGACCAGGTGCATAGGAACCAATAATCACCCATCTCTCTCCATCCACTTTCAGGTTTACCCACATCAATCTAGAATTTACTTTCTTACACTCTATCACATACTCCCACAACTCCTACTTCAGGAGAAGTGCTACTCCTGCCTTTGCTCTTGTCCTCTCACCAACCCCCTGACTTTACTCCCAAGACATTCTCAAACCACTCTTCCCGTTTACCCTTGAGCTTCGTTTCACTCAGACTCATCTTGGTTACATCCACGCACATCCAGACACCCCAATCTGAGCCTTCGAGGGGGATGAGCACTCTCTGATTGACTTCTTCTGTTTCCCCTTTTAGAAAATTAAATACAAGGGGGTGGGGGTATCTAGTCCCCAGTCTCACCCTCTTAGATGCCTCCTACAACACGCGGGGAATATGTGGAAAGTAATCTTTCTACCCTATCCCCGCTACACTCCTACATATAAGACGCAACTGCTAACTTCCATATATATGATACAATCACTAAACTCCTATATGTATGACAACAACCACAAGATTCCTACACGCATGAAAGCAACCACTACACTCCTATTTGTATGACAACTATTACACTCCAACATGCATGAGATTACTCTTCATGTAAAACATAACCACTACATTCCTAAACGTACGAGACAACTAATATATTCCCACATGTATAACAGCAACCACTATACTCCTACATGTATGACACAAACGCTACCCTCCTACATGTATGATACATCCACAACAGCTCTGCATGTATGACAACACTCATAACAGCCCTACACACATATCAACACATATGACACATCCACAATAGCACTACATGTACGACAACATCCAAAAAAACTCTACATGTATGCAATAACCTCAGCCAAAACACTACCACTTGCATGACTAAACCACAACACACCCCTCTGCTGACAGCAGTTAACTGTGTCTGAGGCACCTCAGCTGACAGCGACTAACTCTGTAACACTCACGCTAACAGCACCTATGTTTGCAACACCCCCAGCTAAAAACAGCTATGTCTGCAACATCACAGCTGACAACAACTATTTTGTGACACCTCAGGTTGGCTATATCTGTGACATCCATGCAGAAAGTACCTATGTGTGTGACATCTCAGGTAACAGAAGCTATGCCTGTGACACCACAGCTCGCAACAACTGTCTATCTTTGTATCATTCCAGCCAGCAACAGCAAACTATAAGATATCCCAGCTGAAAGCAAACTATGTCTGCGATGCCCCTGCTGGTAAAATTTAGTTATGTAAGTAATATCCTAGCTGCCATAGTTAACTATGAGAAATCTCACCTGACAGCAGCTAACTATAGTACAAATCAACAAAATTTTAACTTTATTGTCTCACAAACTAAAAAAGGTGGACCTTATAGCATCTTTTACTCTGAATTCAAATCTGTTTTTAGAATTTTTCTATCAGGCATGATTTTCAAGTGACAGAGCAATTAAATTCTATAATAAATGTATATCACCCATTCATAAATATGGTTGGTATTACACTTAAAACTTACCTCTTTAATGTAGAAGTGTATGATCTTCGGCTATATTTGGCCTCAGGAACATCCCTCCTTAGTGTCCGGCTTTTCCACTTCCAAATTGTCCTGATGAAATGTTTCGTTGTGCTCATCAATGACTACCACAAGATTTTTCAGAAAATCTAAGGGCAAGTCCAAAAAGGGAACTTTTAGATTCATATTGCAACCCAGATCTTTTACATAACAGTAGTTTTCTCTGCAATTCCCTCAAAGATCTTTGCAAACTCTCTTAAATGACAGCCGGAAGGTTCTTCAACTTCATTTCTCTCTTCATTAAACTTTTCATCTCGAAGCAGTGCCTTGATCTGTTGTCCTATAAAAATACCCTCCTTGATTTTTGCATCACTGAGTCTAAGGAATTTATTCCTCAAATATTTAAATCAATGGCCAGTTTCATCCATACCTTTGACAAAGTTCTTCATCAACCCAAGCTTAATGTGCAAAGGAGGATCAAGAGGAGGATTAATGACATTCTTTATCAAAGGAATCAGTGATGTTCATTTTGGCAACACTTTCTTTACATAATTTTTCTTGTCCTGGCTGTCCCACTCACAAAGGAAACAGCAGAACTTCGTGTAACCAAGGTGCATTCCAAGTATAAGTGCCACAACCTTTAGGGTATCACATACATTCTACTTGGAGTCCGTATAATCAGAATTTTCCAAAAGAAGCTTCATGTTATCAAACGATTCCCTCATGTTAGCTGCATAAGCCACAAGAACAGAGAGGAACTTATTTCTGTTGTGGAAAGGAACCACTTTCAAGCTTACTTTTGATGAGTCAACAAACAAGCACCACTCTTCTGTGTTACATTAATGGCAAAGTGCCTCCATAACAGAATGAACATCGGTGAAAACACCAGATAATCTTCAAGGGAGAAAAATTCTTTGAAAACAATATGGCGATCATGATAAAAACAAACTTCAGTTTCCTTCTGGTGAAGATTCAAGTCCTTTAACCTGGAAACCAAAAGTTCAGCTTGCTTTTTTGACAAATTTAAATCATGGACGAGATCATTAAGATCTTCTTAACTCAGGAAATGTGGTTCATTTGAGGAACAGCTTGCTTCAAATGTTGGCTCCATATTGTCATCTACTTGGCCTACTTTCTCATCATCAGACTCATCGTCACTCAGTGTCATGTTTCTTGGAGGCTCTGGCACAGGTAATTCCCAACTGTGAGGTACTGCCTCATAACAGATGGCAAATTCGGATATTTGACAGTATGACTGGATTTTGAAGTTATACCATTCACATTTGCCAGGAAGAAGTAGCAATCCAAATCATGATCTTTGGGTTCCCCGTAAACCATATGAATGGCAAAAGGCATACAACATGAACCTTTTGCCCTTGACACATGACACAACAAATATGGGGAGACCAACTTTTATCCTGGTCATCCACTTTACAACCAAAGTAATGGTCATAGTTTTTTTTCAATGAGGGGTGTGAAAGAACATTCTTGCTATATGAATGTCAATTTGCCACAGATGTAGCAGAAAAAATTTAGACTATTTACTCAGTTTCTTGGCACTATGATGGTGAATGGGGCATCAGCACAACACTTGAATGAATAAAAGCACAATCTGTCAACAGAAAGGAAAAGACACTGCTTACACATTGAGTTCTAGCCTGCAACTGATAGAGAACTGCTACTCAGGATTAGGCATTATTTGTATGTCCCAACATCACCAGTCATGTTTCTGCAGGCTACTGGTGACTCATTTTCTAGACTCTCACTTTCAAAAACAAGCTATTGCACTTCATAAACAATGAAAATAGATGTGTTTGTTAAATTGTTTGTTTCACATGCTCCGCAGAGCACTGGCATATGTATACTGTAGGTAATGATATGCAAGTATACTAGAAAAGAGCTACAGGTGACAGAGAAATTCTGAAAACATATTTGGATTCAGCATGCAAAGATACAGAGCAGATATTTTTTTCTCTGGGACAAAATCTTAGTTAACCATTGCTATGTTTGTGACACACCAGCTGTCAGCAGGTACTTGTCTGTGACATCTAAGCTGACAGTAGCTGTGTGTAATATCCAAGGTGACAGCAGCTAATTGTCTGGTATACCAAGCTGCCATTACCTAAATGTGTCTATGACACCCCAGGTAACAACAGCTCACTAGTCACTTCTGACATATGAAGGAATTGAATACACACACTAAAAACAGTTATCAACACTTTCAAGTACGAATGATATCGAAAATCTTAAATCATTTATATAAAACTGTACATTTTGGGTTTCATTTAAAAAATTTGTTTCTATTTACATTTTCCCATTTTTGTCTACATATCTCCAAAACTTTTTCTTCCATCATTATCATACCATTCATATTTGATTCAAAGGTGCTATATCACTGGTATTCAAATAGTGCATTTTTCAAGGTTATACTGCAATTGTAGGTGTCACATATTGAGGAAGGTCTTCTCTCCAACAGCCAACAGTGAATTTCCATAACGTGGCAAAAGAAGGCCATACTTCAACGACTTTCTTTATTCTTCATATTTTCTTATTCATTTGGGCTTCTAAGTCTCATGGAGCTTGCTAATTGCATCTACAAAGATTGTTTATTCTGCCCATAAAGTTAATGTCAGGTATAACTCTCACATATAGATTGCTAGATAAGGCTGCTTGAGCCTCAGCATTTACTATTACATTGCCATTGATACCAGCAGGTCCAGGACACCAGAATACTTCTACATTCTTGTACTCTGAGTCGATTCTTACAATCAAATCTTGGGCTTTTTGAACTATGGCAAGCACTGGAACATGGCATGATATATCATGAAGTGTACTCTAGGAGACAGGGTAGACTGGAAATTTCTCTTTCAAAGATTGATAATTAAATTGTTTAAGTGCAGCTTGAATACCACACAGTTCTGCAATGAATATGGAAAATTGGACTGATACATGAGTGAACACAGATGGGTGTGACTTAGAACTGGCTTGTGCAGGTCCATAGGCTTAATGTAGTCTCCTCTTTCATTTTTTAGTATCCAGCATGTGTGATAACTCATTATGATAGAGTATCATATGACAAATGTATAAGATTGCCCAAACAGTGCTAATTCTCTCTCTAAAGTGGTGAGAAAATACTACAAGTAATAAGACTTTATCAACTCAGTGACCTTGGAAAAGTTATGAATCACAGGACTACACTAATGGGAGTTTGTGTTTAAAGTAATGCACTGTCATTACTCTTATGTATGTGTGAGGTGGTGGATAGTGAAAAAGAATACAATACTACTTACCTTGATTTTAGTCTAGCTCTTGCTGAGACTACTACGAAAGACTAATAACAAAGGTAAAAAGAGCAAGGCCCAGAAAAAAAAATTGTAACTGGAGACATGCTTAGCAAATACATGCCACATAGTTAATGATAATATAGTAAGGTTAAAATAAGGAATTGTCTCAAGTGGAATTCCTTAAGGCTTAACACTTGGTCTTCCATTATCCATTAAAGATATGAATGACTGAAGATGAGGATAAACACCAATTCAAAGAGATTATCTTGAATCCCAATATGTAAATGTTTAGTATTTCCACATGAAGATGAAGCAACTCTGTTGGAAGACAAAAAGAGGCTCATGAATATTGTTATGAAAAATGCAAATGATGATGGCTAAAAGATAACCAAATATCAACTAAATGATGTGAAAGATGAAAACCAAAGTAATAATGTAGCATTACACTAATACAGAAAAGAAAGTATTTCTCTGTATACCTAGAAGTACTAAGATGCCTTAAAGTCATTCTTCAATGTTATTTACCCTTAGTGAAAACAAATCTAGGTCATAGTGAGAAATTCAGTCACAAAACTACAGAATGGGTAAAGATCCTCTTCAAAGTATGCAGGGAATAATGAAAAAATTAGTACAATCATCACAAATTTTTCTTAACAGATACTAAAATAATCAAATTCATAGTCTCTTGGAAAGCATAATGTAAGGAACAATCCGTTTGAATGCATGAAGTGACTGAACACAGAGGACATAAGATAGTCAAAGTAATCAAGATAGAACTGACAACTGTTTCAAACAAAAACAAGTTTGGTTCAATAAAGAAATTAGGAAGCAGTGATTCCAAAGAAGGGATGAAGGTGAGGGAAATACATGGCCAAGTAACATCATTAGTACAAAGACCCTATAAAGTTTCAGATACTAGATGGAAATAATTCAATGAATAATACTAACAGAGTGTTCGTAGAAACTGCCTTGAACGAAGCAACCTACTGTGGCTTCCTATTATTCTCATCTTATTATGTCTCAGAACTTCAAGAGACAGTACGAGTTACATGTAACTCAGTTATGAAGGTAGAATTCCATCTATCATTTTGAGATATATGATGGAAAATAGTTCTGTACAGATGAAAAATTTATAGTTGAACATGAAAACCAATACAAAATACATTAAACTTACACCAATGATATGCCGATATATAAATTTTCATAGACAAACACATTTCTAGAGAAATATGAATAAATAATTGTGATGTAAACAATAAGTGATAAAGCTGAAGATATTTTCTCAAAATCATTCAAATCGTCAGCATTAATAACAAATTCAATATCATCATTCTTATGAATATTACAGCACCCCAGATATCACACTAATAATCAACACCAAAAATCCCTAGCTTTTTCACTTACACATGTACAATGATATTTATCATATACAAGAAAATGGTAGCATATGAATACGAAAAGAAAAAATGAAATCAACTTAAAAACCATGAAATTACCATAAAAGAATTGAAATTTCCATCATATTGATTACAAATATAGGATATATCTATGAACTGTATGAAATAAGTATGTAAACTGATTTCACACATAACTTATATGGCCACTCTGAACAGGAAATGATAAGGTAACACATTGTTCTCTCTGAATACACCACAGATAATGCATTTTCACAGGGAATCCACAGTCAAGTATATTGGTCTTGTGTAAGTTGCCTCTTCACTGTTCTACAAATTATGCCATGAATGGCTGAGTTTTGTTGAAGTCACCGTATTCATACTACAGACTTTATTTTCAGCGGAGAGATTAATTTCATAATGCTCAAAACTCTTCCTCAACTATGTCAATATTGTCCATCTCAACTTTTACAGACAACTCAGGGACAATTCTGCACAGTTTTGAAAAACTGTCTGTCTTGCATTTAATAGATTCTGCATTGCTAATAACTTCCTGTTTCACTCCCTCAGGTCTAACAAGCTTCTCTACCATTAGACTTGACATCATATGGTTCTCAGATGTTTGCTGACATGACATCATCTTGTTACGCTGAGCACTGCTATGGTAAAGAGTATGGTGTGTCTGACCCGTCTTGTAGAAGAAACTTTTACGTGAGTGGACACCCATGAAAGACTCCTCTCCTTCATGATGTTTCATGTGCCGTACTAAACTACACTTCCAGGAGAAGGTTCTTTGACAATGTGAACACTCATATGGCTTTTCTCCTGTATGAATTGTCATGTGCTGCACTAAATCACTCCCCTGAGAGAAGGTTTTAAAGCAGTGTGAACATTCATATGGCTTTTCTCCTGTGTGAAGAGTCATATGACGCACTAAACTACTCTTGCAGGAGAAGGCCTTTTGGCACTGTGAACATTCATATGGCTTAACTCCAGTATGAACAGTCATGTGCTGTGTTAAATGACTCTTTTGGTAGAAGGTCTTCTGGCACTGAACACATTCATATTGCTTTTCTCTTGTATGAACAGTCATATGCCGCACTAAATTACCCTTCTGAGAGAAAGCTTTTTCACACTGTGAACATTCATATGGCTTCTTTCCTGTATGAATAGTCATGTGTTGCTCTAAATTACTCTTCTGATGAAAGGTCTTTTGGCACTGTAAACACTCATATGGTCTTTCTCCCGTATGAACAGTCATGTGTCGCACTAAACTGGTCCTCTGGGAGAAAGTCTTTTGGCACACAGAACATTCAAATTGTTTCTCTCCTGTTCGATGCTTCATGCAGCTTTTGAGGTTACTTAGTTGGTTAAAGCTTTTCTGGAAATGTAAACTCTTGGACGATTTCTTTAGAAATGCTTTGTCACGTGGTGAACATACCACTTGTTTTCCCTCCATAATCCTATATCATATAACAATAATGCTGCTGCTAACGATGCAGTTTATGACAATCTTAGATGCTTAGTAAGTGTCCACTGCTGGAGGAGCAAACAACCCCAGCCACTGTGTTGTGTGTTACACATGACAACATGGCAAGTGAAGCATTAGTCTCGACCCTAACTACCCCAGGTAAAACAGTGAGATGACATGCCAGTTACCATAGATTAAAGTTTATATTGCTCTCAACTTATTCTAAGTTGCCACAATCACAAATAAAAATTCATTATTTTCTCTGCATACTCTTCTCAGTTGATTATTTACTTAAGTTCGTTTTCAACAACTGTCATCAATAACTGTCTCGTATTTGTACTGCTAATTCTAACATCAATATTTAAATATTCTTTGTAAAAACATTACCCTATAAACATCTTTTAGAGAAGTGGATATCTATTTACACCCCAGATTCTCCACGCATAATATGCCAATCAAGAGCTCGTGCTAAAAGTTTGACAAAAATCTAATCTGATACTGGTGTCAATTTGTGAATAATGCATGCTCATTAGTTGCAATAATTATACTTTGCCAAGTAGAAATGAGTTCTAAAAAATACATAAAGTGGGAACTATATATCAACACCACAGAATTATGCAGTTTTATTTAACTTATCATTTACTATGGTTCTTATAATAAAGAAATGTAGCCAGTGATAATTGCATTCATTCAGAAGAGTTTGAATGTACTAATTATCATCTCTGATCCTTCTCATGAACAATGAAATAATTTCCTCAGATGCTTCCAACTTTGTTCTTATTTGTAATACTTTATTTCTTTGACAAAAACACATCAATGGTGTTATCAATTCTGTTCCTATTGCCTCTGTTGCTACAATTGTTATATACTTTTACTACCATTAATGTTCTTTAGCGGCTTCTATTGTTGCTGTTGTTCTAGTCTTTATGATCTTTATAACTGGCACTGCTTCTGTTTTTTGTAGTTAATCTATATCTGCTGTTGTAAGGTTCTTCATACTAATTTTACTGCAATACAGTAGTTCGTGCCTGCAGCAACTCGTTTTTCACAATAACTTGGAGGCACTTATAACATTCTTGTTCTGAACACAGAGAGCTGCCAATGATAGGAAAGCAAACATTAGCATTAGATGTTCAAGGTGAAGCAGATGAGACCTTTATATTAAGAGCTCCCAACAGGTAAAGGTAATACTTTTACATGAAATGCATGCAGTATGCCAAAATGAGGCTATCATCAAGTGCTGACAATATAAAGGGCTTATATCTTTAGCAGCAACTGTAACAATATATACATTCATCCCTTACTTTGTGCTGGGGTTATGCACTGCAAAAAACTCAAAGAGAATTCACAGATAGTAAACCAACAAACTCAGGACCCAGGCTTACAACACCTGCCAACCCTCAATGAATTAATGGCATACCTTCTACTGCACACATCTTCATAGTGGTAAATTTTGACCTCATAAAAAATAGGGATCAGTAGAAGTGGGCTTCTCACAGAATAGCAAAATCATACATAGTGATCCTGAGGGATAAGGTGTGTGTGTGTGTGTGTGTGTGTGTGTGTGTGTGTGTGTGTGTGTGTGTGTGTGTGTGTATGCAAAAATTACAGTAAATTAGAACAATGTGATATACTGGGATCAAAGTGCCATCAATGGACAGAGTCAAGGCATGTGAAACGTCCAGGGTAAACAATGGAAAGGTCTGTAGGGCATGGATGTGGATAAGGAGCAGTGGTTTCATTGTATTACATGACAGCTCGTGTATGGATGCGAGCAGATGTGGCTTTTCTTCATCTGTTTCCTGGCACCACCTAGCTGATGCATGGGGCGGTAATACTGTTTTCTGTGGCCCTGGGAATGGATGAAGGTAAGTAAGCACGAATATATATACATGTGTACATATGTATATGCATGTATGTATATATATGTATATCTATGTGTATGTGTGTATATGTGCATAGGTTGTACCTCTCTAATCCAGAACTCTGTTGTCGAACGACTCCCATGGACCAGCTCATTTTGATTCTGCCATCACTAGTTATCAGTTTGGGGATCTGCCAACAGGGTGGTGCTGTTAGCAGTGCTAAGGTGCCTAAATCTGCTTACACTGTAGCCAAGCTAATTAACAGTTCTGTTTATTTCTTGTATTTAGCTGTATTTTAGCCCTTAAGGATGTCATCCAAGAGGTCAAGAGGTGCAAAAGATGGTGCTAGTGCTAATAAGTATAAGCATATATCATCATCTATGCTTGAAAAGGTGCAGCTAATGGAAAAATCAGATAGAGGAACTTCTGTAAAGACAATGTTTGTGTATCATGAAGTCAATTACTGTTTTCCTGAATTTTTGTAGTCCCGCAATGGCCAGGTCCCAAGGTTGCCAAATTAAAAAGGTTCAACCTTCATCTACGTGTATGTGAATGATTGCGTCGTTTTTAGTCTGTTTCCTGGCACCATCATGATAAAGTAGGAAACACAATAAAGTATGAAAAAGATATATGCATATATATCTTTATTATTCATATTTTATTTTGCTTTGTCGCTGTCTCCGGCGTTTGCGAGGTAGCGCAAGGAAACAGACGAAAAAAAATGGCCCAACCCACCCCCATACACATGTATATACATACACGTCAACACATGCAAATATATATTCCTATACATCTCAATGTACACATATATATATACACACACAGACACATACATATATACCCATGCACACAATTCACACTGTCTGCATTTATTCATTCTCATCGCCACCTCGCCACACATGGAATACCATGGATCTGGCAGCGGATGGAACCATGGAAGCGGAAGTGAATCATAGGGTGGGGGAGGGGGCGAAAATCCTGGGAGCCTTGAAGAATGTTTGGAAGTCGAGAACATTATCTCGGAAAGCAAAAATGGGTATGTTTGAAGGAATAGTGGTTCCAACAATGTTGTATGGTTGCGAGGCGTGGGCTATGGATAGAGTTGTGCGAAGGAGGGTGGATGTGCTGGAAATGAGATGTTTGAGGACAATGTGTGGTGAAAGGTGGTTTGATCGAGTAAGTAATGTAAGGGTAAGAGAGACGTGTGGAAATAAAAAGAGCGTGGTTGAGAGCAGAAGAGGGTGTTTTGAAATGGTTTGGGCACATGGAGAGAATGAGTGAGGAAAGATTGACCAAGAGGATTTATGTGTCGGAGGTGGAGGGAACGCGGAGAAGTGGGAGACCAAATTGGAGGTGGAAAGATGGAGTGAAAAAGATTTTGAGTGATCGGGGCCTGAACATGCAGGAGGGTGAAAGGCGGGCAAGGAATAGAGTGAATTGGATCGATGTGGTATACCAGGGTTGACATGCTGTCAGTGGATTGAATCAGGGCATGTGAAGCATCTGGGGTAATCCATGGAAAGTTGTGTGGGGCCTGGATGTGGAAAGGGAGCTGTGGTTTCGGGCATTATTGCAAGACAGCTAGAAACTGAGTGTGAACGAATGGGGCCTTCCTTGTCTTTTCCTAGTGCTATCTCGCACACATCAGGGGGGAGGGGGATGGTATTCCATGTGTGGCGAGGTGGCGTTGGGAATGAATAAAGGCAGACAGTGTGAATTGTGTGCATGGGTATATATGTATGTGTCTGTGTGTGTACCCTTCTCTGTTCCTTCTTTGGAAAAAAAAAAGAGGGGAAGATTTCCAGCCCCCCACTCCCTTCCTTTTAGTCGCCTTCTACAACATGCAGGGAATACGTGGGAAGTATTCTTTCTCCCCTATCCCCAGGAATAATATATATATATATATTATTTATTTTTTTTTTTATTATACTTTGTCGCTGTCTCCCGCGTTTGCGAGGTAGCGCAAGGAAACAGACGAAAGAAATGGCCCAAACCCCCCCCCATACACATGTATATACATACGTCCACACACGCAAATATACATACCTACACAGCTTTCCATGGTTTACCCCAGACGCTTCACATGCCTTGATTCAATCCACTGACAGCACATCAACTCCGGTATACCACATCGCTCCAATTCACTCTATTCCTTGCCCTCCTTTCACCCTCCTGCATGTTCAGGCCCCGATCACACAAAATCTTTTTCACTCCATCTTTCCACCTCCAATTTGGTCTCCCTCTTCTCCTCGTTCCCTCCACCTCCGACACATATATCCTCTTGGTCAATCTTTCCTCACTCATTCTCTCCATGTGCCCAAACCACTTCAAAACACCCTCTTCTGCTCTCTCAACCACGCTCTTTTTATTTCCAAACATCTCTCTTACCCTTACGTTACTCACTCGATCAAACCACCTCACACCACACATTGTCCTCAAACATCTCATTTCCAGCACATCCATCCTCCTGCGCACAACTCTATCCATAGCCCACGCCTCGCAACCATACAACATTGTTGGAACCACTATTCCTTCAAACATACCCATTTTTGCTTTCCAAGATAATGTTCTCGACTTCCACACATTCTTCAAGGCTCCCAGAATTTTCGCCCCCTCCCCCACCCTATGATCCACTTCCGCTTCCATGTTTCCATCCGCTGCCATATCCACTCCCAGATATCTAAAACACTTCACTTCCTCCAGTTTTTCTCCATTCAAACTCACCTCCCAATTGACTTGACCCTCAACCCTACTCTACCTAATAACCTTGCTCTTATTCACATTTACTCTTAACTTTCTTCTTTCACACACTTTACCAAACTCAGTCACCAGCTTCTGCAGTTTCTCACATGAATCAGCCACCAGCGCTGTATCATCAGCGAACAACAACTGACTCACTTCCCAAGCTCTCTCATCCCCAACAGACTTCATCCTTGCCCCTCTTTCCAAAGCTCTTGCATTCACCTCCCTAACAACCCCATCCATAAACAAATTAAACAACCATGGAGACATCACACACCCCTGCCGCAAACCTACATTCACTGAGAACCAATCACTTTCCTCTCTTCCTACACGTACACATGCCTTACATCCTCGATAAAAACTTTTCACTGCTTCTAACAACTTGCCTCCCACACCATACATTCTTAATACCTTCCACAGAGCATCTCTATCAACTCTATCATATGCCTTCTCCAGATCCATAAATGCTACATACAAATCCATTTGCTTTTCTAAGTATTTCTCACATACTTATATATATAAGTATTTGCTTTGAAGAATGTATATATATATATATATATATATATATATATATATATATATATATATATATATATATATATACATATATATTTTCAGAAAAGAAGAGAGAATGTTGGGGTGAGGAGAGTGGTGAGAGTAAGTGAGCTTGGGAAGGAGACTTGTGTGAGGAAGTACCAGGAGAGACTGAGTACAGAATGGAAAAAGGTGAGAACAAAGGAGGTAAGGGGAGTGGGGGAGGAATGGGATGTATTTAGGGAAGCAGTGATGGCTTGAGCAAAAGATGCTTGTGGCATGAGAAGCGTGGGAGGTGGGTTGATTAGAAAAGGTAGTGAGTGGTGGTATGAAGAAGTAACATTATTAGTGAAAGAGAAGAGAGAGGCATTTGAACGATTTTTGCAGGGAAAAAAGGCAAATGAGTGGGAGAGGTATAAAAGAAAGAGGCAGGAGGTCAAGAGAAAGGTGCAAGAGGTGAAAAAGGGGGCAAATGAGAGTTGGGGTGAGAGAGTATCATTAAATTTCAGGGAGAATAAAAAGATGTTTTGGAAGGAGGTAAATAAAGTGCGTAAGACAAGGGAGCAAATGGGAACTTCAGTGAAGGGGGCTAATGGGGAGGTGATAACAAGTCATGGTGATGTGAGAAGGAGATGGAGTGAGTATTTTGAAGGTTTGTTGAATGTGTTTGATGATAGAGTGGCAGATGTGGGGTGTCTTGGTCGAGGTGGTGTGCAAAGTGAGAGGGTTGGGGAAAATGATTTGGTAAATAGAGAAGAGGTAGTAAAAGCTTTACGGAAGATGAAAGCCTGGCAAAGCAGCAGGTTTGGATGGCATTGCAGTGGAATTTATTAAAAAAGGGGGTGACTGTATTGTTGACTGGTTGGTAAGGTTATTTAATGTATGTATGATTCATGGTGAGGTGCCTGAGGATTGGCAGAATGCTTGCATAGTGCCATTGTACAAAGGCAAAGGGGATAAGAGTGAGTGCTCAAATTACAGAGGTATAAGTTTGTTGAGTATTCCTGGTAAATCATATGGGAGGGTATTGATTGAGAGGGTGACGGCATGTACAGAGCATCAGATTGGGGAAGAGCAGTGTGGTTTCAGAAGTGGTAGAGGATGTGTGGATCAGGTGTTTGCTTTGAAGAATGTATACGAGAAATACTTAGAAAAACAAATGAATTTGTATGTAGCATTTATGGATCTGGAAAAGTCATATGATAGAGTTGATAGAGAGGCTCTGTGGAAGGTATTAACAATATATGGTGTGGGAGGCAAGTTGTTAGAAGCAGTGAAAAGTTTTTATCGAGGATGTAAGGCATGTGTCCGTGTAGGAAGAGAGGAAAGTGATTGGTTCTCAGTGAATGTAGGTTTGTGGCAGGGGTGTGTGATGTCTCCATGGTTGTTTAATTTGTTTATGGATGGGGTTGTTAGGGAGGTGAATGCAAGAGTTTTGGAAAGAGGGGCAAGTATGCAGTCTCTTGTGGATGAGAGAGCTTGGGAAGTGAGTCAGTTGTTGTTCGCTGATGATACAGCGCTGGTGGCTGATTCATGTAAGAAACTGCAGAAGCTGGTGACTGAGTTTGGTAAAGTGTGTGAAAGAAGAAAGTTAAGAGTAAATGTGAATAAGAGCAAGGTTATTAGGTACAGTAGGGTTGAGGGTCAAGTCAATTGGGAGGTAAGTTTGAATGGAGAAAAGCTGGAGGAAGTGAGGTGTTTTAGATATCTGGGAGTGGATCTGGCAGCGGATGGAACCATGGAAGCGGAAGTGAATCATAGGGAGGGGGAGGGGGCGAAAATTCTGGGAGCCTTGAGGAATGTTTGGAAGTCGAGAACATTATCTCGGAAAGCAAAAATGGGTATGTTTGAAGGAATAGTGGTTCCAACAATGTTGTATGGTTGCGAGGCGTGGGCTATGGATAGAGTTGTGCGCAGGAGGGTGGATGTGCTGGAAATGAGATGTTTGAGGACAATATGTGGTGTGAGGTGGTTTGATCGAGTAAGTAATGTAAGGGTGAGAGAGACGGGTGGAAATAAAAAGAGTGTGGTTGAGAGAGCAGAAGAGTGTGTTTTGAAATGGTTTGGGCACATGGAGAGAATGAGTGAGGAAAGATTGACCAAGAGGATATATATATATATATATATATATATATATATATATATATATATATATATATATATATATAATATATTTAATTTTCCAAAAGAAGGAACAGAGAAGGGGGCCAGGTGAGGATATTCCCTCAATGGCCCAGTCCTCTGTTCTTAACGCTACCTTGCTAACGCGGGAAATGGCGAATAGTTTGAAAAAAAAAAAAAAATATATATATATATATATATATATATATATATATATATATATATATATATATATATATATATATATATATATATATATATATTTTTTTTTCATACTATTCGCCATTTCCCGCCTCAGCGAGGTAGCGTTAAGAACAGAGGACTGGGCCTCTGAGGAAACATCCTCACCCGGCCCCCTTCTCTGTTCCTTCCTTTGGAAAATTGAAAAAAAAATGAGAGGGGGAAGATTTCCAGCCCCCCGCTCCCTTCCCTTTTAGTCGCCTTCTACGACACGCAGGGAATACGTGGGAAGTATTCTTTCTCCCCTATCCCCAGGGATAATATATATATATATATATATATATAGTCTTTTTATGCATAATCACTGTTTCCCGAGTCAGCGAGGTAGCACCAGGAAACAGACGAAGAATGGCCCATCTACTCCTATACTCACATACATGCATAAACATCCATATATGCACCTATACATATCAACATATACATAAATATACATATCAACATATACATATAGTTTCCTGATGCTACCTCGCTGATACAGGAAATAGCAATCAAGTATAATAAAATAAACATAATTGGCAAGCATGCGGTATTCAGTGTCATGATAGGAAATGGTGAAGAGCTTGTGGAATTGTGTGCTGAGAAAAGACTGGTAATTGGGAGTACCTGGTTTAAAAAGAGAGATATGCACAAGCATACATATGTCAGTAGGAGAGATGGTCATCGGGCATTATAAGGTTACACATTAATTGAGAGTAGTATAAAAAAGATTTTTAAATGTAAAGGTGCTGATAGGGATGGCTGGTGGGATGTCTGATCCCTATCTTGTGGAGGCGAGGGTGAAGGTTTGTAGAGCTTTTTGAAAAAGAAGAAACAATGTCGGGGAAAAGAGGGTGGTGAGTGTAAGAGAGTTTGGAGAGGAGACTTGTGTGAAGAGCTACCGGAAGAGGATGGCAAAATAGACGAGCAAATGAAGTGAGGGGAAAGGGTGAAGAATGGTAGGTATCTAAGGAAGCAGTGTTGACATGTGGAAGAGATGCCTGTGCCATGTGAAAGATGGGAGGTGGGCAGATTAAAAAGGGAAGTGAGTGGTAGGATGGAGAAGTAAAGCTGCTAGGGAAAAGGAAAAGACAGGCATTTGGGCAGTACTTACAGGGAAGGAGTGCAGATGATTGGGAGATGTATATCAGAAAGTGGCAGGAGCTCAAGAAAAAGGTGCAGAGGTTGTAAAAAAGGGCAAATGAGAGTTGGGGTGAGAGAATATCATTAAACCTAGGGAAGAGTAAAAGGATGTTTTGGAAGGAGGTAAATGATGTGAGAAAAACAAGAGAACAAATGGGAACATCGGTGAAGGGTGCAAACGGGGAAGTGATAATGAGTAGTGATGGAATGAGGGGAGATAAAGTGAGTATTTTGAAGGATTATCAAATGTGTTTGATGATGAAGTGGGAGATGTAGAGTGTTCTGGTTGAGGTGGTATGCAAAGTAAAAGAATCATGGAAAGTGCTTTGGTGAAGATAGAAAAGGTAATGAAAGCCTTGCAGATGATAAAAGTGCTTTAGTGAAGAGAGAAAAGGTAATGAAAGCCTTGCAGATGATAAAAGTGCTTTGGTGAAGAGAGAAAAGGTAATGAAAGCCTTGCAGACGATAAAGTGCTGCAAGGCGGAAGGACTGAATGGTATTACTCTTGAATTTATTAAGAAATGGGGTGA
The DNA here is from genome assembly GCF_036320965.1 of Panulirus ornatus. NCBI lineage: Eukaryota > Metazoa > Arthropoda > Malacostraca > Decapoda > Palinuridae > Panulirus > Panulirus ornatus. The sequence goes on from NC_092237.1 coordinate 40,019,219, forward strand.
CTGTGTTCTTGATTACTTGGCAAGGTTATTCAATGTATGTATGAACCATGGTGAGGTGCCTGACAATTGGCAAAATGTATATATAGTGCCACTGCATAAAAGGCAAAGGGGATAAAGGTGAGAGTTCAAACTACAGAGGCATAAGTCTGTTGTGTATGCCTGGTAAATTGTATGGGAGGGTACTGACTACGGAGGAACAGTGTGGTTTCAGAAGCAAAAGAGGATGTGTGGATCAGGTGTTTTCTTTGAAGAATGTCTGTGAGACATACATTTGAAAAACAGATGGATTTGCATATAGCATTTATGGATCTGGAGAAGGCATATGACAGGGTTGAAAGAGATGCTTTGTGGAAGATCTACGAATATATGGTGTGGGAGGTAAGCTGCTGATAGCAGAGAAGTTTTTATCAAGGGTGTAAGGCATGTGTGTGAGTAGTAAGAGAAGAGATTGAATGGTTCCCAGTAAAGGTCAGCCTGCAGCAGGGGTGTGTGATGTCACCATGGTTCTTTAAGATGTTTATGGATGGGGTGGTGAGGGAGGTGAATACAAGAGTCTTGGAGAGAGGAGCGAATATACAGGCTGTGGGGAATGAGAGGGCCTAAAAAGTGAGTCAGTGTTTGTTTGCTGATGATACAGCACTGGTGATGGATTTGAATGAAAAGCTGCAGAAGTTGGTGACTGAGTTTGGAATTCTGCGAGAAGGGCAGAAGTTGAGAGTAAATGTGAATAAATGCAAGGATATTGGGTTTAGCAGGGTTGAGGAACAGGTTAGGTGGGATGCGAGTTGTGAGGCTGAATGGAAGAAGACCAATGGAAGTGAAGAGTTTTAGATACTTGGGAGTGGACATGACAGCAAATGGGACCCTGGAAGCAGAAGAGAGAAATAGGGTGGGAGAGGGGGCAAAGGTTCTGGGAGTGCTGAGGAATGTGTGGAAAGAGAGAACATTATCTGGGAGGGCAAAAATGGGTATCTGTGAAAGAACAGTAAACCCAACAATATAATATGGATACAAGGCATGGGGTATAGATAAGGCTGTGTGGAGGAGGGTGGGCATGTTGGAAATAAAATGTTTGAAGACAATATGAGATATGAGATGGTTTGATCAAGTAAGTAAAGAAAGGGTAAGAGAGATACATGGTGATAAAAAGTGTGTGGCTGAGAGAGCAGAAGAGGGTGTGCTGAAATGGTTCAGACATATGGTGAGAATGGACGAGGAAAGATTAATAAAAATGATATATGTGTCAGAAGTGGAGAGAGCAAGGAAGACAGAGAGACTAATTTGGAAACGAGAGAATGGAGTGGAAAAGATTTAAGAGTGAACACCCAGGAGGGTGAAAGGCATGCATGGGATAGGGTAAACTGAAATGATGTGGCATACTGGAGTCGACATGCTCTCAATGAACAGAACCAAGGCATAAGAAGTGTCCAGGGTAGTCTATGGAACATCCTGTGGGGCATGGTTGTGAATAGGGAGCTGTGGTTTTGGTGTATTACATATAAAACCTTGAGAATGAACGTGAGAGATGTGGTCTTTCTTAGTCTGTTCCTGGCACTACCTCACTAATGAGGGAAATGGCGACCAAGTGTGAAAAACAAAAATTAATCTATATATGCCTTGAGAGTAGAGTACACTGTCATGTTTTGCAGTTGATAAGTATATCTTAAAAGGTATGTGGAGAGGGAAGGTATCCAAGCATTGATTTTGTTGTAGCCAGTAGTGTGACATATTTTCTTTTTTTGTAGACTGTATTTCTTGGGTGCTGTCACTATCTGAGAACAGTTTTGTAGAGTCAGTGGTGAAAGGTAAGTTTTGGTGAACAAGTGTTATGAATCCTATTCCTCATCCTTGTTGTCTTTCATCACTTACACAGAAAAGAGGTAGGGCAGATCTGGATGCGAGTCCGGTTTCTTGGATGAGGGATATGTGGATGTTGTGTTCTCTGATTTGGCTGACTATTTCTGTGTGTTTGTTTCTGATGCCACAGGTGTTGAGTTGCAAAAAGTTTAGTTTGTCACTCAGGTTCAGTGGAGTAGAAAGGTTTACAAGTGAAGAGCAATAGTGTGTGTTTTGTTCTATCATATTTTGAGTGTTTGTGCTGGATGTGTGGGGGGGTTTGTGAGGTTTTTTGGGGGGAGTTACTGCTCAAGTATTATCAATGCCAATGTCCTCAGTCGTATTTAATGGGTGAAAGTGATGTTCGATGGAGGTAATATTACTGAGTGCAGCTGGAGCATCTCAATCGTTATGTAGCAAAAAAGTTGATTTTTTTTGTGTTATCACATCGAAGTAGAAAGTACTGTAAAAAAAATATTAGAGGACTATGAAATATCATTTTTTGACTTGAAACCCTAAATAACTGGAGAAATTGTGACTATGTTCAAAAGTAGTGATGCAAATGGACTAATAAAATCCAGTGCCTTTAACTCAGGCAAGACAGGAAAGAGGCCCGAAGAGGTGGCATTTTGTTGTTGGTTCATGATTTACTACAAGCAATACCAGATAAGTCTAAACCAGTGCTTTGCAACCATTGTGTGCTGCAATAATGTCCCTAATGTGCTGTGGTACATTCCTAAATATTTTCAGTACTTACTTAAAAAAAACTATTGTACATCACTACATTTGTTTTACTGTACATATCAATTGTGGGTAAAGTATTTTTCATATTCCTTCCTTTCAATGGATAACAGGTACAAAGAGTAAAATACTGGAAAAATTTTATTTGGTGTGTCTCAGGCATCAAGCACCTCACATTGTACCAAGAAATTATGAAGGCTGAGAAGCACTGGTCTGAATTACAGGGAGTTCGATAAATTACTGTGTGGTACAAGAAATTTACAAAACAAGACACTTCAGGTTCAGTGGAAAAGAAAACTGCACTCACAACATAGTTTACTCAAACATAGAATGAGATGTCATCTCATGCTGATTATGAGCAAATTCAACTTACCAGGTGTGGATTTCATTTGCTATCATACAAATTATGATCAAACACATGGTGAACACAGGTTCCTTGACAAAACCTATGATATGCTTCTTTGTCAAGATGTAGATGCTCCTACTAGAATAGTTAATGGAAAAACGACTAATACATTTGATCAGGTGTTTCCTAAAAATGACTCAGTAGTATAGTATTGACATAACAGTGGTGGCACCACTGGGAGTAAGTGATCATGTTCAACTGACATGGACATTAGTCACATACCTGGACCTGGGCAAGAGAATATATGAAGGAACCAACCTGAATTTCTGAAAAGGGATCAATGTACAAATTACTATTGTGCTACTGAATACAAACTTGGAGGTGCTAAGGACAAATAAGGAAATTGAATTTGGTTGGAGCTGCTTTACAAACACCTTAAAAGAACTATGCACTAAATGCACACCAAAAAAGAAAATCAAGAAGAAATGATAAAGGCCAGATTGAACAGCAAAACAAATTCAAGTAACATCAGTTAAGAGGGTGCATGACTACTATAAAAACTGGGGATTAGGTCTGTCAAATGATCATCATAAGTATGTTAAACGGAAAAACAGAACCCAGGGAATATGTAAACATATGTAGCAGTTACTGTTAATGACCATGACAAATTCACGGGCAGGCCAGGGTTGAGCACATACATTTGAGCCCTCATTGTGGCAGAAGGCCAACAATCAACTCAGTGGGACATCCATCCATAGGGTTGGGTCAATAAAACAGGTACAAGGCTTAGGCTAGTGCACACATATATATAAACATTTTTTTTTTTTTTTTTTTTTTCAAACTATTCGCCATTTCCCGCGTTAGCGAGGTATATATATATATATATATATATATATATATATATATATATATATATATATATATATATATATATATACATATATATATATAAACAACCATGGAGACATCACATACCCCTGCCGCAAACCTACATTCACTGAGAACCAATCACTTTCCTCTCTTCCTACACGTACACATGCCTTACATCCTCGATAAAAACTTTTCACTGCTTCTAACAACTTGCCTCCCACACCATATATTCTTAATACCTTCCACAGAGCATCTCTATCAACTCTATCATATGCCTTCTCCAGATCCATAAATGCTACATACAAATCCATTTGCTTTTCTAAGTATTTCTCACATACATTCTTCAAAGCAAACACCTGATCCACACATCCTCTACCACTTCTGAAACCACACTGCTCTTCCCCAATCTGATGCTCTGTACATGCCTTCACCCTCTCAATCAATACCCTCCCATATAATTTACCAGGAATACTCAACAAACTTATACCTCTGTAATTTGAGCACTCACTCTTATCCCCTTTGCCTTTGTACAACGGCACTATGCAAGCATTCCGCCAATCCTCAGGCACCTCACCATGAGTCATACATACATTAAATAACCTTACCAACCAGTCAACAATACAGTCACCCCCTTTTTTAATAAATTCCACTGCAATACCATCCAAACCTGCTGCCTTGCCGGCTTTCATCTTCCGCAAAGCTTTTACTACCTCTTCTCTGTTTACCAAATCATTTTCCCTAACCCTCTCACTTTGCACACCACCTCGACCCAAACACCCTATATCTGCCACTCTGTCATCAGACACATTCAACAAACCTTCAAAATACTCATTCCATCTCCTTCTCACATCACCACTACTTGTTATCACCTCCCCATTTACGCCCTTTACTGAAGTTCCCATTTGCTCCCTTGTCTTACGCACCCTATTTACCTCCTTCCAGAACATCTTTTTATTCTCCCTAAAATTTACTGATAGTCTCTCACCCCAACTCTCATTTGCCCTTTTTTTCACCTCTTGCACCTTTCTCTTGACCTCCTGTCTCTTTCTTTTATACTTCTCCCACTCAATTGCATTTTTTCCCTGCAAAAATCGTCCAAATGCCTCTCTCTTCTCTTTCACTAATACTCTTACTTCTTCATCCCACCACTCACTACCCTTTCTAAACAGCCCACCTCCCACTCTTATGGATGGGGTTGTTAGGGAGGTAAATGCAAGAGTTTTGGAAAGAGGGGCAAGTATGAAGTCTGTTGGGGATGAGAGAGCTTGGGAAGTGAGTCAGTTGTTGTTCGCTGATGATACAGCGCTGGTGGCGGATTCATGTGAGAAACTGCAGAAGCTGGTGACGGAGTTTGGTAAAGTGTGTGGAAGAAGAAAGTTAAGAGTAAATGTCAATAAGAGCAAGGTTATTAGGTACAGTAGGGTTGAGGGTCAAGTCAATTGGGAGGTGAGTTTGAATGGTGAGAGGCTGGAGGAAGTGAAGTGTTTTAGATATCTGGGAGTGGATCTGTCAGCGGATGGAACCATGGAAGCGGAAGTGGATCATAGGGTGGGGGAGGGGGCGAAAATTTTGGGAGCCTTGAAAAATGTGTGGAAGTCGAGAACATTATCCCGGAAAGCAAAAATGGGTATGTTTGAAGGAATAGTAGTTCCAACAATGTTGTATGGTTGCGAGGCGTGGGCTATGGATAGAGTTGTGCGCAGGAGGATGGATGTGCTGGAAATGAGATGTTTGAGGACAATGTGTGGTGTGAGGTGGTTTGATCGAGTAAGTAACGTAAGGGTAAGAGAGATGTGTGGAAATAAAAAGAGCGTGGTTGAGAGAGCAGAAGAGGGTGTTTTGAAATGGTTTGGGCACATGGAGAGAATGAGTGAGGAAAGATTGACCAAGAGGATATATGTGTCGGAGGTGGAGGGAACGAGGAGAAGAGGGAGACCAAATTGGAGGTGGAAAGATGGAGTGAAAAGGATTTTGTGTGATCGGGGCCTGAACATGCAGGAGGGTGAAAGGAGGGCAAGGAATAGAGTGAATTGGAGCGATGTGGTATACAGGGGTTGACGTGCTGTCAGTGGATTGAATCAAGGCATGTGAAGCGTCTGGGGTAAACCATGGAAAGGCTGTGTAGGTATGTATATTTGCGTGTGTGGACGTGTGTATGTACATGTGTATGGGGGGGGGTTGGGCCATTTCTTTCGTCTGTTTCCTTGCGCTACCTCGCAAACGCGGGAGACAGCGACAAAGTATAAAAAAAAAAAAAAAAAAAAAAAAAAAAAAAAAAAAAAAAAAATATATATATATATATATATATATATATATATATATATATATATATATATATATATACATATATATATATATATATATATATATATATATATTATTATTATTATTTTGCTTTGTCGCTGTCTCCCGCATTAGCGAGGTAGCGCAAGGAAACAGACGAAAGAATGGCCCAACCCACCCACATACACATGTATATACATACACGTCCACACACGCAAATATACATACCTATACATTTCAATATAAACATATATATACACACAGAGACATATAAATATATACACAAGTACATAATTCATACTGTCTGCCTTTATTTATTCACATCGCCACCCTGCCACACAGAGATTAACAACGCCCTCCCCCTCATGTGTGTGAGGTAGCATTAGGAAAAGACAACAAACGCCCCATTCGTTCACACTCAGTCTCTAGCTGTCATGTAATAATGCACCGAAACCACAGCTCACTTTTCACATCCAGGCCCCACAAAACTTTCCATGGTTTACCCCAGATGCTCCACATGCCCTGGTTCAATTCACTGACAGCACGTTGGCCCCGGTATACCACATCGTTCCAATTCACTCTATTCCTTGCACGCCTTTCACCCTCCTGCATGTTCAGGCCCCGATCACTCAAAATCTTTTTCACTACATCTTTCTACCTCCAATTTGGTCTCCCACTTTTCCTCGTTCCCTCCACCTCTGACACATATATCCTCTTGGTCAATCTTTCCTCATTCATTCTCTCCATGTGACCAAAACATTTCAAAACACCCTCTTCTGCTCTCTCAACCACACTCCTTTTATTTCCACATATCTCTCTCACCCTTACATTACTTACTCGATCAAACCACCTCACACCACATATTGTCCTCAAACATCTCATTTCCAGCACATCCACGCTCCTGCACACAACTCTATCCATAGCCCATGTCTCGCAGCCATACAACATTGTTAGAACCACTATTCCTTCAAACATACCCATTTTTGCTTTCCGGGATAATGTTCTCGATTTCCAAACATTCTTCAACGCTCCCAGGATTTTCGCCCCCTCCTACACCCTATGATTCACTTCTGTTTCCATGTCTCCATCCGCTGCCAGATCCACTCCCAGATATCTAAAACACTTCACTTCCTCCAGTTTTCTCCATTCAAACTTACCTCCCAATTGACTTGACCCTCAACCCTACTGTACCTAATAACCTTGCTCTTATTCACATTTACTCTTAACTTTCTTCTTTCACACACTTTACCAAACTCAGTCACCAGCTTCTGCAGTTTCTCACATGAATCAGCCACCAGCGCTGTATCATCAGCAAACAACAATTGACTCGCTTCCCAAGCTCTCTCATCCACAACAGACTGCATACTTGCCCCTCTTTCCAAAACTCTTGCATTCGCCTCCCTAACAACCCCATCCATAAACAAATTAAATAACCATGGAGACATCACACACCCCTGCCGCAAACCTACATTCATTGAGAACCAATCACTTTCCTCTCTTCCTACACGTACACATGCCTTACATCCTCGATAAAGACTTTTCACTGCTTCCAACAACTTGCCTCCCACGCCGTATATTATTAATACCTTCCACAAAGCATCTCTATCAACTCTTTCCTATGCCTTCTCCAGATCCATAAATGCTAGAAGAAATCCATTTGCTTTTCTAAGTATTTCTCACATACATTCTTCAAAGCAAACACCTGATCCACAAATCCTCTACCACTTCTGAAACAACACTGATCTTCCCCAATCTGATGCTCTGTACATGCCTTCACCCTCTCAATCAATACCCTCCCAAATAAATTACCAGGAATACTTAACAAACTTATACCTCCGTAATTTGAGCACTCACTCTTATCCCCTTTGCCTTTGTTCAATGGCACCATGCAAGTATTCTGCCAATCCTCAGGCATCTCACCATGAATCATACATACATTAAATAGCCTTACCAACCAGTCAATAATACAGTCACCCCCTTTTTTAATGAATTCTACTGCAATACCATCCAAACCCGCTGCCTTGCCGTCTTTCATCTTCCGCAAAGCTTTTACTACCTCTTCTCTGTTTACCAAATCATTTTCCCTAACCCTCTCACTTTGCACGCCACCTCGACCAAAACACCCTATATCTGCCATTCTATCATCAAACACATTCAACAAACCTTCAAAATACTCACTCCATCTCCTTCTCACATCACCACTACTTGTTATCACCTTCCCCATTTGCCCCCTCCACTGAAGTTCCCATTTGCTCCCTTGTCTTACGCACTTTATTTACCTCCTTCCAGAACATCTTTTTATTCTCTGCAAAATTTAACAATACTCTCTCACCCCAACTCTCATTTGCCCTCTTTTTCACCTCTTGCACCTTTCTCTTGACCTCCTGCCTCTTTCTTTTATACATCTCCCACTCATTTGCATTCTTTCCCAGCAAAAATCGTCCAAATGCCTCTCTCTTCTCTTTCACAAATAATCTTACTTCTTCATCCCACCACTCACTACCCTTTCTAATCAACCCACCTCCCATGCCATGCTTCACATGCCAAAAGCATTTTTTGCACAAGCCATCACTACTACCATGAATATATCCCATTCCTCCCCCACTCCCCTTACCTTCTTTGTTCTCATCTTTTTCCATTATGTACTCAGTCTCTCCTGGTCCTTCCTCACATAAGTCTCCTTCCCAAGCTCACTTACTCTCACCACTCTCTTCATCCCATCATTCTCTCTTCTTTTCTGAAAACCCCTACAAATATTCACCTTCGCCTCCACAAGATAATGATCAGACATCTCTCCAGTTGCACCTCTCAGCACATTAACATCCAAAAGTCTCTCTTTCGTGCGCCTATCAACACGTAATCCAATAACGCTCTCTGGCCATCTCTCCTACTTACATACATATACTTATGTATATCTCGCTTTTTTAACCATGTATTCCCAATCACCAGTCCTTTTTCAGCACATAAATCTACAAGCTCTTCACCATTTCCATTTACAACACTGAACAACCCATGTAAACCAATTATTCCCTCAACTGCCACATTACTCAACTTTGCATTCATATCGCCCATCCCCATAACCCAGTCTTGTGCATCAAAACCTCTAACACACTCATTCAGCTGCTCCCAAAACACTTGCCTCTCATGATCTTTCTTCTCATGCCCAGGTGCATATGCACCAATAATCACCCATCTCTCTCCATCAACTTTCAGTTTTACCCATATCAATCTATATGCCCTATATATATATATTAAATATATATATGTGAAGCGTCTGGGGCAAACCATGGAAAGCTGTGTAGGTATGTATATTTGCATGTGTGGACGTATGTATATACATGTGTATGGGGGTGGGTTGGGCCATTTCTTTCGTCTGTTTCCTTGCGCTACCTCGCAAACGCGGGAGACAGCAAAAAAAAAAAAAAATATATATATATATATATATATATATATATATATATATATATATATATATATATATATATATATTTGTTTATGGATGGGGTTCTTAGGTAGGTGAATGCAAGAGTTTTGGAAAGAGGGGCAAGTATGAAGTCTGTTGGGGATGAGAGAGCTTGGGAAGTGAGTCAGTTGTTGTTCGCTGATGATACAGCGCTGGTGGCTGATTCATGTAAGAAACTGCAGAAGCTGGTGACTGAGTTTGGTAAAGTGTGTGGAAGAAGAAAGTTAAGAGTAAATGTGAATAAGAGCAATGTTATTAGGTACAGTAGGGTTGAGGGTCAAGTCAATTGGGAGGTGAGTTTGAATGGAGAAAAACTGGAGGAAGTGAAGTGTTTTAGATATCTGGGAGTGGATCTGGCAGCGGATGGAACCATGGAAGCGGAAGTGGATCATAGGGTGGGGGAGGGGGTGAAAATTCTGGGGGCCTTGAAGAATGTGTGGAAGTCGAGAACATTATCCCGGAAAGCAAAAATGGGTATGTTTGAAGGAATAGTGGTTCCAACAATGTTGTATGGTTGCGAGGCGTGGGCTATGGATAGAGTTGTGCGCAGGAGGATGGATGTGCTGGAAATGAGATGTTTGAGGACAATGTGTGGTGTGAGGTGGTTTGATCGAGTGAGTAACGTAAGGGTAAGAGAGATGTGTGGAAATAAAAAGAGCGTAGTTGAGAGAGCAGAAGAGGGTGTTTTGAAGTGGTTTGGACACATGGAGAGGATGAGTGAGGAAAGATTGACCAAGAGAATATATGTGTCGGAGGTGGAGGGAGCAAGGAGAAGAGGGAGACCAAATTGGAGGTGGAAAGATGGAGTGAAAAAGATTTTGTGTGATCGGGGCCTGAACATGCAGGAGGGTGAAAGGAGGGCAAGGAATAGAGTGAATTGGAGCGATGTGGTATACCGGGGTTGACGTGCTGTCAGTGGATTGAATCAAGGCATGTGAAGCGTCTGGGGTAAACCATGGAAAGCTGTGTAGGTATGTATATTTGCGTGTGTGGACGTATGTATATACATGTGTATGGGGGGGGGGTTGGGCCATTTCTTTCGTCTGTTTCCTTGCGCTACCTCGCAAACGCGGGAGACAGCGACAAAGTTAAAAAAAAAAAAAAAAAAAAAAAAAAAAAAATATATATATATATATATATATATATATATATATATATATATCCCTGGGGTTAAGGGAAAAAGAATACTTCCCACGCATTCCTCACGTGTCGTAGAAGGTCGACTAAAGGGGACGGGAGCGGGGGGCCAGAAACCCTCCCCTCCCTGTATTTTAACTTTCTAAAAGGGTAAACAGAAGAAGGAGTCACGCGAGGAGTGCTCATCCTCCTCGAAGGCTCAGATTGGGGTGTCTAAATGTGTGTGGATGTAACCAAGATGAGAAAAAAGGAGAGACAGGTAGTATGTTTGAGGAAAGGAACCTGGATGTTCTGGGTCTGAGTGAAACGAAGCTTAAGGGTAAAGGGGAAGAGTGGTTTGGGAATGTCTTGGGAGTAAAGTCAGGGGTTAGTGAGAGGACAAGAGCAAGGGAAGGAGTAGCACTACTCCTGAATCAGGAGTTGTGGAAGTATGTGATAGAGTGTAATAAAGTAAATTCTATATTGATATGGGTAAAACTGAAAGTTGATGAAGAGAGATGGGTGATTATTGGTGCATATGCACCTGGGCATGAGAAGAAAGATCATGAGAGGCAAGTGTTTTAGGAGCAGCTAAATGAGTGTGTTAGTGGTTTTGATGCACAAGACCGGGTTATAGTGATGGGTGATTTGAATGCAAAGGTGAGTAATGTGGCAGTTGAGGGAATAGTTCGTATACATGGAGTGTTCAGTGTTGCAAATGGAAATGGTGAAGAGCTTGTAGATTTATGTGCTGAAAAAGGACTAGTGATTGGGAATACCTGGTTTAAAAAGTGAGATATACATAAGTATACGTATGTAAGTAGGAGAGATGGACAGAGAGCATTATTCGATTACGTGCTAATTGATAGATGCACGAGAGAGACTTTTGGATGTTAATGTGATGAGAGGTGCAACTGGAGGGATGTCTGATCATTATCTTGTGGAGGCAAAGGTGAAGATTTGTGGGGGAAAATGAAGAGAAAATGTTGGGGTGAAGAGAGTGGTGAGAGTAAGTGAGCTTGGGAAGGAGACTTATGTGAGGAAGTATCAGGAGAGACTGAGTACAGAAAGGAAAAAGGTGAGAACAAAGGAGGTAAGGGGAGTGGGGGAGGAATGGGAAGTATTTAGGGAATCAGTGATGGCTTGCGCAAAAGATGCTTGTTGCATAAGAAGCGTGAGAGGTGGGTTGATTAGAAAAGGTAGTGAGTGGGGGGACGAAGAAGTAAGATTATTAGTGAAAGAAAAGAGAGGCATTTGGACGATTTTTGCAGGGAAAAAATGCAAATGAGTGGGAGAGGTATAAAAGAAAGAGGCAGGAGGTCAAGAGAAAGGTGCAAGAGGTGAAAAAGAGGGCAAATGAGAGTTGGGGTGAGAGAGTATCATTAAATTTCAGGGAGAATAAAAAGATGTTCTGGAAGGAGGTAAATAGAGTGCATAAGACAAGGGAGCAAATGGGAACTTCAGTGAAGGGGGCAAATGGGGAGGTGATAACAAGTAGTGGTTATGTGAGAAGGAGATGGAGTGAGTATTTTGAAGGTTTGTTGAATGTGTTTGATGATAGAGTGGCAGATATAGGGTGTTTTGGTCAAGGTGGTGTGCAAAGTGACAGGGTTAGGGAAAATGATTTGGTAAACAAAGAAGAGGTAGTAAAAGCTTTGCGGAAGATGAAAGCCGGCAAGGCAGCAGGTTTGGATGGTATTGCAGTGGAATTTATTAAAAAAGGGGGTGACTGTATTATTGACTGGTTGGTAAGGTTATTTAATGTGTGTATGACTCATGGTGAGGTGCCTGAGGATTGGCAGAATGCGTGCATAGTGCCAATGTACAAAGGCAAAGGGGATAAGAGTGAGTGCTCAAATTACAGAGGTATAAGTTTGTTGAGTATTCCTGGTAAATTATATGGGAGGGTATTGATTGAGAGGGTGAAGGCATGTACAGAGCATCAGATTGGGGAAGAGCACTGTGGTTTCAGAAGTGGTAGAGGATGTGTGGATAAGGTGTTTGCTTTGAAGAATGTATGTGAGAAATACTTAGAAAAGAATATGGATATGTATGTAGCATTTATGGATCTGGAGAAGGCATATGATAGAGTTGATAGAGATGCTCTGTGGAAGGTATTAAGAATATATGGTATGGGAGGCAGGTTGTTAGAAGCAGTGAAAAGTTTTTATCGAGGATGTAAGGCATGTGTACGTGTAGGAAGAGAGGAAAGTGACTGGTTCTCAGTGAATGTAGGTTTGCGGCAGGGGTGTGTGATGTCTCCATGGTTGTTTAATTTGTTTATGGATGGGGTTGTTAGGGAGGTGAATGCAAGAGTTTTGGAAAGAGGGGCAAGTATGAAGTCTGTTGGGGATGAGAGAGCTTGGGAAGTGAGTCAGTTGTTGTTCACTGATGATACAGCGCTGGTGGCTGATTCATGTGAGAAACTGCAGAAGCTGGTGACTGAGTTTGGTAAAGTGTGTGAAAGAAAAAAGTTAAGAGTAAATGTGAATAAGAGCAAGGTTATTAGGTACAGTAGGGTTGAGGGTCAAGTCAACTGGGAGGTAAGTTTGAATGGAGAAAAACTGGAGGAAGTAAAGTGTTTTAGATATCTGGGAGTGGATCTGGCAGCGGATGGAACCATGGAAGCGGAAGTGAATCATAGGGTGGGGGAGGGTGCGAAAATCCTGGGAGCCTTGAAGAATGTGTGGAAGTCGAGAACATTATCTCGGAAAGCAAAAATGGGTATGTTTGAAGGAATAGTGGTTCCAACAAAGTTGTAAGGTTGCGAGGTGTGGGCTATGGATAGAGTGGTGCGCAGGAGGATGGATGTGCTGGAAATGAGATGTTTGAGGACAATGTGTGGTGTGAGGTGGTTTGATCGAGTAAGTAACGTAAGGGTAAGAGAGATGTGTGGAAATAAAAAGAGCGTGGTTGAGATAGCAGAAGAGGGTGTTTTGAAATGGTTTGGGCACATGGAGAGAATGAGTGAGGAAAGATTGACCAAGAGGATATATGTGTCGGAGGTGGAGGGAACGAGGAGAAGAGGGAGACCAAATTGGAGGTGGAAAGATGGAGTGAAAAAGATTTTGTGTGATCGGGGCCTGAACATGCAGGAGGGTGAAAGGAGGGCAAGGAATAGAGTGAATTGGAGCGATGTGGTATACAGGGGTTGACGTGCTGTCAGTGGATTGAATCAAGGCATGTGAAGCGTCTGGGGTAAACCATGGAAAGCTGTGTAGGTATGTATGTTTGCGTGTGTGGACGTGTGTATGTACATGTGTATGGAGGGGGGGGGGGGTTGGGCCATTTCTTTCGTCTGTTTCATTGCGCTACCTCGCAAACGCGGGAGACACCGACAAATTATAAAAAAAAAAAAAAAAAAAATATATATATATATATATATATATATATATATATATATATATATATATATATATATATATATATATATATTGATAATAATATGTATATTTATAGCATTTATGAGATGGCCCCAATTAGGGTACCAGGGGCCTGTGCCAGATTAGATGACATAAAAGAATTAACTTTTAAGAACTGCCCCCAAAGGTTCGATAGTTGCCTTAATAAGAAGATAGAAAGTGAAAGCAGGTGTATCACAGAGATTTATGGCTCCCTTTCCTGAATAACGTTTCAAATTTGTATTAGCAACTGAAAGTGGACACGAATTACCATGTTCTGAACACAATTAGTGACAAGTAATTCAGGCAAGAAACTGAATTGTCAGTGGAGGTTGCTGAAAGAAACTGAGAAGTTAACCCATACAAATCACCAACACCAAAAAAGATGCCTCAATACCTGTTCACAGAGTATGAATATGGATTAACGAAATCTTTGCATTCGATATTTTAGAAATCATTAAAGGGAGAGAAAGCTATTGCAGGAGGAAAACAAGCAGTAACACAGATATTCATGAAAGAACCTAGGTCCAATGAAGGGAACTGCTAAGCAGTAGCATTAACACATGTAGCTGACAAAGTAATGGAGTCAACAGTCAGAGACAGAATGTAATTCCATTCTAAACCCAAATAATTGGTTTACAACACTTCAAAACAGATTTATGTAAGGCTAGATCTACTTCAGCAACATCTTAGAGATATCTGAAAACTGGACATCATTTTTAAACAAATGATAATGCAATGACAGTATTTCTAGATGACCAAATCATATTCACAACTGTTCCTCAAAAAAGGTTACTCCATAAATTGAAAGCATTTGGTGATCAGAGTACTATTCAGGACTGAGGGCTATCTAACACAGAGAGAAATGAGTTTCAGTACATTAGACAACTCAGACTGGACTATTAGAATCTTTCTGGGGACCTGTATTGCTCCTAAATATATGTTAATGATAGACATATAATCGTAAAATATCATGTAAAGATGAGTGCTGATGATATCAAAATCTAGAGAAGCATTAAAAACAACATATATGCCACCAATGCAAAACTTTGACAAGTTTGCTATGTGGCTGGTCAATCAAGTAGCTTTTGATATTTCATTTAGGAAAATGCAATGGGAAAAGGTGCAGGAATTAAGAAATTAAAAGATGAAATGATATACAGAAGTAATAGTAAAATGTTGGAAGAGGTTGAAGAGAAGCGCATTAGTGTTGATAAGCAATGAAATATAACCAACAAAGAAATGTAACAAAGGTGCTTGAGAAGTGAACAGTGTAATGAGATCTGTTTGGAAAATTTCAGCCAGAGTGATAGAAAGGATTCAGGATACTGTATGAAACATTCTTCATTTTGAATGCTGCATACAAGTTTGGTCAACATACTGCAAAAAATGTCCAGTGTAAAGCCACCAACTTTGTTGCTGCTAGAAAACAAGTTACAAAAATTACAAGGAAAGATTATAGATCCCATAATCACAAACAGGAACATAAGAAGGCATCTTCCAAAGGTAAACAAGATTAAAACAGGTAAAGAGATAATTCATGACAGTCTTCTTTAATCTGGCAAGACTGCAGTCTTTAAGAGAACTTATAAAAAATATATGAGAGGAAGGTCCAGAATACAGGAGACAAAATTTCTTCAACCAGATAATTATATATGAATGGCCGTCTTCTACAATATGTAATAAATGCAAGTATAAAAGTCTACTTTAGATCCACACTGAAACTAGCTTTGGGAAATTGCTACTTATGTTTCAGGTGCTTTATACAGTTATATAGTTTGCTGTAAATAAAGAAATTCCTAAGGAGGATTGATACATCTTATACTTAATGTTGAACAGCATTAGATATACTCATCGGAATTCTATAAGTTCATCAAGAAATATGTGAGGTTCAATGCTATAAAATCTAATGCAAATGTAAAGGTCAAAATCAAAACCTATGAAACCTCACCTAATCTCCTTAGCAGTCACAATAATATAAATTTTCAATATTTCAGTCGAAATATACTGGTAAAATTCACGATTGAGCACCATGCAAATGGTCCTAGAAATCAAGTGACAACACAGCAAGTGAATGTGCAATCCCCAATAGCTGACGAATTTAATGTTGACACACTTTCATCGTTTCAGCTGCTGGGTGAGCTTGTGTTGATTCTATACAAGTGTTTTATCTACTTCTGCGTTAATAAACCCCATATATTCCATGATGTACATAGCAATAACTACTACCACTTTTATCAATAACACCCAATAATATCCATCACTCAAATTCAAGCTCCGTGACTGCTACTGTATCCTCTTTATACTACACAACATTTGCAGAACAAAATCACTCGCTATCCAAAGCTAAAATGATGTGAAACTTAACTGCATTTGTCAATTCCAGTGCTGCATACGAATTCAAAACTACACTTGATAAGTACTTAACTATTAGGCTAGGCCTATACAAATCCATTAAGCCTTCGGTGTAAATCTGTATTATTGCATTAATAGTTAACAAAACAAAATAACGTAAAAATTTGAAAATTTTCACTCACCACAAAGCTCAAGTTGAAAATTGCCTCAGAGGCACTTAAAAGTTAATCAGATACCGAATGATCACTGAGGTAGTGGAGGCCTATTGTATAGTTATATTTGCAGACATAAACATAAACACCCACCAAAGGGATACGGAACTAAATAATTACATAAGGGTTACAAGTTATAATGATTTACTATGAAGACAGCACTGACATATACCATTGAAGAAATGATCTGATTATATATTGATCACATACATATTCATAAGAATTAAGGGGAAACATGATCTGTGAAAATGACACACACATACAAACAATCATAAGAACTTTAATGTAATCTTCAACCTGCCATCGCCGCTTTGACAGACAAAAAAAAAAAGTTACCTACATCGTTCTTAGAAAAGCAGTAAATGTAAATCAACAATACAGATTGGATGCGGGAGTGTACCCTAAGAACGGGAAAATCAATTTCAATTGGGAGTCGGAACAACTGCACGGACTACAATGAGGGAAGAGACCGAGTCTTGCCCGAGTCCGGATGGCTGTATTAGTAATATATTCAAGTGATTCACAGCTCTTCTATGTAACTGATAATTCATAAAAGTTATAAGTAAATTGAAATATCATAACAACTAACGCAAAAGCCAATCCAAGTGTTTCAATTCTGTCGAGTTACCAATTTAGAACCACTAAGCTAAATGTAGCTACTTTTCATTGTTTTATCGGGGTGAGGGGGTTAGGGACATGACATAAATTTAGTAATTTTATGCAAAACATATTGACAAATTTTGCGACTTCTACAAATACTTACAAATGATAGAATATGTAGTATTGACTAGAAAAATTGAAATACTCTAAATGAAGCGCATTATAATCATTTAGTAGCCGACTATTAGTAATGTACCTATTTGTTCTGTACAGGACAGGGTTTTTCAATCGCAATGACACTTTTCACATAATGCACATCCATCTGAAAGACCCTTATCAGTAATGATAACCCAACCACATACATTTGACCTGTGCCAGTAATTGTGCCCCGAGAACGGTCATTCACAAGAACCTGTGTTAAGCTAAGGCTTGGTGAATCTTTACACACATACACTTTAAACTCGTGGAACCCCATCTACTGAACCTTCTCTACCTTATGCTGTCCATTCTCACAATTTCATCATTCGATTCAAATACATTTGTAGATGAAGACAAAACGAATTTGCTTAAGGGAAAAAGGGAAATGCCTTTTATTATGAGAAAAATGAGAAGGTATGAGCATGGGTAAGGCTGTTGTAGTGTAAAACATCTGCTTGGTTACGAAAAAGATCTTGGAAAAATGGTTAGCAAAATATCAAAAACAATAGTGCATTATTGCACAAAATACATTAAAGAAAGTATTTATCTCATATTTGACTGTGGGGAAAAAAGTGAATCATCCTTCTACCTTATGTACCTTTTGATGAGGCTGAGTTTTGAGCATATAGATATAGAATGCATGTGGATTTTCATGAAAGTACATAGTGAAGGGCGAAAGAAATTCTTACTAAACATCAGAAAATTTTCTTGTTAGAAGAGATTGAGAAACTCACATTTATATCCCCTTCAAGGGTATATAGTGAGAAATATGTTCAGATGGATGAAGGGATTGATATAAGGACAGAAATTGGATATGTCATGCTATGCTCCAAAGAGAGAACTTATAATGCTATTTTCAACAAGAGAGATTTACATATCTATGATCCATATTCCTTTTAGGAACTAACTTGAAAAAAATACAATGTACCGGCCTAGACAGAGCTGTATATCAGCAAAACAACTTCCTAAGTAATATGGTTAACATCAAAATCCTAGAAAATAACAAACATATGTCAGACATAAATGTGAGTAATATCAATCAGGTATTATGGAAGATTCCATAAATGGGCCAAAAGACCCACCACATTTTCCTATCATTTTTATGAGATTGAGCACTATTATTTTATGAGGAAGACTGAAATATTTCAATTCAATTATGGAGGAAGATTTCACTTTTATTTACCTTGAGGTTTGTATGAAAGACACATTTCTATTTTGATAGTTGGGACACTTAATTATAATCAAAAGATCCAACACAAAAATATAAACTTATGGCAATGGCATGCCAAAATATAAACCTGAAAAGTCACCATAATTCTAGAGCAAAACTAATCATGGACCTTCGTAGAGCATCAGTTAACTCTTCTGAAAGTGAAGCATCCATGGAATGCCCAGTGTTGAGCACAAAGGTTTGATTCCTAGTTACAGTAGTCATTCCATGGCCTAGCAGGTGTTTATCGCTCCTGGCGTTGGTCAATAAAATGGGTACCAGACTTAGACTAGGGTATGTGTGTATATATGTTAACAGAATGGCCTTGATTAAAGCCTCTTCTGCCCATGCCATCTCAGCTAACAAAAAAGATAAAATGTAAACAGTGTGTGGATGAGCTTACATTTTTTCTTAAGAAATATAGCCTTTCTTTGAATCAATGACAAGTTTTAAATGTTTGTTTAACTCAGTCATAAGAAACCTGGCTCTTTCACCTATAGTTGCACACGTATATTTATCATGTAATTGAAAATAAAAAGAAGTCAATTAATATGCATCAAATTATCACTCCAGAACTAGGAATTGCTTTCTTCAAAACCAGGTCAGCATATGAAATACTCCCATAAATTATCATACCAGTTGTACTAACACTTTAAACAAGACAATGATGAAACTGAGTGTTCCCCCAATTAAAGTACAGATAATATATCATCTCAGGGGTCCGATAGTCATGGTGATTGATGGTCTGTTGCATGTCACTGATTCAATGTTTGAAGAATTATAGTAGAGGAGTCTTGTTGCAATCACCATATTCAAACTTACAAGTGAATGAAGTCTTTTACCTTAAGCACGAAGCTAATTTCATAAACTCAGAACTCTTCCTTAACAATATCCATGTCACCTCTCTCAGCCTTTAGATATGACTCCAGGACAATTGTAACTTGTTTTGAACAATAATATGTACTACACATGACAAATTCTCACTATTACCTATTTTCTGTTTCATTCCTTCAGGATTATCATATTTCTCTGCTGTTGAATTTGACATTGAATGTTCCTTAGATGTTTGCTGGCAGAATATCATCTTGTCACATGGACCAATGTCATAACAGAATGTGCAATGTTTTTGACCAGGTTCATAGTGAATACATTCACTCTAGAAAGGCTTCTTTCCTTTGTTATGATTCATGTGCTGGACTAAGCTAATCCTCCAGGAGAAAGACTTTTGGTACAGTTAACATTCATTTAGGCTTCTCTCCTTTGTGAATAGTTGTATGTTGCACCAGACTATTATTCCAGGAGGTCTTTTGGCACTGTGTACTTTCTTGTAGCTTCTGTCCAGTATGGACAAATATATGCTCCACTGAGTCACTCCTCCTAGAAAAAGACCTTTGGCAATGGGCACATTCACATGGTTTCTCTCCTGTATGAATAACCACATGTTGCATTGAATCATTCCTTCGAGTGAAGGTCTTTTGGCATTGTGAACATTCATATGGTTTCTCTCCTGTATAAATTGTCATGTGCTTCATGAATACACTCCTGGATCTAAAGGTCTTTTGACAGTGTGAACATTCATATGACTTCTCTTCTGTATGAATAATCATATGCCTCGTTAAATTGCTGCTACTCCTGAAGTCATTTGGCAGTGTGAATACTCATATGGTTTCCCTCCAGTGTGAAGAAGATAAGGTAAGCTGTCTTTATTGTCAAATTGCATACATGATACAAAATGAAATTCTTTATGGCTATAAGCTCGATCCAAGATTAAAAGGTGTAAGAATTATAAATAAAAATATGGTATCACATGCTATTTTGTGTGTGGTAGGGTTGTGACAGGAATGGATGAAGGCAGCAAGTATGTACATTTTTATATATGTATTTGTCTGTGTATACATGTGTATGTATACACTGAAATGTATATGTATGTATATGTGCGTGTGTGGGCATGTAGGTGGGTAGGTTGGGCCATTCCTTGTCTGTTTCCTAGCACTACCTCGCAAACGCGGGAGACGGTGGTTGAGTATAATAAGATGTAGAATAGAAAGTACCATATAACATATCACATAAAGAATCATTTATTGCACTAGGAAGTTGTATCACAGAGGAGTTACAGCATCTTTAGATGGTTAAACAATAAAAGGCTTTTTGGTACAAATGATTTCCTGAATCTATCAGCGGACTGTATAGGCAGAGACAGTCTTCATCCTGACCTTAAAGATACATATCATTGGTGTAGAGGATGATGGATTACATGATCTTCTCCAACTGCTTCATTGCACATTCCTGGTACAAAATATCTAATGTTTTAGTGTTTGCACCCAATTTCCTAGCTTTCTTAACAATTTTCTCAAGTATATTTCTATCTTTACTTTTTAGCTTGCTATACCAGGGGGTAATTGAAAAACATGAAATTGATTTTGACCAATGAAAAAATTAATAGTGTCGTCTATATATGTAGACTGTTTAAGATACGTACAAAGTGCAATCTTTGATTACATTTCTTATCACCATGTCAGTATTTGCACCACCTTTTAACTGATCATATAATCATGTGCCACGATAGATAACCCCTCCAGGAGAAGGCATTTTGGCACTGTGAATATTTAGTCTAGTATGAAATTCAATACTACCTTCAAGGTTACAATTCTTAGTAAAGCTTTTCAGGTACTATGGACATGAGAGATTTTTCATCCATACAAGTGAGCATATGTCTTTTCATAATAGAGTTCCTTAAAGATTCTCTGTTATACAGTAAAGGTTTTTACTTGCTTTCCCTCTATAACGTAATCTTTTACAACAACTAAGCTGCAGCACAGGGGGCAGCACAGGATACAGCCCATAACAACCTCAGACATTCAGTGAGTACCAGGGGTGAAGTGAATGACCCCAACTGGTGTGGCGTTTGGAATGTGCACAAATTTGGCAAGTGGAGTTCCAGTCTCGACTTGCCCTACTCCAGGAAACCCAAGGTCAAGATGAATCTTTCACACTCTTTGCATAATGGAGATTGTAGTATTTTCTGGTCTCATGTTTCCCAACTAACGTCATATGATATCAGGTTTTAGCCCTATTCCCCCCTTCACCCACAAAGCTATATTCCTTTACCTCATCCCAATGTCCAACTAATACAAGTAAAAATTTTGCAGTGTTTGCAAATGCTTCCCAGGTGATTGGCTGCTTTTTCACAAAGCATGTCTAGTACTAAACCAAGACATTATGTTTTGTAATATACTATAGTATAGTGTATGTAACCTTCTTAGTAAATAAACCATGATTATTATTCTCATTATTACCCTAAACCTTTGCTGATGAAAACTGTCTCATGTTTGAAAGGTTGATCCCAACATTGGAAATGACATATCTTTACACACACAATCCTAAATTGTCTCTATGAGATGGGGATAAGTAATTACATTCTAGACTCTCCAAGGCTGACATGACAGTTCCGAGTTTATGTCAGAACCTGCGACAGATAGTTTACTTGGCACTAGTAGTCGTCTGTGAATATTATATGGTCATCAATTTTGATAATTTAAATTTACCATGTAGTGAGATGACTTCTGAGAAAATATACTATTGTAAAATACTTCTCAGTACCATAGGATTAAGAAAATCTGATTTTACTAAACATTAACAACTGTCATTGTAAAAAAAAAATGAATAGTTAAAGATAACTATAATGAAAAATATGGAAAGTTTTACCAAACTAAACATTAAATAAAGTCCCTCATTAAAGGTGAGATCTATTCTTCAGATTCCTTTGCCTTTATTCTTATTGAATATGTTTCATTTTTACAAGCAAGTGTCACTGCAATGTTGTTGCTACTGCTGTCTCTAATTCCTACTGTTACTGCTAAGGCATTACATATGTTATTCAAGTGAAGCTGTTTTTTCTTGTGGCTGACCCCAGTTGTGCTTTTTGTTGTAATGGTCTTCATACTACTTCATTCTATGCATTTCATTCCTGTGGCAGCTAATCATTCAGGAAAGTTTGGAGGCATTATTTTCTGTTGAAGAAAGAGAGCTGCAAATTATAGAAGAGTTAACATTAGCATTAAATCTTCAGGATATTAGAGGAGATCCTTAGTATTGGGTTTGCAAAAAGTGCAGATATGACTTCCATGAAATGCATAAGAGATCATCAACATCAAATGCAGTGTATACACATAAGTCAAATCTTTAAGCAATTAGACTGAAATTATTCTGTTGTCATTACTATATACTATGTGCTGGATATTCTCAAATATTCTAAAAAATCTCTGTAAGTTAGTTAATACAATGAACTAAAAAAAATGTCAAAAAAGTAAGTTCTGGTTTTCAAAACTGGATAATCTCTTCCATCCAAAGCATTGTACCACAAGCATGAGATATATTCCATGGGTATACATCAATAAGAACCCTTCTTATCCTCATAATTTGGTGAGGATGCACCAGCCTTGTTTCATCCTTCACAAAAGACCTAAAGTTTTTTGTAGCTGCTCAATCATTAAATGGGCCTGCACATAGCCAATCAGCTGATGCCACTGACCCTACACCCCTGTACGTTCACTGCAGACATGCAGATCATGGATGCCAACCCAAGGTAGTCACAAAGATAAAGGGAATAGGTTTTTCAAAAAGGAGTAAAGGCCAAGCAGGGCAAGAGAATCATGAAAACTTTTTGTGGGATGCTGCTTTAGAGAGAAAATGTTTTTCACTTTTTCAAAACTTCTTTCTTCTGCAGTCTGTCTTGTGAGCATGAGAGCACTTCCACTGGAAGAAAAAGGGTTAGAGAAAAACTTTCTGAGAAGGCTAATCCCAAAGCAAAAATAAAAGCCTTCAGTGGCAAACCAGAGGAACTCTGGAAACTGATTCTCCTAAAGGAATCTCCAGTCACACAGGATAAACCCATATCATCTGAATTAAGGTACCATTTGACTAAGGTGAAGGGTGCCAAAGTCCCTTCCACTAAATTTCTTCTAACGAATAGTTTCTGAGGAGGATCAAGGTAAAGGCCATTATCTCATCATATCATCCAGCATCATGCCCAAGTTGAGTTAATAAAAGTTATTCTGAATCCACAAAGAGATATATGTATCTCACAGTGAGAGGTTTGAAGACCAGGGTATGGAAACAAAAGGTTACCTCAGCAATATGCAAAAAAAATTTTCATAAAAGCAAGTCAGCCAAAGGAAGAGAGTATTTTCTAAAGTTATTCATTTCATTCTTAGCCAAAACTGGAGCTTTGGTTACTCAAAACTTAAGAAGAGATTATAAAACATACAAGATGTAGTGTCTGAGCATTGCATGAAATTCATTAACTCTTCTCCCAGAGTTAGAGGTTAGAGGACAAGAGTTTAATTAAGATCTTGAGGAGCAAAACTCTCAGAAAATGTTCTGGATTTTAATTGGCCTGAGCTTCCATTTTGGCTGCAGGGAATAGATAACTAGTCTCCTCAAAAGGATTGGAGAAGTAGCTCTCAAGCCAGGCCCTTTAGAAAAATCCTAACCCCCAAGACATGGGTTATTAAAGGGTACCCCTCCGAGCAGTTATTTACCTTATTTTTTGGGATATCTAAAAAAAGTAAGTTGTAGTCCCTGCTGAAACACAGTCTCTTGGCATCATTTTAAATCATGGAGAAACAATATCTTATTCCATCAACAGACATGCTACCAGTGCACATAATGTGCTTTACTTACAAATCTGGCCTTAAAGTGGACAAGAATTAAAGGTTACATTTGGAAAACAACGCTGAAATCTTAAGATTAATCTGGGCTGCTGGGGGAATTTAGATGAGGTATTTACAGGTTCTATTGTTTTATAGACCTGTTTCAGCTATGTAAACATCACATAACCCCCTAATCTTTTCTGTATTAATTTCCATGCAAAGACTGCTGTTGAATGTGTCTGACCATGTAGTTTTATGCAGAAGAGGAGAATCATGTTGGTATATATTGATGATGTTATTGAAGTTTTCCATAAATCTGGCTGCTAGGTGAAGTTAGGTAAGGTTTTCATTGGTTCTACTGAATCCTAGAGGAAAACAGTGTAGTTTAGATCCAAATTCCTATTAGCTTTGGATAGTTTGTGATTTTGTTCGTCAGCACTAGTGCACTGTTTAGAGATTTGAAAACATTTATCTCATCAAAAATACTGAATACAGCAACAATAGTTAGGACTATGTATATCTGGGAACATGTTGGGATTAATGTATAAGTAAGTAAAATGCTTATAATCAATAGAACTAGAGAAAACCTCACCTAACCTTCCTTGCAGTTGAGGTTTATCTTATTCATACTACACCCACACCTATGTCAAAGCACTGTCATCATATTTCAGCAAACAAACACACTGAGCAGCCATGCAATCCCCAGCAGAAGACTGATTTAATGTTAGCACATTTCTTGGTAATCTAACAGTTGGCCCTACATCACTATCAACGTTGGGATAGGGCTGCTTGCATTTTAGGTGCTCTATACAGTTCATGGTGATTAAAGGGAAATACCTGCAGAAATCTTATCTACCTAATCTTTAATACCAACTGATAGCAAATTAGGTGATAACACTGCATCATGGAAACTGGGGTTGATTAAAGTAAAAAGCAAACAATACACAAAATATCAAGAGACCTTTTGAAAACAATACCTAACACCCTAGGCAGTTAAGAAAGATCTCAATACTCTAACTGAAATATACCAGTCAAATTCATGAAAATGCACTGCCAACATTGTGTCAGATATGAGGATACAGCAGACACAGTGCAATCTTCAGCAAGAGACAAATATAATGTTGGTGTACAGTAAAAGAATGGATATGGGCACTACCTCACTATGCAGAAAATATAAAAAAAATATGAAGAAAAATACTTCTGCTACCATTTCTTTAACTAGGTGAGGGTTCCTTAAAGTTTGTTGATATCATATAAGTGAAATACAGCCTTTCTCATAAATTAGCCCTTCTTCTTTGATAATCATTATCACCTTAATATTGCTCAATAAAACATAATGTTTCAAATTATGCTCCATAATTGTTATTCTCTTCTTTAAACAATACATTAGCACTGCAGGACACAGCAAGTCAATATTCATGCTAACAGTGAGGTGGAGTTATGCTCATGAATTATCCATTTTAGCAATTATATGAGATTTTCATTGGTTCTTCTGAATTTTTTTTACAACCAGAAGAGGTTAGATGAGGTTTTTATAAGTTTGGTTAACTTTTAAGCTTACTTACTTTTATATTAGCTGCACACTTTTCTTCATACACAGTGCATATATGCAATCATGCTTCACATTTATTTTGTATTCTCTAGACACTGCAATAACAAGAGCTAATAGCAAGTGGAGCTGAACTAAAATTCAATCAATTCCTAGACAGTTTCATTTTTTAACTTATTTAATACACATCTCCTCTGAGCATTTTAGCTTTCTCATCCATCAAATATATAATATAGTAGTTCACGATATAATGTTCCAAATAAAGTTTACTAAATTATTTCTCTTGAGTGTAACAATTCCTCTGGGGCCCTAAAGTAAACTTTTTCTTTGTACAACCATAGATTCACAGTAATGTCATTCTGTCAAATTTTTGTCTTGATTATTCTACTGGGGTTAGGAGTCTATTGATGCGTTTTCAGTCCACTTTCAGAAGTAATTTCTGTAGTGCCTCTAAAATAAATGTTACCAATGTCACACACTATGTGACCAGGTGAGATATTTCAATGGACTGGTGATCTCTATATGTTATTCCCTACTTCTAATTTGACTCCATATATTTATATGACCTGCAATTAAGTGAACCACCGTGTTCCTGTGACTTGTCCAGTTCCATAAGCAAATAAACTGGTGATGCTAAATTCAGAGGATAAAGAGCTATTGTACCTTTGTATCCTACTAGTTTTGGATATCAAGAGACTTTGCTCTGAACTGCTAGTGTTGCATTTAGAAAATACAGTAATGTTTCGATACCACTTCAAAAGTTGCAGAGTATGACTTTCAACATATTCTACTACGTCGATGGTAGTGTGAGTTATATATATATAGGTACAGTAGGGTTGAGGGTCAAGTCATTTGAGAGGTAAGTTTGAATGGAGAACAACTGGAGGAAGTAAAGTGTTTTAGATATCTGGGAGTGGATCTGGCAGCGGATGGAACCATGGAAGCGGAAGTGAATCATAGGGTGGGGGAGGGGGCGAAAATCCTGGGAGCCTTGAAGAATGTGTGGAAGTCGAGAACATTATCTCAGAAAGCAAAATTGAGTATGTTTGAAGGAATAGTGGTTCCAACAATGTTGTATGGTTGCGAGGCATGGGCTATGGATAGAGTTGTGTGCAGGAGGGTGGATGTGCTGGAAATGAGATGTTTGAGGACAATGTGTGGTGTGAGGTGGTTTGATCGAGTAAGTAATGTAAGGGTAAGAGAGATGTGTGGAAATATAAAGAGCGTGGTTGAGAGAGCAGAAGAGGGTGTTTTGAAATGATTTGGGCACATGGAGAGAATGAGTGAGGAAAGATTGACCAAGAGGATATATGTGTCGGAGGTGGAGGGAACGAGGAGAAGTGGGAGACCAAATTGGAGGTGTAAAGATGGAGTGAAAAAGATTTTGAGTGATCGGGGCCTGAACATCCAGGAGGGTGAAAGGCAGGCAAGGAATAGAGCGAATTGGATCGATGTGGTATACCGGGGTTGACGTGCTGTCAGTGGATTGTATCAGGGCATGTGAAGCGTCTGGCGTAAACCATGGAAAGCTGTGTGGGGCTTGGATGTGGAAAGGGAGCTGTGGTTTCGGGCATTATTGCATGACAGCTAGAGTCTGAAAGTGAACGAATGAGACCTTTGTTGTCTTTTCCTAGCGTTACCCCGCACACATGAGGGGGGAGGGAGATTGGTATTCCATGTGTGGCGAGGTGGCGTCGGGAATGAATAATGGCAGACAGTGTAAATTGTGTGCATGGGTATATATGTATGTGTCTGTGTGTGTATATATATGTGTACACTGAGATGTATAGGTATGTATATTTGCGTGTGTGGACATGTGTGTATATACATGTGTACGGGGGTGGGTTTGGCCATTTCTTTCGTCTGTTTCCTTGCGCTACCTCGCAAACGCGGGAGACAGCGACAAAGCAAAATAAACAAATAAATAAATAAAAAATATTATTCATTTATTTATTTATTTTGCTTTGTCGCTGTCTCCCGCGTTAGCGAGGTATCGCAAGGAAACAGACTAAAGAATGGCCCAACCCACACACATACACATATATATACATACACGTCCACACACACAAATGTACATACCTATACATCTCAATGTACACATATATATATATACACACACAGACATACATATTTACACATGTACATAATTCATACTGTCTGCCTTTATTTATTCCCATCACCACCTCGCCACACATGGACTAACAATCCCCTTCTCCCTCATGTGCGCGAGGTAGCGTTAGGAAAAGACAACAAAGGCCCCATTTGTTCACACCCAGTATCTAGCTGTCATGTAATAATGCACCAAAACCACAGCTCCCTTTCCACATCAAGGCCCCACAGAGCTTTTCATGGTTTACCCCAGACGCATCACATGCCCTGGTTCAATCCATTGACCGCACGTCGACCCTGGTATACCACATCGTTCCAATTCACTCTATTCCTTGCACGCCTTTCACCCTCCTGCATGTTCAGGCCCCGATCACTCAAAATCTTTTTAACTCCATCTTTCCACCTCCAATTTGGTCTCCCACTTCTCCTCATTCCCTCCACCTCTGACACATATATCCTCTTGGTCAATCTTTCCTCACTCATTCTCTCCATGTGACCGAAACCATTTCAAAACACCCCCTTCTGCTCTCTCAACCACACTCTTTTTTACTTCCACACATCTCTCTTAGACTTACATTACATACTCGATCAAACCACCTCACACCACATATTGTCCTCAAACATCTCATTTCCAGCACATCCACCCTCTTGTGCACAACTCTATCCATAGCCCACGCCTCGCAACCATACAACATTGTTGTAACCACTATTCCTTCAAACATACCCATTTTTGATATCCGAGATAATGTTCTCGACTTCCAAACATTCTTCAAGTCTGCCAGAATTTTCGCCCCCTCCCCCACCCTATGATTCACTTCTGCTTCCATGGTTCCATCTGCTGCCAGATCCACTCCAAGATATAGAAAACACTTTACTTCCTCCAGTTTTTCTCCATTCAAACTTACCTCCCAATTGACTTGGCCCTCAACCCTACTGTACCTAATAACCTTGCTCTTATTCACATTTACTCTTAACTTTCTTCTTTCAAACACTTTACCAAACTCAGTCACTCAGCTTGCATAGTGCCATTGTACAAAGGCAAAGGGGATAAGAGTGAGTGCTCAAATTAAAGAGGTATAAGTTTCTTGGATGTTACTGGTAAATTATATCGGAGGGTATTGATTGAGAGGATGAGGGCATGTACAGAGCATCAGTCCGGGGAAGAGCAGTGTGGTTTCAGAAGTGGTACAGGATGTGTGGATCAGGTGTTTTTTTTTGAAGAATGTATGTGAAAAATACTTAGAAAAGCAAATGGATTTGTATGTAGCATTTATGGATCTGGAGAAGGCATATGATAGAGTTGACAGAGATGCTCTGTGGAAGGTATTAAGAGTATATGGTGTGGGAGGCAAGTTGTTAGAAGCAATGAAAAGATTTCATCGAGGATGTAAGACATGTGTACGTGTAGGAAGAGAGAAAAGTAATTGGTTCTCAGTGAATCTAGGTTTGAGGCAGGGGTGTGTGATGTCTCCATGGTTGTTCAATTTGTTTATGGATGGGGTTGTTAGGGAGTTGAATGCAAGAGTTTTGGAAAGAGGGGCAATTTGCAGTCTGTTGTGGATGAGAGAGCTTGGGAAGTCAGTTGTTGTTTGCTGATGATACAGCGCTGGTGGCGTGATTCTTGTGAGAATATATATATATATATATATATATATATATATATATATATATATATATATATATATATATATATATATATATATATATATATTTATTATTATTATTTTCCTTTGTCGCTGTCTCCCGCATTTGCGAGGTAGCGCAAGGAAACAGACGGAAGAAATGGCCCAACCCACCCCCATACACATGTATATACACACACGTCCACACACGCAAATATACATACCTATACATCTCAATGTACACATGTATATACACACACAGACACATACATATATACCCATGCACACAATTCACACTGTCTGCCTTTATTCATATCCATCGCCACCTCGCCACACATGGAATACCATCCCCCTCCCCCCTCATGTGTGCGGGGTAGCTCTAGGAAAAGACAACAAAGGCCTCATTCGTTCACACTCAGACTCTAGCTGTCATGCAATAATGCCCGAAACCACAGCTCCCTTTCCACATCCAGGCCCCACACAGCTTTCCAAGGTTTACCCCAGACGCTTCACATGCCCTGATTCAATCCACTGACAGCACGTCAACCCCGGTATACCACATCGCTCCAATTCACTCTATTCCTTGCCCGCCTTTCACCCTCCTGCATGTTCAGGCCCCGATCACTCAAAATCTTTTTCACTACATCTTTCCACCTCCAATTTGGTCTCCCACTTCTCGTTCCCTCCACCTCGGACACATATATCCTCTTGGTCAATCTTTCCTCACTCATTCTGTCCATGTGCCCAAAACATTTCAAAACAACCTCTTCTGCTCTCTCAACCACACTCTTTTTATTTCCACACATCTCTCTTACCCTTACATTACTTACTCGATCAAACCACCTCACACCACACATTGTCCTCAAACATCTCATTTCCAGCACATCCACTCTCCTGCGCACAACTCTATCCATAGCCCACGCCTCGCAACCAAAGAACATTGTTGTAACCACTATTCCTTCAAACATACCCATTTTTGCTTTCCGAGATAATGTTCTCGACTTCCACACATTCTTCAAGGCTCCCAGGATTTTCGCCCCCTCCCCCACTCTATGATTCACTTCCGCTTCCATGGTTCCATCCGCTGCCCGATCCACTCCCAGATATCTAAAACACTTTACTTCCTCCAGTTTTTCTCCATTCAAACTTACCTCCCAGTTGACTTGACCCTCAACCCTACTGTACCTAATAACCTTGCTCTTATTCACCTTTATTCTTAACTTTCTTCTTTCACACACTTTACCAAACTCAGTCACCAGCTTCTGCAGTTTCTCGCATGAATCAGCCACCATCGCTGTATCATCAGCGAACAACAACTGACTCACTTGCCAAGCTGTCTCATCCACAACAGACTTTATTTTTGCCCCTCTTTCCAAAACTCTTGCATTCACCTCCCTAACAACCCCATCCATAAACAAATCAAACAACCATGGAGACTTCACACACCCCTGCCGCAAACCTACATTCAATGAGAACCAATCACTTTCCTCTCTTCCTACACGTACACATGCCTTACATCCTCGATAAAAACTTTTCACTGCTTCTAACAACTTGCCTCCCACACCATATATTCTTAATACCTTCCACAGAGCATCTCTATCAACTCTATCATATGCCTTCTCCAGATCCATAAATGCTACATACAAATCCATTTGCTTTTCTAAGTATTTATCACATACATTCTTCAAAGCAAACACCTGATCCACACATCCTCTACCACTTCTGAAACCACACTGCTCTTCCCCAATCTGATGCTTTGTACATGCCTTCACCCTCTCAATCAATACCCTCCCATATAATTTACCAGGAATACCCAAAAAACTTATACCTCTGTAATTTGAGCACTCACTCTTATCCCCTTTGCCTTTGTGCAATGGCGCTATGCACGAATTCCGCCAATCCTCAGGCACCTCACCATAAGTCATACATACATTAAATAACCTTACCAACCAGTCAACAATACAGTCACCTCCTTTTTTAATAAATTCCACTGCAATACCATCCAAACCTGCTGCCTTGCCGGCTTTCATCTTCTGCAAAGCTTTTACTACCTCTTCCCTGTTTACCAAATCATTTTCCCCAACCCTCTCACTTTGCACACCACCTAGACCAAGACACCCTATATCAGCCACTCTATCATCAAAGACATTCAACAAACCTTCAAAATACTCACTCCATCTCCTTCTCAAATCACCACTACTTGTTATCACCTCCCCATTAGCGCCCTTCACTGAAGTTCCCATTTGCTCCCTTGTCTTACGCACTTTATTTACCTCCTTCTAGAACATCTTTTTATTCTCCCTAAAATTTAATGATACTCTCTCACTCCAACTCTCATTTGTATATATATATATATATATATTTATTTTTTTAATTAAACTTTGTCGCTGTCTCCCGCGTTTGCGAGGTAGCGCAAGGAAACAGACGAAAGAAATGGCCCAACCCCCCCCCCCATACACATGTATATGCATACGTCCACACACGCAAATATACATACCTACACAGCTTTCCATGGTTTACCCCAGACGCTTCACATGCCTTGATTCAATCCACTGACAGCACGTCAGCCCCGGTATACCACATCGCTCCAATTCACTCTATTCCTTGCCCTCCTTTCACCCTCCTGCATGTTCTGGCCCCGATCACACAAAATCTTTTTCACTCCATCTTTCCACCTCCAATTTGGTCTCCCTCTTCTCCTTGTTCCCTCCACCTCCGACACATATATCCTCTTGGTCAATCTTTCCTCACGCATCCTCTCCATGTGCCCAAACCACTTCAAAACACCCTCTTCTGCTCTCTCAACCACGCTCTTTTTATTTCCACACATCTCTCTTACCCTTACGTTACTCACTCGATCAAACCACCTCACACCACACATTGTCCTCAAACATCTCATTTCCAGCACATCCATCCTCCTGCGCACAACTCTATCCATAGCTCACGCCTCGCAACCATACAACATTGTTGGAACCACTATTCCTTCAAACATACCCATTTTTGCTTTCCGAGATAATGTTCTCGACTTCCACACATTCTTCAAGGCCCCCAGAATTTTCGCCCCCTCCCCCACCCTATGATCCACTTCCGCTTCCATGGTTCCATCCGCTGCCAGATCCACTCCCAGATATCTAAAACATTTCACTTCCTCCAGTTTTTCTCCATTCAAACTCACCTCCCAATTGACTTGACCCTCAACCCTACTGTACCTAATAACCTTGCTCTTATTCACATTTACTCTTAACTTTCTTCTTCCACACACTTTTCCAAACTCAGTCATCAGCTTCTGCATTTTCTCACATGAATCAGCCACCAGCGCTGTATCATCAGCGAACAACAACTGACTCACTTCCCAAGCTCTCTCATCCCCAACAGACTGCATACTTGCCCCTCTTTCCAAAACTCTTGCATTCACCTCCCTAACAACCCCATCCATAAACAAATTAAACAACCATGGAGACATCACACACCCCTGCCGCAAACCTACATTCACTGAGAACCAATCACTTTCCTCTCTTCCTACACGTACACATGCCTTACATCCTCGATAAAAACTTTTCACTGCTTCTAACAACTTTCCTCCCACACCATATATTGTTAATACCTTCCACAGAGCATCTCTATCAACTCTATCATATGCCTTTTCCAGATCCATAAATGCTACATACAAATCCATTTGCTTTTCTAAGTATTTCTCACATACATTCTTCAAAGCAAACACCTGATCCACACATCCTCTACCCCTTCTGAAACCACACTGCTCTTCCCCAATCTGATGCTCTGTACATGCCTTCACCCTCTCAATCAATACCCTCCCATATAATTTACCAGGAATACTCAACAAACTTATACCTCTGTAATTTGAGCACTCACTCTTATCCCCTTTGCCTTTGTACAATGGCACTATGCACGCATTCCGCCAATCCTCAGGCACCTCACCATGAGTCAAACATACATTAAATAACCTTACCAACCAGTCAACAATACAGTCACCCCCTTTTTTAACAAATTCCACTGCAATACCATCCAAACCTGCTGCCTTGCCGGCTTTCATCTTCCGCAAAGCTTTCACTACCTCCTCTCTGTTTACCAAATCATTTTCCCTAACCCTCTCACTTTGCACACCACCTCGACCAAAACACCCTATATCTGCCACTCTATCATGAAACACATTCAACAAACCTTCAAAATAGGGTTGTGGGTCAAGTCAATTGGGAGGTGAGTTTGAATGGAGAGAAACTGGAGGAAGTGAAGTGTTTTAGATATCTGGGAGTGGATCTGGCAGCGGATGGAACCATGGAAGCGGAAGTGGATCATAGGGTGGGGGAGGGGGCGAAAATTCTGTGGGCCTTGAAAAATGTGTGGAAGTCGAGAACATTATCTCGGAAAGCAAAAATGGGTATGTTTGAAGGAATAGTGGTTCCAACAATGTTATATGGTTGCGAGGCGTGGGCTATGGATAGAGTTGTGCGCAGGAGGATGGATGTGCTGGAAATGAGATGTTTGAGGACAATGTGTGGTGTGAGGTCGTTTGATCGAGTGAGTAACGTAAGGGTAAGAGAGATGTGTGGAAATAAAAAGAGCGTGGTTGAGAGAGCAGAAGAGGGTGTTTTGAAGTGGTTTGGGCACATGGAGAGGATGAGTGAGGAAAGATTGACCAAGAGGATATATGTGTCGGAGGTGGAGGGAACAAGGAGAAGAGGGAGACCAAATTGGAGGTGGAAAGATGGAGTGAAAAAGATTTTGTGTGATCGGGGCCTGAACATGCAGGAGGGTGAAAGGAGGGCAAGGAATAGAGTGAATTGGAGCGATGTGGTATACCGGGGTTGACGTGCTGTCAGTGGATTGAAGCAAGGCATGTGAAGCGTCTGGGGTAAACCATGGAAAGCTATGTAGGTATGTATATTTGCGTGTGTGGACGTATGTATATACATGTGTATGGGGGGGGGGGGTTGGGCCATTTCTTTCGTCTGTTTTCTTGCGCTACCTCGCAAACGCGGAAGACAGCGACAAAGTATAATAAAATAAATATAAAATATTATATATATACATATATATATATATATATATATATATATATATATATATATATATATATATATATATATTTCATTTTTTCATTCATACTATTCGCCATTTCCCGCGTTAGCGAGGTAGCGTTAGGAACAGAGGACTGGGCCTTTGTGGGAATATCCTCATCTGGCCCCCTTTTCTGTTCCTTCTATGGAAAAAAACGAAAAAAAACAAGAGGGGAGGATTTCCAGCCCCCGCTCCCTTCCCTTTTAGTCGCCTTTTATGACACGCAGGGAATACGTGGGAAGTGTTCTTTCTCCCCTATCCCCAGGGATATATATATATATATATATATATATATATATATATATATATATATATATATATATATATATATATATATATATATATATATATATATATATATATATATATATATATATATATATATATACATACATATATATATACATATATATATATATATATATATATATATATATATATATATATATATATATATATATATATATATATATATATATATATATATATATATATATATATATATATATATATATATATATATACATACATATATATATATATTTATATATATATATATATATATATATATATATATATATATATATATATATATATATATATATATATATATATATATATATATATATATATATACATATATTCTTTTCTTTCAAACTATTCGCCATTTCCCGCGTTAGCGAGGTAGCGTTAAGAACAGAGAACTGGGCCTTTAAGGGAATATCCTCACCTGGCCCCCTTCTCTATTCCTTCTTTTGGAAAATTAAAAAAAAATAATGAGAGGGGAGGATTTCCAGCCCCCCGCTCCCTCCCCTTTTAGTCGCCATCTACGACACGCAGGGAATACGTGGGAAGTATTCTTTCTCCCCTATCCCCAGGGATATATATATATATATATATATATATATATATATATATATATATATATATATATATATATATATATATATATATATATATTTATTCATTTATTTATTTATATATTTTGCTTTGTCGCTGTCTCCCGCGTTTGCGAGGTAGCGCAAGGAAACAGACAAAAGAAATGGCCCAACCCATCCCCATACACATGTATATACACACACGTCCACACACGCAAATATACATACCTATACATCTCAATGTACACATATATATATACACACACAAGACACACATATATACCCATGCACACAACTCACACTGTCTGCCTTTATTGATTCCCATCGCCACTTCGCCACACATGGAATACCATCCCCCTCCCCCCTCATGTGTGCGGAGTAGCGCTAGGAAAAGACAACAAAGGCCTCATTCGTTCACACTCAGTCTCTAGTTGTCATGCAATAATGCCCGAAACCACAGCTCCCTTTCCACATCCAGGCCCCACACAGCTTTCCAAGGTTTACCCAAGACGCTTCACATGCCCTGATTCAATCCACTGACAGCACGTCAACCCCAGTATACGACATCATTCCAATTTACTCTATTCCTTGCACGCCTTTCACCCTCCTGCATGTTCAGGCCCCGATCACACAAAATCTTTTTCACTCCATCTTTCCACCCCAATTTGGTCTCCCACTTCTCGTTCCCTCCACCTCGGACACATATGTCCTCTTGGTCAGTCTTTCCTCAATCATTCTCTCCATGTGACCAAACCATTTCAAAACGTAATCTTCTGCTCTCTCAACCACACTCTTTTTATTTCCATACATCTCTCTTACCCTTACACTACTTACTCGATTTTCGCCCCCTCCCCTCACCCTATGATTCACTTCTGCTTCCATGGTTCCATCCGCTGCCAGATCCACTCACAGATATCTAAAACACTTCACTTCCTCCAGTTTTTGTCCATTCATACTTACCTCCCAATTGACTTGACCCTCAACCCTACTGTACCTAATAACCTTGCTCTTATTCATATTTACTCACAGCTTTCTTCTTTCACACACTTTACCAAACTCCGTCACCAGCTTCTGCAGTTTCTCACATGAAACAGCCACCAGCGCTGTATCATCAGCGAACAACAACTGACTCACTTCCCAAGCTCTCTCATCCACAACAGACTGCATACTTGCCACTCTTTCCAAAACTCTTGCATTCACCTCCCTAACAACCCCATCCATAAACAAATTAAACAACCATGGAGACAACACACACCCCTGCCGCAAACCTACACTCACTGAGAACCAATCACTTTCCTCTCTTCCTACACGCACACATGCCTTACATCCTCGATAAAAACTTTTCACTGCTTCTAACAACTTGCCTCCCACACCATATATTCTTAATACCTTCCACAGAGCATCTCTATCAACTCTTATCATATGCCTTCTCCAGATCCATAAATGCTACATACAAATCCATTTGCTTTTCTAAGTTATTTCTCACATACATTCTTCAAAGCAAACACCTGATCCACACATCCTCTACCACTTCTGAAACCACACTGCTCTTCTCCAATCTGATGCTCTGTACATGCCTTCAACCTCTCAATCAATACCCTGCCATACGATTTACCAGGAATACTCAACAAACTTATACTTCTGTAATTTGAGCACTCACTCTTATCACCTTTGCCTTTGTACAATGGCACTATGCAAGCATTCCGCCAATCCTCCAGCACCTCACCATGAATCATACATACACTAAATAACCTTACCAACCAGTCAACAATACAGTCACCCCCTTTTCTAATAAATTCCACTGCAATACCATCCAAACCTGCTGCCTTGCCGGCTTTCATCCTCTGCAAAGCTTTTACTACCTCTTATCTGTTTCCCAAATCATTTTCCCTAACCCTCTCACTTTGCACACCAACTTGACCAAAACACCCTATATCTGCCACTCTATCATCAAACACATTCAACAGACCTTCAAAATACTCACTCCATCTCCCTCTCACATCACCACTACTTGTTATCACCTCCCCATTACCGCCCTTCACTGAAGTTCCCACTTGCTCCCTTGTCCTTCACACTTTATTTACCTGCTTCCAAAACATCTGTTTATTCTCCCTAAAATTTAATGACACTCTCTCACCCCAACTTTCATTTGCCCTCTTTTTCACCTCTTGCACCTTTCTCTTGACCTCCTGTCTCTTTCTTTTATACATCTCCCACTCATTTGCATTTTTTCCCTGCAAAAATCGTCCAAATGCCTCTCTCTTCTCTTTCACTAACAATCTTACTTCTTCATCCATCACTCACTACCCTTTCTAATCAACCCACCTCCCACTCTTCTCATGCCACAAGCATCTTTTGCGCAAGCCATCACTGCTTCCCCAAATCCCCAAATATATCCCATTCCTCCCCCACTCCCCTTACCTCCCTTGTTCTCACCTTTTTCCATTCTGTACTCAGTCTCTCCTGGTACTTCCTCACACAAGTCTCCTTCCAAAGCGCACTTACTCTCACCACCCTCTTCACCCCAACATTCTCTCTTCTTTTCTGAAAGCCCCTACAAATCTTCACCTTCACCTCCACAAGATAATGATCAGACATCCCTCCAGTTGCACCTCTCAGCACATTAACATCCAAAAGTCTCTCTTTCGCACGCCTGTCAATTAACACGTAATCCAATAACGCTCTCTGGCCATCTCTCCTACTTACATAAGTATACTTATGTATATCTCGCTTTTTAAACCAGGTATTCCGAATCACCAGTCCTTTTTCAGCACATAAATGTACAAGCCCTTCACCATTTCCATTTACAACACTGAACACCCCATGTGCACCAATTATTCCCTCAACTGCCACATTACTCACCTTTGCATTCAAATCACCCATCACTATAACCCGGTCTTGTGCATTAAAACCACTAACACACTCATTCAGCTGCTCCCAAAACACTCGCCTCTCATGATCTTTCTTCTCATGCCCAGGTGTATATGTACCAATAATCACACATCTCTCTCCATCAACTTTCAGTTTTACCCATATCAATCTAGAATTTACTTTCTTACACTCTATCACATACTTCCACAACTCCTGTGTCAGGAGTAGTGCTACTCCTTCCCTTGCTCTTGTCCTCTCACTAACCCCTGACTTTACTCCCAAGACATTCCCAAACCATTCTTCCCCTTTACCCTTCAGCTTCGTTTCACTTAGAGCCAAAACATGAAGGTTCCTTTCCTCAAACATACTATCTATCTCTCCTTTTTTCTCATCTTGGTTACATTCACACACATTTAGACACCCCAATCTGAGCCTTCGAGGACAATGAGCACTCCCCGAATGACTCCTTCTTCTGTTTCCCCTTTTAGAAAGTCAAAATACAAGGTGGGGAGGGTTTCTGGCCCCCGACTCCAGTCCCCTTTAGTCGCCTTCTACAGCACGTGATTAATGAGTGGGAAGTATTCTTTCTCCCCTATCCCAGGGTATAATATATATATTTTTTTTTTTTCAAACTATTCGCCATTTCCCGCGTTAGCGAGGTAGCGTTAAGAACAGAGAACTGGGCCTTTGAGGGAATATATATACATATATATATATATATATATATATATATATATATATATATATATATATATATATATATATATATATATATATATATATATATATATATATATATATGTATATACACATATATATTTTCTTTTTTTTTTGTGCTTTGTCGCTGTCTCCCGCATTTGCGAGGTAGCGCAAGGAAACAGACGAAAGAAATGGCCCAACCCACCCCCATACACATGCATATACATACGTCCACACACGCAAATATACATATCTACACAGCTTTCCATGGTTTACCCCAGACGCTTCACATGCCTTGATTCAATCCACTGACAGCACGTCAACCCCGGTATACCACATCGCTCCAATTCACTCTATTCCTTGCCCTCCATTCACCCTCCTGCATGTTCAGGCCCCGATCACACAAAATCTTTTTCACTCCATCTTTCCACCTTCAATTTGGTCTCCCTCTTCTCCTCGTTCCCTCCACCTCCGACACATATATCCTCTCGGTCAATCTTTCCTCACTCATTCTCTCCATGTACCCAAACCATTTCAAAACACCCTCTTCTGCTCTCTCAACCACGCTCTTTTTATTTCCAGACATATCTCTTACCCTTACGTTACTTACTCTATCAAACCACCCCACACCACACATTGTCCTCAAACATCTCATTTCCAGCACATCCATCCTCCTGCGCACAACTCTATCCATAGCCCACGCCTCACAACCATACAACATTGTTGGAATCACTATTCCTTCAAACATACCCATTTTTGCTTTCCGAGATAATGTTCTCGACTTCCACACATTCTTCAAGGCCCCCAGAATTTTCGCCCCCTCCCCCACCCTATGATCCACTTTCGCTTCCATGGTTCCATCCGCTGCCAGATACACTCCCAGATATCTAAAACACTTCACTTCCTCCAGTTTTTCTCCATTCAAACTCACCTCCCAATTGACTTGTCCCTGAACCCTACTGTACCTAAAAACCTTGCTCTTATTCACATTTACTCTTAACTTTCTTCTTCCACACACTTTACCAAACTCAGTCACCAGCTTCTGCAGTTTCTCACATGAATCAGCCACCAGCGCTGTATCATCATCGAACAACAACTGACTCACTTCCCAAGCTCTCTCATCCCCAACAGACTTCATACTTGCCCCTCTTTCCAAAACTCTTGCATTCACCTCCCTAACAACCCCATCCATAAACAAATTAAACAACAATGGAGACATCACACACCCCTGCCGCAAACCTACATTCACTGAGAACCAATCACTTTCACCTCTTCCTACACGTACACATGCCTTACATCCTCGATAAAAACTTTTCACTGCTTCTAACAACTTTCCTCCCACACCATATATTCTTAATACCTTCCACAGAGCATCTCTATCAACTCTATCATATGCCTTCTCCAGATCCATAAATGCTACATACAAATCCATTTGCTTTTCTAAGTATTTCTCACATACATTCTTCAAAGCAAACACCTGATCCACACATCCTCTACCACTTCTGAAACCACACTGCCCTTCCCCAATCTGATGCTCTGTACATGCCTTCACCCTCTCAATCAATACCCTCCCATATAATTTATCAGGAATACTCAACAAACTTATACATCTGTAATTTGAGCACTCACTCTTATCCCCTTTGCCTTTGTACAATGGCACTATGCACGCATTCCGACAATCCTCAGGCACCTCACCATGAGTCATACATACATTAAATAACCTTGCCTACCAGTCAACAATACAGTCACCCCCTTTTTTAATAAATTCCACTGCAATACCATCCAAACCTGCTGCCTTGCCGGATTTCATCTTCCGCAAAGCTTTTACTACCTCTTCTCTGTTTACCAAATCATTTTCCCTAACCCTCTCACTTTGCACACCACCTCGACCAAAACACCCTATATCTACCACTCTATCATCAAACACATTCAACAAACCTTCAAAATACTCACTCCATCTCCTCACATCACCACTACTTGTTATCACCTCCCCATTTGCGCACTTCACTGAAGTTCCCATTTGCTCCCTTGTCTTACGCACTTTATTTACCTCCTTCCAGAACATCTTTTTATTCTCCCTAAAATTTAATGATACTCTCTCACCCCAACTCTCATTTGCCCTTTTTTTCAACTCTTGCACCTTTCTCTTGACCTCCTGTCTCTTTCTTTTATACATCTCCCACTCAATTGCATTTTTTCCCTGCAAAAATCGTCCAAATGACTCTCTCTTCTCTTTCACTAATACTCTTACTTCTTCATCCCACCACTCACTACCCTTTCTAATCAACCCACCTCCCACTCTTCTCATGCCACAAGCATCTTTTGCGCAATCCATCACTGATTCCCTAAATATATCCCATTCCTCCCCCACTCCCCTTACTTCCATTGTTCTCAGCTTTTTCCATTCTGTACTCAGTCTCTCCTGGTACTTCCTCACACAAGTCTCCTTCCCAAGCTCACTTACTCTCACCACCCTCTTCACCCCAACATTCACTCTTCTTTTCTGGAAACCCATACAAATCTTCACCTTAGCCTCCACAAGATAATGATCAGACATCCCTCCAGTTGCACCTCTCAGCACATTAACATCCAAAAGTCTCTCTTTCGCGCGCCTGTCAATTAACACGTAATCCAATAACGCTCTCTGGCCATCTCTCCTACTTACATAAGTATACTTATGTTAATTTCGCTTTTTAAACCAGGTATTCCCAATCATCAGTTCTTTTTCAGCACATAAATCTACAAGCTCTTCACCATTTCCATTTACAACACTGAACACCCCATGTATACCAATTATTCCCTCAACTGCCACATTACTCACCTTTGCATTCAAATCACCGATCACTATAACCCGGTCTCGTGCATCAAAACCACTAACACACTCATTCAGCTGCTCCCAAAACACTTGCCTCTCATGATCTTTCCTCTCATGCCCAGGTGCATATGCACCAATAATCACCCATCTCTCTCCATCAACTTTCAGTTTTACCCATATCAATCGAGAATTTACTTTCTTACATTCTATCACAGTCACACAACTCCTGTTTCAGGAGTAGTGCTTCTCCTTCCCTTGCTTTTGTCTTCTCAATAACCCCTGACTTTACTCCCAAGACATGTGATTGTCTAAATCACATATTTCCCAAATCGCGTCCTAGCTTCGTCTCTTCCATGTATATCAACTGACTGTTATATTTCTCTCTTGTTTCTCCCCTGATGATGTTATTGTTACACAAAAGTGCACTTGGGAACTTTTCGTGTTCCATTTTCCCCGTGGACTCATAGGAATATATATATATATATATATATATATATATATATATATATATATATATATATATATATATATATATATATATATATATATGTATATATATTCCATCAACTTTCAGTTTTACCCATATTAATCTAGAATTTACTTTCTTGCATTCTATTACATACTCCCACAACTCCTGTTTCAGGAGTATTGCTACTCCTTCCCTTGCTCTTGTCTTCTCACTAACCCCTGACTTTACTCCCAAGACATTCCCAAACCACTCTGCCCCTTTACCCTTGAGCTTCGTTTCACGCAGCGCCAAAACATCCAGGTTCCTTTCCCCAAACATACTACCTATCTCTCCTTTTTTCATATCTTGGTGACATCCACACACATTTAGGCACCCCAACCTGAGCCTTCGAGGAGGATGAGCACTCCCCGCGTGACTCCTTCTTCTGTTTCCCATTTTAGAAAGTTAAAAAAAAAAAAAATACAAAGAGGGGAGGATTTCTGGCCCCCCGGTCCCGTCCCCTCTAGTCGCTTTCTATGACACGCGAGGAACGCGTGGGAAGCACTCTTTCATCCCTATCCCCAGGGATAATGGAGAGAGATGGGTGATTATTGGTGCATATGCACCTGGGCATGAGAAGAAAGATCATGAGAGGCAAGTGTTTTGGGAGCAGCTGAATGAGTGTGTTAGTGATTTTGATGCACTAGACCGGGTTATAGTGATGGGTGATTTGAATGCAAAGGTGAGTAATGTGGCAGTTGAGGGAATAATTGGTATACATGGGGTGTTCAGTGTTGTAAATGGAAATGGTGAAGAGCTTGTAGATTTATGTGCTGAAAAAGAACTGATGATTGGGAATACCTGGTTTAAAAAGCGAGATATACATAAGTATACTTATGTAAGTAGGAGAGATGGCCAGAGAGCGTTATTGGATTACGAGTTAATTGACAGGCGCGCGAAAGAGAGACTTTTGGATGTTAATGTGCTGAGAGGTGCAACTGGAGGGATGTCTGATCATTATCTTGTGGAGGCTAAGGTGAAGATTTGTATGGGTTTTCAGAAAAGAAGATAGAATGTTGGGGTGAAGAGGGTGGTGAGAGTAAGTGAGCTTGGGAAGGAGACTTGTGTGAGGAAGTACCAGGAGAGACTGAGTACAGAATGGAAAAAGCTGAGAACAATGGAAGTAAGGGGAGTGGGGGAGGAATGGGATGTATTTAGGGAATCAGTGATGGATTGCGCAAAAGATGCTTGTTCCA
Source organism: Panulirus ornatus (assembly GCF_036320965.1). NCBI lineage: Eukaryota > Metazoa > Arthropoda > Malacostraca > Decapoda > Palinuridae > Panulirus > Panulirus ornatus. The sequence goes on from NC_092237.1 coordinate 40,062,827, forward strand.
TGAGAAGAGTGGGAGGTGGGTTGATTAGAAAGGGCAGTGAGTGGTGGGATGAAGAAGTAAGAGTATTAGTGAAAGAGAAGAGAGAGATATTTGGATGATTTTTGCAGGGAAAAAATGAAATTGAGTGGGAGATGTATAAAAGAAAGAGACAGGAGGTCAAGAGAAAGGTGCAAGAGGTGAAAAAAAGGGCAAATGAGAGTTGGGGTGAGAGAGTATCATTAAATTTTAGGGAGAATAAAAAGATGTTCTGGAAGGAGGTAAATAAAGTGCGTAAGACAAGGGAGCAAATGGGAACTTCAGTGAAGGGCGCAAATGGGGAGGTGATAACAAGTAGTGGTGATGTGAGAAGGAGATGGAGTGAGTATTTTGAAGGTTTGTTGAACGTGTTTGATGATAGAGTGGCAGATATAGGTTGTTTCGGTCGAGGTGGTGGGCAAAGTGAGAGGGTTAAGGAAAATGATTTGGTAAACAGAGAAGAGGTAGTAAAAGCTTTGCGGAAGATGAAAGCCGGCAAGGCAGCAGGTTTGGATGGTATTGCAGTGGAATTTATTAAAAAAGGGGGTGACTGTATTGTTGACTGGTTGGTAAGGTTATTTAATGTATATATGACTCATGGTGAGGTGCCTGAGGATTGGCGGAATGCGTGCATAGTGCCATTGTACAAAGGCAAAGGGGATAAGAGTGAGCGCTCAAATTACAGAGGTATAAGTTTGTTGAGTATTCCTGGTAAATTATATGGGAGGATATTTATTGAGAGGGTGAAGGCATGTACAGAGCATCAGATTGGGGAAGAGCAGTGTGGTTTCAGAAGTGGTAGAGGATGTGTGGATCAGGTGTTTGCTTTGAAGAATGTATGTGAGAAATACTTAGAAAAGCAAATGGATTTGTATGTAGCATTTATGGATCTGGAGAAGGCATATGATAGATTTGATAAAGATGCTCTGTGGAAGGTATTAAGAATATATGGTGTGGGAGGTAAGTTGTTAGAAGCAGTGAAAAGTTTTTATCGAGGATGTAAGGCATGTGTACGTGTAGGAAGAGAGGAAAGTGATTGGTTCTCAGTGAATGTAGGTTTGCGGCAGGGGTGTGTGATGTCTCCATGGTTGTTTAATTTGTTTATGGATGGGGTTGTTAGGGAGGTGAATGCAAGAGTTTTGGAAAGAGGGGCAAGTATGAAGTCAGTTGGGGATGAGAGAGCTTGGGAAGTGAGTCAGTTGTTGTTCGCTGATGATACAGCGCTGGTGGCTGTTTCATGTGAGAAACTGCATAATCTGGTGACTGAGTTTGATAAAGTGTGTGAAAGAAGAAAGTTAAGAGTAAATGTGAATAAGAGAAAGGTTTTTAGGTACAGTAGGGTTGAGGGTCAAGTCAATTGGGAGGTGAGTTTCAATGGAGAAAAACTGGAGGAAATGAAGTGTTTTAGATATCTGGGAGTGGATCTGGCAGCGGATGGAACCATGGAAGCGGAAGTGGATCATAGGGTGGGGGAGGGGGCGAAAATTCTGGGAGCCTTGAAGAATGTGTGGAAGTCGAGAACATTATCTCGGAAAGCAAAAATGGGTATGTTTGAAGGAATAGTGATTCCAACAATGTTGTATGGTTGTGAGGCGTGGGCTATGGATAGAGTTGTGCGCAGGAGGATGGATGTGCTGGAAATGAGATGTTTGAGGACAATGTGTGGTGTGAGGTGGTTTGATCGAGTAAGTAACGTAAGGGTAAGAGAGATGTGTGGAAATAAAAAGAGCGTGGTTGAGAGAGCAGAAGAGGGTGTTTTGAAATGGTTTGGTCACATGGAGAGAATGAGTGAGGAAAGATTGACCAAGAGGATATATGTGTCGGAGGTGGAGGGAACGAGGAGAAGAGGGAGACCAAATTGGAGGTGGAAAGATGGAGTGAAAAAGATTTTGTGTGATCGGGGCCTGAACATGCAGGAGGGTGAAAGGAGGGCAAGGAATAGAGTGAATTGGAGCGATGTGGTATACCGGGGTTGACGTGCTGTCAGTGGATTGAATCAAGGCATGTGAAGCGTCTGGGGTAAACCATGGAAAGCTGTGTAGGTATGTATATTTGCGTGTGTGGACGTATGTATATACATGTGTATGGGGGTGTGTTGGACCATTTCTTTCGTCTGTTTCTTTGCGCTACCTCGCAAACGCGGGAGACGACAAAGCAAAAAAAAAAAAAAAAAATATATATATATATATATATATGTATATATATATATATATATATATATATATATATATATATATATATATATATATATATATATATATATATACATATCTACAAAGCTTTCCATGGTTTACCCTAGACTTCACATGCACTGATTAAATGCACTGACAGCACGTCAACCCTGGTATACCACATCGATCCAATTCACTCTATTCCTTGCACCCCTTTCACCCTCGTGCATGTTCAGGCCCCGATCACACAAAATCTTTTTCACTCCATCTTTCCACCTCCAATTTGGTCTCCCACTTCTCGTTCCCTCCACCTCCGACACATATATCCTCTTGGTCAATCTTTCCTCACTCATTCTCTCCATGTGGCGAAACCATTTCAAAACACCCTCTTCTGCTCTCTCAACCACGCTCTTTTTATTTCCACACATCTCTCTTACCCTTACGTTACTTACTCGATCAAACCACCTCACACCACACATTGTCCTCAAACATCTAATTTCCAGCACATCCATCCTCCTGCGCGCAACTCTATCCATAGCCCCCGCCTCGCAACCATATAATATTGTTGGAATCACTATTCCTTCAAACAGACCCATTTTTGCTCTCCGAGATAATGTTCTCGACTTCCAAACATTCTTCAAGGCTCCCAGTATTTTCGCCCCCTCCCCCACCCTATGATCCACTTCCGCTTCCATGGTTCCATCCGCTGCCAGATCCACTCCCAGATATCTAAAACACTTTACTTCCTCCAGTTTTTCTCCATTCAAACTTACCTCCCAATTGACTTGACCCTCAACCCTGCTGTACCTAATAACCTTGCTCTTATTCACATTTACTCTTAACTTTCTTCTTTCACAAACTTTACGAAACTCAGTCACCAGCTTCTGCAGTTTCTCACATGAATCACCCACCAGCGCTGTATCATCAGCGAACAACAACTGACTCACTTCCCAAGCTCTCTCATCCACAACAGACTTCATACTTGCCTCTCTTTCCAAAACTCTTCCATTCACCTCCCCTAGAACCCCATCCATAAACAAATTAAACAACCATGGAGACATCACCGACCCCTGCCGCAAACCTACATTCACTGAGAACCAATCACTTTCTTCTCTTCCTACACGTACACATGCCTTACATCCTCGATAAAAAATTTTCACTGCCTCTAACAACTTTCCTCCCACACCATTTATTCTTAATCCCTTCCACAGAGCATCTCTATCAACTCTTATCATATGTCTTCTGCATATCCATAAATGCTACATACAAATCCATTTGTTTTTCTAAGTATTTCTCACATACATTCTTCAAAGCAAACACCTGATCCACACATCCTCTACCACTTCTAAAACCACATTGCTCTTCCCCAATCTGATATATATGTATATATATATATATATATTTCTTTCTTTTTTTTTCAAACTATTCGCCATTTCCCGCGTTAGCGAGGTAGCGTTAAGAACAGAGGACTGGGCCTTAGAGGGAATATCCTCACCTGGCCCCCTTCTCTGTTCCTTCTTTTGGAAAATTAAAAAAAAACGAGAGGGGAGGATTTCCAGCCACCCGCTCCCTCCCCTTTTAGTCGCCTTCAACTACACGCAGGGAATACATGGGAAGTATTCTTTCTCCCCTATCCCCAGGGGATGTTGGGGATGAGAGAGCTTGGGAAGTGAGTCAGTTGTTGTTCGCTGATGATACAGCGCTGGTGGCTGATTCATGTGAGAAACTGCAGAAGCTGGTGACTGAGTTTGGTAAAGTGTGTGGAAGAAGAAAGTTAAGAGTAAATGTGAATAAGAGCATGGTTATTAGGTACAGTAGGGTTGAGGGTCAAGTCAATTGGGAGGTGAGTTTGAATGGAGAAAAACTGGAGGAAGTGAAGTGTTTTAGATATCTGGGAGTGGGTCTGGCAGCGGATGGAACCATGGAAGAGGAAGTGGATCATTGGGTGGGGGAGGGGGCGAAAATTCTGGGGGCCTTGAAGAATGTGTGGAAGTCGAGAACATTATCTCGGAAAGCAAAAATGGGTATGTTTGAAGAAATAGTGGTTCCAACAATGTTGTATGGTTGCGAGGCGTGGGCTATGGATAGAGTTGTGCGCAGGAGGATGGATGTGCTGGAAATGAGATGTTTGAGGACAATGTGTGGTGTGAGGTGGTTTGATCGAGTGAGTAACGTAAGGGTAAGAGGGATGTGTGGAAATAAAAAGAGCGTGGTTGAGAGAGCAGAAGAGGGTGTTTTGAAGTGGTTTGGGCACATGGAGAGAATGAGTGAGGAAAGATTGACCAAGAGGATATATGTGTCGGAGGTGGAGGGAACGAGGAGAAGAGGGAGACCAAATTGGAGGTGGAAAGATGGAGTGAAAAAGATTTTGTGTGATCGGGGCCTGAACATGCAGGAGGGTGAAAGGAGGGCAAGGAATAGAGTGAATTGGATCGATGTGGTATACCGGGGTTGACGTGCTGTCAGTGGATTGAATCAAGGCATGTGAAGCGTCTGGGGTAAACCATGGAAAGCTGTGTAGGTATGTATATTTGCGTGTGTGGACGTATGTATATACATGTGTATGGGGGGGGGGGGTTGGGCCATTTCTCTCGTCTGTTTCCTTGCGCTACCTCGCAACCGCGGGAGACAGCGACGAGGTAAAAAAAAAAAAAAAAAAAAAAAGAAAATATATATATATATAATGTATGTGAGAAATACTTAGAAAAGCAAATGGATTTGTATGTTGCATTTATGGATCTGGAGAAGGCATATGATAGAGTTGATAAAGATGCTCTCTGGAAGGTATTAATAATATATGGTGTGGGAGGCAAGTTGTTAGAAGCAGTGAAAAGTTTTTATCGAGGATGTAAGGCATATGTACTTGTAGGAAGAGAGGAAAGTGATTGGTTCTCAGTGAATGTAGATTTGCGGCAGGGGTGTGTGATGTCGTTTATGGATGGGGTCTTTAAGGAGGTGAATGCAAGAGTTTTGGAAAAAGGGGCAAGTATGAAGTCTGTTGTGGATGAGAGAGCTTGGGAAGTGTGTCAGTTGTTGTTCGCTGATGATACAGCGCTGGTGGCTGATTCATGTGAGAAACTGCAGAAGCTGGTGACTGAGTTTGGTAAAGTGTGTGAGAGAAGAAAGTTAAGAGTAAATGTGAATAAGAGCAAGGTTATTAGGTACAGTAGGGTTGAGGGTCAAGTCAATTGGGAGGTAAGTTTGAATGGAGGAAAACTGGAGGAAGTGAAGTGTTTTAGATATTTGGGAGTAATCTGGCAGCGGATGGAACCATGGGAGCGGAAGTGGATCATAGGGTGTGGGAGGGGGCGAAAATTCTGGGAGCCTTGAAGAATGCTCGGAAAGCAAAAATGGGTATGTTTGAAGGAATAGTGATTCCAACAATGTTGTATGGTTGCGAGGCGTTGTCTATGGATAGAGTTGTGCGCAGGAGGATGGATGTGCTGGAAATGAGATGTTTGAGGACAATGTGTGGTGTGAGGTGGTTTGATCGAGTAAGTAACGTAAGGGTAAGAGAGATGTATGGAAATAGAAAGAGCGTGGTTGAGAGAGCAGAAGAGGTTGTTTTGAAATGGTTTGGGCACATGGAGAGAATGAGTGATGAAAGATTGACCAAAAGGATATGTGTGTCGGAGGTGGAGGGAACGAGGAGCAGTGGGAGACCAAATTGGAGGTGGAAAGATGGAATGAAAAAGATTTTGTGTGATCGGGTCCTGAACATGCAGGAGGGTGAAAGGAGGGCAAGGAATAGAGTAAATTGGATCGATGTGGTATACCGGGGTTGACGTGCTGTCAGTGGGTTGAATCAGGGCATGTGAAGCGTCTAGGGTAAACCATGGAAAGCTGCGTAGGTATGTATATTTGCGTGTGTGGACGTATGTATATACATGTGTATGGGGGTGGGTTGGGCCATTTCTTTCGTCTGTTTTCTTGCGCTATCTCGCAAACGTGGGAGACAGCGACAAAGCAAGAAATATGTATACATATGTACATATATATATATATATATATATATATATATATATATATATATATATATATATATATATATATATATATATATATATATATATAGGGAAATAATGTATATGACTAGTATATTTTTTTTTTTTTTTTATACTTTGTCGCTGTCTCCCGCGTTTGCGAGGTAGCGCAAGGAAACAGACGAAAGAAATGGCCCAACCCCCCCCATACACATGTACATACACACGTCCACACACGCAATATACATACCTACACAGCTTTCCATGGTTTACCCCAGACGCTTCACATGCCTTGATTCAATCCACTGACAGCACGTCAACCCCTGTATACCACATCGCTCCAATTCACTCTATTCCTTGCCCTCCTTTCACCCTCCTGCATGTTCAGGCCCCGATCACACAAAATCCTTTTCACTCCATCTTTCCACCTCCAATTTGGTCTCCCTCTTCTCCTCGTTCCCTCCACCTCCGACACATATATCCTCTTGGTCAATCTTTCCTCACTCATTCTCTCCATGTGCCCAAACCACTTCAAAACACCCTCTTCTGCTCTCTCAACCACGCTCTTTTTATTTCCACACATCCCTCTTACCCTTACGTTACTTACTCGATCAAACCACCTCACACCACACATTGTCCTCAAACATCTCATTTCCAGCACATCCATCCTCCTGCGCACAACTCTATCCATAGCCCACGCCTCGCAACCATACAACATTGTTGGAACCACTATTCCTTCAAACATACCCATTTTTGCTTTCCGGGATAATGTTCTCGACTTCCACACATTTTTCAAGGCTCCCAAAATTTTCGCCCCCTCCCCCACCCTATGATCCACTTCCGCTTCCATGGTTCCATCCGCTGACAGATCCACTCCCAGATATCTAAAACACTTCACTTCCTCCAGCCTCTCACCATTCAAACTCACCTCCCAATTGACTTGACCCTCAACCCTACTGTACCTAATAACCTTGCTCTTATTGACATTTACTCTTAACTTTCTTCTTCCACACACTTTACCAAACTCCGTCACCAGCTTCTGCAGTTTCTCACATGAATCCGCCACCAGCGCTGTATCATCAGCGAACAACAACTGACTCACTTCCCAAGCTCTCTCATCCCCAACAGACTTCATACTTGCCCCTCTTTCCAAAACTCTTGCATTTACCTCCCTAACAACCCCATCCATAAACAAATTAAACAACCATGGAGACATCACACACCCCTGCCGCAAACCTACATTCACTGAGAACCAATCACTTTCCTCTCTTCCTACACGTACACATGCCTTACATCCTCGATAAAAACTTTTCACTGCTTCTAACAACTTTCCTCCCACACCATATATTCTTAATACCTTCCACAGAGCATCTCTATCAACTCTATCATATGCCTTCTCCAGATCCATAAATGCTACATACAAATCCATTTGCTTTTCTAAGTATTTCTCACATACATTCTTCAAAGCAAACACCTGATCCACACATCCTCTACCACTTCTGAAACCACACTGCTCTTCCCCAATCTGATGCTCTGTACATGCCTTCACCCTCTCAATCAATACCCTCCCATATAATTTACCAGGACTACTCAACAAACTTATACCTCTGTAATTTGAGCACTCACTCTTATCCCCTTTGCCTTTGTACAATGGCACTATGCAAGCATTCCGCCAATCCTCAGGCACCTCACCATGAGTCATACATACATTAAATAACCTTACCAACCAGTCAACAATACAGTCACCCCCTTTTTTAATAAATTCCACTGCAATACCATCCAAACCTGCTGCCTTGCCGGCTTTCATCTTCCGCAAAGCTTTTACTACCTCTTCTCTGTTTACCAAATCATTTTCCCTAACCCTCTCACTTTGCACACCACCTCGACCCAAACACCCTATATCTGCCACTCTGTCATCAGACACATTCAACAAACCTTCAAAATACTCATTCCATCTCCTTCTCACATCACCACTACTATATATATATATATATATATATATATCTGATGCTTTGTACATGCCTTCACCCTCTCAATCAATACCCTCTCATATAATTTCCCAGGAATACTCAACAAACTTATACCTCTGTAATTTCAGCACTCACTTTTATCCCCCTTGCCTTTGTACAATGGCACTATGCAAGCATTCCGCCAATCCACAGGTATCTCACCATGAGTCATACATACATTAAATAACCTTACCATCTAGTCTACAATATAGTCACCCCCTTTTCTAATAAATTCCACTGCATTACCTTCCAAACCCGCTGCCTTGCCGGCTTTCATCTTCCGAAAATCTTTTACTACCTCTTCTCTGTTTACCAAATCATTTTCCTTAACCCTCTCACTTTGCACACCCCCTCGACCAAAACACCCTGTATCTGCCACTCTATCATCAAACACATTCAACAAATCTTCAAAATACTCACTCTATCTCCTTCTCACATCACCATTACTTGTTATCACTTCCCCATTATCCCCATTCACTGAAATTTCCATTTGTTCCCTTGTCTTACGCACTTTATTTACCTCCTTCCAAACCATCTTTTTATTCTACCTAAAATTTAATGATACTCTCTCACCCCAACTCTCATTTGCCTTCTTTTTCACCTCTTGCACCTTTCTCTTGACCTCCTGCCTCTTTCTTTTATACAACTTCCACTCATTTGCATTATTTCATTGCAAAAATCGTCCAAATGCCTCTGTCTTTTCTTTCACTAATAATCTTACTTCTTCATCATACCACTCACTACACTTTCTAATCTGCCTACCGCCCACTTTTCTCATGCCACAAGCATCTTTTACGCAAGCCGTCATTTCTTCCCTAAATACATCCCATTCCTCCCCCACTCCTCTTGCCTCCTTTGTTCTCACCTTTTTTACAATCTCTGCTCAGTCTCTCCTGGTACTTCCTCACACAAGTCTCCTTCCCAAGCTCACTAACTCTCACCACTCTCTTCACTCCAACATTCTCTCTTCTTTTCTGAAAACCTCTACAAATCTTCACTGTCGCCTTCACAACATCCTTCCAGTTGCAGACATCCTTCCAGTTGCACCTCTCAGCACAGTAACATCCAAAAGTCTCTCTTTCACGCGCATATCAATTAACACGTAATCCAATAACGCTCTCTGGCCATCTTTCCTACTTGCATATGTATACTTATGTACATATCTCTTTTCAAACCAGCATTCCCAATCACCAGTCCTTTTTCAGCACATAAATCTACAAATTCATCACCATTTCCATTTACAACCATGAACACCCCATGTATATCAATTATTCCTTCAACTGCCACATTACTCACCTTTGCATTCAAATCACCCATCACTATAACCCGTACTCGTGCATCAAAACTACTACCACACTCACCCATCTGCTCCCAAAACATTTGCCTCCCATGATCTTTCTTCTCATGCCCATGTACATATGCACCAACAAACACCCATCTCTCTCTATTCACTTTCAGTTTTACCCATATCAATCTAGAGTTTACTTTTTTACAATCTATCACATACTCCCACCACTCCTGTTTCAGGAGAAGTGCTACTCCTTCTCTTGCTCTCGTCCTCTCACTATCCCCTGACTTTACTCCCAAGACATTCCCATACCACTCTTCTCCTTTACCCTTGAGTTTGGTACACTCAGAGCCAAAACATCCTGGCTCCTTTCCTGAAATATACTACCCATATCTCCTTTTTTCTCATCTTGGTTACATCCACACACATTTAGACACCCCAGTCTGAGCCTTCGAGTAGGATGAGCAGTCCCCGCGTGACTCCTGTTTCCCCTTTTAGAAAGTTAAGATACAATATGAATAAGAGCAAGGTTATCAAGTACAGTAGGGTTGAGGGACAAGTCAATTGGGAGGTAAATTTGAATGGAAAAAATGTGGGGAAGTGAAGTGTTTTAGATATCTGGGAGCGCTTTTGGCAGTGGATGGAACCATGGAAGCGGAAGTGAATCATAGGGTGGGGGAAGGGGTGAAAGTTCTGGGAGCGTTGAAAAATATATGGAAGTCGAGAACGTTATCTTGGAAAGCGAAAATGGGTATGTTTGAAGGAATAGTGGTTCCAACAATGGTATAAGGCTGTGAGGCGTGGGCTATAGATTGAGTTGTGCGGAGGAGGGTGGATATGCTGGAAATGAAATGTTTGAGGATAGTATGTGGTGTGAGGTGGTTTGATCGAGTAAGTTATGAAAGGGTAAGAGAGATTTGTGGTAATAAAAAGAGTGTGGTTGAGGGAGCAGAAGAAGATGTTTTGAAATGGTTTGGTCACATGTATAGAATGAGTGAGGAAAGATTGACAAAGAGGATATATGTGTCAGAGGTGGAGGGAACGAGGAGAAGTGGGAGACCGAATTGGAGGTGGAAAGATAGAGTGAAAAAGATTTTGTGTGATCGGGGCCTGAACATGCAGGAGGGTGAAAGGCCTGCAAGGAATAGAGTAAATTGGAGCGATGTGGTATACCTGGGTCGACGTGCTGTCAATGGTTTGAACCGCACCCCCTGCCCCCCGCGCGTGTGCGAGGTAGAACCGATAAAAGACAGCAAAGCCCACACTTGTTCACACTCACTCTTTAGCTGTCATGTGTAATGCACGGAAACCACAGCTCCCTTTCCACATCGAGGCCCCCGCAAAACTTTCCATGATTTACCGCAGACTTCCATGGTTTACCACAGACAATTCACATGCCCTGGTTCAATCCACTGACAGCACGTCGAGTCCGGTATATCACACCTTTCTAATTCATTCTATTCCTTGAACGTCTTTCACCCTCCTATATGTTCAACTCCCTATCGCTCAAAATCTAATTCACTCAATCCATCCCCCTCCAGTTTGATCTCCCACTTCACTTTCCCTCTACCACTGACACATACATCCTGTTTGTCAATCTTTCCTCACTCATTCTCTCCAAGTGGCCAAACCATTTCAATGCACCCTTTTCTAGAAGGGTCTCTCAACCACACTCTTTATATTATCACACATCTCTCTTACCCTTTCATTACATACTCGATCAAAACACCTCACACCACATATTGTCCTCAAACATTTCATTTCCAACACATCCACCCTCCTCCGCACAACCCTATCTATACCCCATGCCTCACAACCATATAACATTGTTGGAACCACTAGTTCCTCAAACGTACCCATATTTGCTGTCCGAGATAACGTTCTCGCCTTCCACACATTCTTCAACGCTCTCTGTACCATCGCTCCCTCCCCCACCCTGTGACTTGCTTAGGCTTCCATGGTTCCATCCGCTGCTAAATCCACTCCCAAATATCCAAAACACTTCACTTACCTCCCAATTAACTTGTCCATCTACCTACTGAACCTAAAAACTATGCTCTTATTTACATTTACTTTCAGCTTTCTTCTTTCAGTCACCAACTTCTGCAGTTTCTCACCGGAATCAGCCACCAGCGCTGTATCATCAGCAAACAAAAAATGACTCACTTCCCAAGCCCTCTCATCCACAACGGACTGCATACTTGCCCCTCTCTCTAAAACTCTTACATTTACCTGCCCAACAACCTCATCTATAAACAAATTAAACAACCATCACGCATTCCTGCAGCAAACAGAGATTCATTGGGAACCAATCACTTTCCTCTCTTCCTACTCGTACACATGCCTTGCATCCTTGATTAAAACTTTTCCCTGCTTCTAGCAACTTGCCTCCCACACCATATACTCTTAATACCTTCCACAGAGCATCTCTTTCAACTTTATCATATGCCTTTGCCAGATCCATAAATGCTACATTCAAATCCATCTATTTTTCTAAGTATTTTTCTAAGTATTTCTCACATACATTCTTCAAATGTGTGTGTGTGTGTGTGTGTGTGTGTGTGTGTGTGTGTGTGTGTGTGTGTGTGTGTGTGTGTGTGTGTGTGTGTGTTTGTGAAAATGTGTTTCGTTAATGCAAAAGGAAGTACAGTACTAAACTTGTAAAAAAAATGAATATTAAACTAACTCACCCAGTCACCGAGATGGTAGGAGAAATGTACAAACTTTCAAATTGTTGCTACTTAGGAATACAAGGCCTCACTCTGTTATCTGTTTGTTGACATGTAGCACCGTTTGTGTGAAGGTATATTTCGAGTAACAAAATGAAAATCAAAGATCATTCACGTCTTCTATGGAAGTTAGGTGATGTTGTCATAGGGTTTGTTGATATCTATCCAAATTTTCCCCGATATACTGCCATATCTTTATCTAACATACCAATTGAAGAGAATTAATCTCACCATTATACTTTAATAACGATCATATTCATGCTTTGCAAATTATTTTATATTCCCTTTTGTATTCTGGCAGATAAGAACAAAATTCTCAATATCCAAGGCCAATGTTAATGTCGAGCTAGACTTTTAACGACTGAAATTTTACAATGTCAAGATTCATCTCATGAGATTTTCAGATTACTGTAACTACATACGGAAATTTGATAATGTCCCTTCATCAATCTCGTTAGCACGATGAACACAAAAGAAACTCCGACTGCAAACATTTAAAATCAGAACTTGAGGGATAAAAGAATAAATAATCATCTATGGATTACGTCTTATGATAATTCAATTTAAAAACTTAAGAGGTTTATAGTTTTTTCATATACTTACATAAATAGATATGGAAACTTAAGCCATGATCTACCAAATGATGAAGTACTTTTGGCTTTTGCCTATCGTGTGTCTCTTGATATCAAGGAGCCAAGGAGCTGTCATATAATCTAATGCCAGATTAAGACAACAAGGAAGCAGCAGAAATGTGCATTACACATTCCTTAACCTTACAACAAGGAATATGATGTACAAGTTAGGTGTACAGACAAGAGGTAAAAGGTTTGCCTGCTGCTACAGGCCCACCGTATCATGTGAAGCAGCTGTGGTAAACCATAGAAAGGTCTGTGGGGCCTGGTTGTAGACTAGGAGCTGTGGTTTCAGAGGATTACACATGATATGTAGAGAATGGATGAGAGAGAGAGAGAGAGAGAGAGAGAGAGAGAGAGAGAGAGAGAGAGAGAGAGAGAGAGAGAGAGAGAGAGAGAGAGAGAGAGAGAGAGAGAGAGAGAGAGAGAGAGAGAGAGAGAGAGAGAGAGAGAACGTTAAAGAAATGATTAGGGCGTTCAGTAGCCCGTGCCATATCAGCTTACATAGAAAAATACTTAATCGTTTGCAGTATTTCTTGTAGTGAATCTGGCTCAGTGATACTCCTTCCCTCATCTCCCTTCTCTTCAGGGAAAAAAATGACTTTATCACCGCCAATTTCCTTTAGTTAAGATTTGAATAAAAGAAATGATTAAGCCTTTCCTCTGTAGTGTTCCCCTTTAACCTTCTGAATTAGGTTCGTTTGAATCTACCTTATCAACTGATGTCTTTGTACTGGCTTAACGCTTACACCTTCTCTGTATCTCCCTTGTTAAAGCACTTATTCATCCGCGTCAGCATTTGCATCTGCGGTTCACATTTGTCTTTCGTTTGTACTTCTTCATTAGTCAGCCATAGAACAACTAGACTTCAAAACTTATTTCTTTTTCATGTGAAGATCCCAAAACACAACACCAGGACCATCAGGTGAGAGAACTTGACTGGTAATGAGTAGGCTCAAAGCTCGGCAGCAGCCTGAGATCCTAGCTATAACCTCACTATCATCTGATCTCCTCAGGAGACAGCATCTAGAAACATATTTACAGAATATGATTAAAAGACATATTTCAATATATCGAAATTCAGATTTACCAGAATTTCAGTTGACTAGTGGCTTAGCATAACACTTCTTTGCTTTGGGTATGATATCCGAGTATAATGAAAAATGATATATAGATTATAATTTTCAGAAGATATGCATCTGATAGTAAGATTACACTCAGGCGTAAGTGTATCAACCAGTCAATCTACTTCCCACACCATTTTACACTTAACAACATAAGATGAATATGTAGAGGTCCAAAATACATCTATGATTATGTTCTTTTTTATTTACACACAAAGCCAGATACTGGACGTAAAAGTGGATGGTTCAGGCGGAGAAATTCCAACCTCCTCTCAGCAACTGGAACTAAGGAGCAAGTCCAGGGATTTGCTCCTGAAATATGTTTGTGACATCCCACGCATCTCATTTTCTGTCCATCACCTGAGGGCCAGTACAAACTGCGACAGGCTTCAAGAATTATATAGGATAAAGAGTTTGGAGGATGAAAGCAAATTATGAGGGATTTTTTTGGATGGGTTTTTGATCCTAAGGTGATTATGCTGGACCTAGATGAGCGAAGGATTACAAAGGAAAACAAAGCCTCCAAGAGACATTTAAATACAGAAACATACCACTCACAATAACCTGTAGGGGGCAATGTTAATCTCACTTTGGACTCTTTAAGTGGTACTTCCAGACAGTCATGAAACACTTCACTCCGATATCTATCGTATTCTCTTAATATACATTTAATACCTGTGGCTCCACGTATCCCAGCTGTTGAGAAGCGGGTGTTCAGTACTATGAAACAAAACACGAGAGTGATATAAGATAAATCTGTTTAACTATTAGAACGATGATTATAGGTATGACTCCTTACCTATGAAGCCAACTGAATCCAGTGATCCAGTACCACTGAATCATTCTTGATCATCAAGCTGCTCAAGACACCTTACACATGGCTATCCATCCCACTGACTCGTTCTCACTCATCACGCTGCTCTAGACATAATACACACACACACACACACAGACACACACACACACACACACAAAAAAAAAATGCAATGGAGAAGGAGATCAGTTATCATGCTTCGTTTGGCCTTATTGGTCACCCTTTGCCTTCACGCATGCTTAGAAAGAATAGCCCGACCTAGGATCCAAGTAGAGCGTAAAGTCTAGTAAAGATGCCACACCTAAAACGTACACATCACTTTGTCCTGCAGCTTCATATACAGAACATGTGTGCAAACTTTGCTGGAGATTTGATGGCCGAGTTATGTAGCATCTACGGGAAACTGATACACTTTATAATGGCTGTTGTTCTTACGCTGGTGTGCACCAGCTGTTGCTACTGTAACCAACACTGGGGAACGTGTATGAACCTCTACCTTCGTCTTCAATATAGTCAAGGTTTGATTGACTAGATGTTGCAGTCTAAATCCTTATGGAGGATAGGTATTTCCTTACTTCACCAATAGAACGTTAACATTCATAGGACACTCATATTAATCGATATTAATCGTAGACGGCATTAGAAGAACAATGGACTGGATAAGGACCGCATGAATTCCTAGAAAGATTGTGTGAAATTGGTGAGCTCCAGTGTCTGTTCCTAACGCTACCACGTGAGGGCGAAAAACGGGGAATATAACATGTGTTTGTCTCCTTTCATTACTTGCGTTAAAGTTTTCAGATGTGAGTGAAATGCTGAGCAAGTGCATCCTAACTCTTACTACTCTGTAGAGATTCTGCGATGTGTTGCTGTCATCTGATGGTGGGACCAGATAAAAAGGTCAGTTATTTTGTCAATAGGGTCTGTATATGGTCACTTCCTGGTGACACTTCATTTTCAGAGTCCTTATGTCACAGTGCTATATAATCACCCTCCATCATACATCATTCAGAACTGTTCAAACAAGTTACCAGAGTTTCTTAGCCATCAACTCAGCATTGGGTTTTGAATATGAACCTGTAATCTTATTGCCCCACTGTCTCCCATATTGCTGGGGATAGGGGAGAAAGAATACTTCCTACGTATTTCCTGCGTGTCGTAGAAGGCCAATAAAAGAGGAGGGAGCAGAGGCTGGAAATCCTCACCTCTTGTTTTTAATTTTTCAAAAAAAGGAACAGAGAAGGGGGCCAAGTGAGGATATTCCCTCAAAGTCACTGTCCTCTGTTCTAAACGCTACCTCGTTAATACAGGAATTGGCGAATAGTATATATATATATATATATATATATATATATATATATATATTTTGCTTTGTCGCTGTCTCCCGCGTTTGCGAGGTAGCGCAAGGAAACAGACGAAATAAATGGCCCAACACACCCCCATACACGTGTATATACATACGTCCACACACGCAAATATACATACCTACACAGCTTTCCATGGTTTACCCCAGACGCTTCACATGCCCTGATTCAATCCACTGACAGCACGTCAACCCCGGTATACCACATCGATCCAATTCACTCTATTCCTTGCCCTCCTTTCACCCTCCTGCATGTTCAGGCCCCGATCACACAAAATCTTTTTCACTCCATCTTTCCACCTCCAATTTGGTCTCCCACTTCTCCTCGTTCCCTCCACCTCCGACACATATATCCTCTTGGTCAATCTTTCCTCACTCATTCTCTCCATGTGCCCAAACCATTTCAAAACACCCTCTTCTGCTCTCTCAACCACGCTCTTTTTATTTCCACACATCTCTCTTACCCTTACGTTACTTACTCGATCAAACCACCTCACACCACACATTGTCCTCAAACATCTCATTTCCAGCACATCCATCCTCCTGCGCACAACTCTATCCATAGCCCACGCCTCGCAACCATACAACATTGTTGGAACCACTATTCCTTCAAACATACCCATTTTTGCTTTCCAAGATAATGTTCTCGACTTCCACACATTCTTCAAGACTCCCAGAATTTTCGCCCCCTCCCCCACCCTATGATCCACTTCCGCTTACATGGTCCCATCCGTTGCCAGATCCACTCCCAGATATCTAAAACACTTTACTTCCTCCAGTTTTTCTCCATTCAAACTTACCTCCCAATTGACTTGACCCTCAACCCTACTGTACCTAATAACCTTGCTCTTATTTACATTTACTCTTTACTTTCTTCTTTCACACACTTTACCAAATTCAGTCACCAGCTTCTGCAGTTTCTCACATGAATCAGCCACCAGCGCTGTATCATCAGCGAACAACAACTGACTCACTTCCCAAGCTCTCTCATCCCCAACAGACTTCATACTTGCCCCTTTCCAAAACTCTTGCATTCACCTCCTTAAAAGCCCCATCCATAAACAAATTAAACAACAATGGAGACATCACGCACCCCTGCCGCAGACCAACATTCACTGAGAACCAATCACTTTCCTCTCTTCCTGCACGTACACAAGCCTTACATCCTCGATAAAAACTGTTCACTGCTTCTATCAACTTGCCTCCCACACCATATATTCTTAATACCTTCCACAGAGCATCTCCATCAACTCTATCATATGCCTTTTCCAGATCCATAAATGCTACATACAAATCCATTTGCTTTTCTAAGTATTTCTCACATGTATTCTTCAAAGCAAACACCTGATCCACACATCTCTCTTACCCTTTCATTACTAACTCGATCAAACCACCTTACATCACATATTGTCCTCCAATATTTCATTTCCAATACATCCACCCTCCTCCGCTCAACCTTATCTATAGCCCATGCCTCACAACCATATAAAAATGTTGGAACCCTATTCCTTCAAACATATCCATTTTTGCTCTCCGTGATAACGTTCTCGCCTTCCACACATTCTTCAACGCTCCCACAACCTTCGCCCCCTCCCCTACCCTGTGATTCACTTCTACTTCCATGGTTCCATTCGCTGCTAAAGTCGACTCCTAGATATCTGAAAAATTTTACTTCCTCCAGTTTTTCTCCAATCAAACCTACCTCCCAGTTAACCTGTCCCTCAACCCTATAGAACTTAATAACCTTGCTCTTATTCACGTTTACTCTCAAATTTCTTCTTTCTCACACTTTACCAAACTCAGTCACCAACTTCTGCAGGTTCTCACCCGAATCATCCACCAGCACTGCATCATCAGCGAACAACAATTGACTCACTTTCCAAGCCCTCTCATCCACAACTGATTGCATACTTGCCCCTCTTTCCAAAACTCTTGTATTCATCTCCCTAACAATCCCAACCTTAAACAAATTAAACAACCATGGAGACATCACGCATCCCTACCGCAAACCGACATTCTCTGCAAACCAATCACTTTCCTCTCTTCCTACTCGTACACATGCCTTACATCCTTTGAAAAAACATTTCACTGCTTCTAGCAAATTACCTCTAGCAGCAAATACTCTTAAAACCTTCCACAAAGCATCCCTATCCACCCTATCCTATGCCTTCTCCAGATCCATAAATGCTACATACAAATCCGTCTGCTTTGTAAGTATTTCTCACATGCATTCTTCAAAGCAAACACGTGATCCACACATCTACCATTTCTGAAACCACACTGCTCTTCCTCAATCTGATGCTCTGTACATGCCTTTACCCTGTCAATCAATACCCTCCCATATAATGTCCTAGGAAAACTAATCAAACATATGTCTCTGTAATTTGAACACTCACCTTTGCCTTTGTACAGTGGCACTATGCATGCATTCCGCCAATCCTCAGGCACTTCACCATGGTCTACACATACATTAAATATCCTTACCAACCAGTGAAGAACATAGTCACCCCCTTTTTTATTAATTCCACTGCAATGCCATCCAAACCAGCCGCCTTTGCCGGCTTTCATTTTCCCCAAAGATTTCATTACCTCTTCTCTGTTTACCAAATCATTCTCCCTGACTCTCTCACTTCGCACACCACCTCGACCAAAATACCCTGTATCTGCCACTCTATCATCAAACACATTCAACAAACTTTCAAAATATTCACTTCATCTCCTTCTCACATCATCACTACTTGTAATCATCTCCCCATTTGCCCCCTTCACCGACGTTCCCATTTGTTCTCTTGTCTTACGCACTTTATTTACCTCCTTCCAAAACATCTTATCATTCTCCCTAAAATTTAACGATACTATCTCACCACAACTCTCACTTGCCCTCTTTTTTCCTCTTGCACCCTTCTCTTGACCTCCTGCCGCTTTCTTTTGCACATTTCCCAGTCATTCGCACTACTTCCCAGCAAATATCGTCCAAACGCCTCTCTCTTCTCTTTCACTAACAATCTTAATTCTTCATCCCACCACTCACTACCCTTTCTAATCTGCCTACCTCCCACCTTTCTCATGCCACATGCATCTTTTGCGCAAGCCATCACTGCTTCCCTAAATACATCCCATTCCTCCCCCTCTCCCCTAACGTCATTTGCTCTCACCTTTTGCCGTTCTGCTTTCAATCTCTCCTGATACTTCCTCACACAAGTCTCCTTCCCAAGCTCACTTGCTCTCACCACTCTCTTCTCCCCAGCATTCTCTCTACTTTTCTGAAAACCTCTATAAATCTTCACCTTCACCTCCACGTGATGATGATCAGACATCCCTCCAACTGACCCTTTCAGCACATTAACATCCAAAAGTCTCTCTTTAACACGTCTATCAATTAACACGTAATCCAAAAATGCCCTCTGGCCATGTCTCCTACTCAAATGCGTATACTTATAAATATCTCTCTTTTTAAACCAGATATTCCCAATCACCAGTCCTTTTTCAGCACACAAGTCCACAAGCTCTTCACCATTTCCCTGTACAACACTGAACACCCCATGTACGCCAATTGTTCCCTCAACAGCCACATTTCTCACCTTTGCATGCAAATCATCCATCACGAAACCCGGTCTCGTGCATCAAAGCTGCTAACACACTCACTCAGCTGCTCCCAAAACACTTGTCTCTCATGATCTTTCTTTTCATGTCTATGTGCACAGGCAACAATAATCACCCGTCTCTCTCCACCCCCTTTCAGTTTTACCCATATCAATCTAGAGTTTGCTTTCTTACACTCTATCACATATTCCCACAACTCCTGCTTCAGGAGGAGTGCTATTCCTTCCTTTGCTCTTGTCCTCTTACCAACCCCTGACTTTACTTCCAAGACATTCTCAAACCACTCTTCCCCTTTCCCCTTGAGCTTCGTTTCACTCAGAGACAAAACACCCAGGTTCCTTTCCTCAAACATACTACCTATTTCTCCTTTTTTCTCACCTTGGTTACATCCACGCACTTCTAGACACCTCAATCTGAACCTTCGAGGAGGATGAGCACACGCTGCATGACTCCTGTTTCCCCTCTTAGAAATTTAAATACAAGCAGGAGGACGTGGGGGTTTCCAGCTCCCTGCTCCCGCCCCCTTTAGTCGTGTCCTACCACACGCAGGGAATACGTGGGAAGTATTCTCTCTCTCTCTCTCTCTCTCTCTCTCTCTCTCTCTCTCTCTCTCTCTCTCTCTCTCTCTCTCTCTCTCTCTCTCTCTCTCTCTCTCTCTCTCTCTCTCTCTCTCTCTCTCTCTCTCTCTCTCTCTCTCTCTGTATATATATATATATATATATATATATATATATATATATATATATATATTCCTATGAGTCCACGGGGAAAATGAAACACACACACACACACACACAATGAATGTTGGGGTGAAGAGGGTGGTTAAAGTAAGTGAGCTTGGGAAGGAGACTTGTGTGAGGAAGTACCAGGAGAGACTGAGTACAGAATGGAAGAAGGTGAGAACAATGGAAGTAAGGGGAGTGGGGGAGGAATGGAATGTATTTAGGGAATCAGTGATGGATTGCGCAAAAGATGATTGTGGCATGAGAAGAGTGGGAGGTGGGTTGATTAGAAAGGGTAGTGAGTGGTGGGATGAAGAAGCAACATTATTAGTGAAAGAGAAGAGAGAGGTATTTGGACGATTTTTGCAGGGAAAAAATGCAATTGAGTGGGAGACGTATAAAAGAAAGAGACAGGAGGTCAAGAGAAAGGTGCAAGAGGTGAAAAAGAGGGCAAATGAGAGTTGGGGTGAGAGAGTATCATTAAATTTTAGGGAGAATAAAAAGATGTTCTGGAAGGAGGTAAATAAAGTGCGTAAGACAAAGGAGCAAATGGGAACTTCAGTGAAGGGCGCAAATGGGGAGGTGATAACAAGTAGTGGTGATGTGAGAAGGAGATGGAGTGAGTATTTTGAAGGTTTGTTGGATGTGTTTGATGATAGAGTGGCAGATATAGGGTGTTTTGGTCGAGGTGGTGTGCAAAGTGAGAGGGTTAGGGAAAATGATTTGGTAAACAGAGAAGAGGTAGTAAAAGCTTTGCGGAAGATGAAAGCCGGCAAGGCAGCAGGTTTGGATGGTATTGCCGTGGAATTTATTAAAAAAGGGGGTGACTGTATTGTTGACTGGTTGGTAAGGTATTTAATGTATGTATGACTCACGGTGAGGTGCCTGAGGATTGGCGGAATGCGTGCATAGTGCCATTGTACAAAGGCAAAGGGGATAAGAGTGAGTGCTCAAATTACAGGGGTATAAGTTTGTTGAGTATTCCTGGTAAATTATATGGGAGGGTATGATTTAGAAGGTGAAGGCATGTACAGAGCATCAGATTGGGGAAGAGCAGTGTGGTTTCAGAAGTGGTAGAGGATGTCTGGATCAGGTGTTTGCTTTGAAGAATGCATGTGAGAAATACTTAGAAAAGCAAATGGATCTGTATGTAGCATTATGGATCTGGAGAAGGCATATGAAAGAGTTGATAGAGATGCTCTGTGGAAGGTATTAAGAATATATGGTGTGGGTGGCAAATGTTAGAAGCAGTGAAAAGT